>NW_026606792.1:72500-672500 GCF_029890125.1 Rhinichthys klamathensis goyatoka | reverse complement strand
CAGTGGGTGAAGAGGAGGAGGATCCCTAATACTCTGGTCCTGGAGTTAGCACTCGTTCACCTACATATTCTGTCATGGACTCCTACACATGTTTCCACCCTTGAGGTCCCTCCTTCTCCACCAGTCCCACTAGCTCTAATGGACTCTCTGGTTCTGAATAGTTCCCTGGGCCTCCATCCCTGCTGGTTCCGCCCAGCCTCCTGGCTCCTTCCTCTGCTGGTTACGCCTAGCCTCCTGGCTCCCTCCTCTGCTGGTTACGCCTAGCCTCCTGGCTCCCTCCTCTGCTGGTTACGCCTAGCCTCCTGGCTCCCTCCTCTGCTGGTTACGCCTAGCCTCCTGGCTCCTTCCTCTGCTGGTTACGCCTAGCCTCCTGGCTCCCTCCTCTGCTGGTTACGCCCAGCCTCCTGGCTCCCTCCTCTGCTTACGCCTAGCCTCCTGGCTCCTTCCTCTGCTGGTTACGCCTAGCCTCCTGGCTCCTTCCTCTGCTGCTTACGCCTAGCCTCCTGGCTCCTTCCTCTGCTGGTTACGCCTAGCCTCCTGGCTCCTTCCTCTGCTGGTTACGCCTAGCCTCCTGGCTCCCTCCTCTGCTGGTTACGCCTAGCCTCCTGGCTCCTTCCTCTGCTGGTTACGCCTAGCCTCCTGGCTCCCTCCTCTGCTTACGCCTAGCCTCCTGGCTCCTTCCTCTGCTGGTTACGCCTAGCCTCCTGGCTCCTTCCTCTGCTGGTTACGCCTAGCCTCCTGGCTCCTTCCTCTGCTGGTTACGCCTAGCCTCCTGGCTCCTTCCTCTGCTGGTTACGCCTAGCCTCCTGGCTCCCTCCTCTGCTGGTTACGCCTAGCCTCCTGGCTCCTTCCTCTGCTGGTTACGCCTAGCCTCCTGGCTCCTTCCTCTGCTGGTTCCGCCCAGCCTCCTGGCTCCTTCCTCTGCTGGTTACGCCTAGCCTCCTGGCTCCTTCCTCTGCTGGTTACGCCTAGCCTCCTGGCTCCTTCCTCTGCTGGTTACGCCTAGCCTCCTGGCTCCTTCCTCTGCTGGTTATGCCTAGCCTCCTGGCTCCTTCCTCTGCTGGTTACGCCTAGCCTCCTGGCTCCTTCCTCTGCTGGTTCCGCCCAGCCTCCTGGCTCCTTCCTCTGCTGGTTCCGCCCAGCCTCCTGGCTCCTTCCTCTGCTAGTTACGCCTAGCCTCCTGGCTCCTTCCTCTGCTGGTTCCGCCTAGCCTCCTGGCTCCCTCCTCTGCTGGTTACGCCTAGCCTCCTGGCTCCTTCCTCTGCTGGTTACGCCCAGCCTCCTGGCTCCTTCCTCTGCTGGTTACGCCCAGCCTCGTGGCTCCTTCCTCTGCTGGTTACGCCTAGCCTCCTGGCTCCTTCCTCTGCTGGTTCCGCCCAGCCTCCTGGCTCCTTCCTCTGCTGGTTCCGCCCAGCCTCCTGGCTCCTTCCTCTGCTGGTTACGCCTAGCCTCCTGGCTCCTTCACTACAGACTTCTGGACCACCACCCCTTTGACTCCACCGGGCTCCTGCTCCCCCCCCCCCCCCCCCCCCCCCGGTGTTACTCCTTCATCCTGGCTCCCACCGGATCTGCCTTGCTCTTTCAAGCCCCCAGTTTCACCTCAGTCACAGGAGCCTGTGGCTCCGCCTTGAACTTCCAGATCAGTGGTGTTGCCCTGGGTCTTTGCACTTCAGCACCATCTGGGTCTGCACCTTTCCCAGCTCCGCCTCGGTCGGTTCCTGGTTTCACCCCGGCACCTCCCTCTGTCAACTCCAATGCAGGCTCTTCCTCCAATGGCTCCTCCATGGTCAGCTCCTCCAACGCTGGTGACACTGTGGACTCTTCCTCCACCAGTCTCTCCATGGACTTTTCCCCCCTAAGGTTTTGGCCCCTGTCCCACTACTAACCGAAGGAGCATGGAGCTAAGATGGAGCCGATGGGTCAACAGGCGTGGGCTTGGAGGTCTGAGGTGGAGCCAGATAATCCGTAAAAACAAATACTAGTTTGATTTCTGTCCCTGTGTTTAGTACCTGTCTCATATGCTGCAATTAGATCATCACCTCATACCTTACCTTTAAATGTTCTTTGCATTTTTGCTAAAATTTACCATGTGATGTTTTGGTAAAAATGCAGTGTCATTATGTTACCATGTCAACAACTCATTGCCACCCCCTCCAGTTAGAAACGGCCCTGAATGTCAACACCATTGATGTGCTTGATCTGTTACATTTATGTTATTGGCAGATGCTTTATCATCCAAATGATTTCATAAAAAGTACACATATAGTGTAAATGGCAAATGCTAGAATTTGTAGCTCTAATGACATAATGAATATGAGATATGCTGGATTGAGGAGAGTTACTAAAGATTATCAAGAGCCGCACACATCTGACAGTAGAGCCGGTTATTGATGAAGTGTGGAGGTGATGAGCTTTGATTTGTGTTTTCTGTAGAGTTTCCAGTCTCTCTCAGCTCCTCCTGAATCTACAGACGTCAATGACAATCCCTTCAGTTCTCTCTCCTCTTTTGATGGCGTGAGAGAATCTGTCCGTCAGCTGAGAGACAGACTGGAGGATTTCTGCAAAGAGGAGCTGAAGAAGTTCTCTGACAGAGGTAAAGTCCTGGAGATTCTGCTCTCAGAAATGATCCTCCATCATCTCAGATCATGTAGAAGATCATATTAGAAATGTCTTAGGAACGGATGCAGGATCATTTTCTCTAGACATGATAATCACACTCTTCATGTCTGTTGATTTCCACAGTCACTCTCTCCAACATTGTTCCCACGACCAGGAACGACTTCCTACAATGTAAGTCACTAAGAAAACCAGCAGAAACTCTCTGAGTGTGTTCATGTTCTTCCTGGAGAAGTGGAAGAAAACTTGACAGAAGAGGTTTATAGTTGATCATGTAAATGATGATTTGCACAGGATATCTGGTAAACTGAGACACTGATGATATATTGAACATAAAGAGTTCAGCTACACTGAAAGAAATTATAACATTGATTCACCTGAAAAATTTGGAGGTAATAATTCACACAAAGTAATTTTTAACTTGATTCACTATAAATCAGTAATTTGAACTTGCAATTTCCCTGGCCAAGGAATATACCGTATATATATATATATATATATTAGGGGTGTAACGCTTCACAAAATTCACGGTTCGCTTCGATACGATACACTTGTGTCACGGTTCGGTACGTTTTCGATACAGCAAAAAGAAAGAAATGCCAGAGAAATTTCCTCGATTCAATTTTTTTTATTATATTTTTATTAAAAATAACATCATAAAGTATGATATTTTTTTTTACTTTGAGCAATGATGGAGCTATACTTGACTTTTCTTAGGAGCATCTAAAACAAAACAGCTCCTTGGACAAAATGAAATGTTATATTATAGTAGTTATAAACAAATGTTTATTTTAGTTCAGATTAACATTTGAGGGCAGCAATTGTATTCATAATGTCAAAATAAAACCGACGTAATGTTACTTGCAAGCATTATAGCCTACTATTCCTGCCATGGTTACAGTTAGTGTTACTACAGTAAACCCATGGTGAATGTTGCTGATCTGTGGACACTGGATAGTTCATTCATGGCACAATGTTTCTTCCTGGTTTCCACGTCAGCGCTGTTTGATCCGTTAATAACGGAGAAATGTGAATGTTTCTCACTAGATCTCACAGTGATGTTATTACTTCAGTGGTGAACTCAAATGCTTTTTTTACTGGATGTCTCAGCGCTGTGTAGTAACAGTGCTTTTTAATCAAGTCGGTCCGCGCTGCATTGGTCCAAACTGATAAACGGTCCGTCAACCACACAATAACGAGTAGCTCAGTTTCGTTCCGCTTACATTACATTTGCCATTTGATGTTGGGCAATGTTGTGGTCGCGCCAGCGTCTCGAGTGCACTTGCAACGCGCCTACATTTGAAATAACAACATTTTGGTCGGCAGGAAAAATGGTCCAACGAACCGTTCGGTTTGAAAATGCGTACCGAAAACCGAACCGAAAGCCTCGTACCGAACAGTTCAATACGAATATGTGTATCGTTACACCCCTAATATATATATATATATATATATATATATATATATATGAATGAATGAATGAATGAGGCATTTATATAGCGCTTTCATATGTACTACTGTACACCCAAAGCGCTTTACAATCATATCAGGGGTTCTCTCCTCAACCACCACCAGTGGGCAGCATCCACTTGATATATGATAATCAAGGCTTGATGATATATATATATATATTTAACAGTTGGAGCCAGCTATTCAAAGTATTTTTGGGATGTCTTGATGATTTTTGGGAGTTGGATGAACTTACTCCCGGAAGCGTTTTTGGAACCAGCATATACCTTGAGTTAGCAAGCTTTGGTATAATCAACCGAGAGTTCAGGGTATGTTTGACGGTAATATAACCTTGTTTTCTGGAATACACCCATGTACAACAAGACTAAAACAAGTTATTTTAAACAAATACTGTTTTTTAAACCAAATAAATAGATTTAAATAATTTTCTGTGTTAAATAATAACTAGCAATTATGTTCATTATTATTGTATGTCACATAGAGGATGAGCTTGTGAAAAGAGACTAGTCTCAGTTCTGGCATGAGCGCAGTTGTTCCTCATCAACTGAAGCAACACACATGATGTTCGTCATGAAGCCTGTCAGGGTTGAGGTAAGGGATGAGGCGAGGACTCAAGGATGCAGAGTTTGGGCTTTTTATTGATAAAAAAACTGGAGGAAAACATGACTGGAAACAGGATCAGGCAGGTAAATTCATGACATGAGATGTACATTCAATGACGATCTGACACTGGACTGCAAACACAGAGACAATAAGTATGGAGTAAACAAGGCAGGTACCGAGGGAGGACAGGTGGGGCAAATGAACCAATAATCAGATAACAAGATGGCCGATAAAATTTAGACAACAGACATGCGAGCACATGGCACAAAGCCATGTGCTCAGACTATCAAAACAGAAACAAAAGTACATGACCAGCGAACACTATCACAAGCCATGTGCTCACACTAAACAAAACACAAACTGCAGCTAATGAGAACACGTATAAGCCGCGTGTTCACACAAAATATGACAACATTAAAATGTGTGGCCGCTGAAAACATGAGCCGGTGCTACACAGAGCACAACACATGCGGACAGAAGGGCACACGGCCGGAGCGAACTTAAAACCGCACACTCACACAAGTTAAGGTGAAAGTGACGTGTGAAGGCCAAGTATGCTAACCCAGAATTTGCCCTCTGCATTTAACACATCTAAGTTAGTGCACACACATTAGGAGCAGTGAGTTGTGAACACAGACACACACACACACAGCCATTTGCTGTGGCGCCGGGGAGTGATTGGGGGTCGGTGTCTTGCTCAAGAACACCTCAGTTTTGAGTAATGAGAGTGGAAGAGAGCGCTGATCATTCACTCCCCGCATCTACATCTCCTGCCGGTACTGAGACTCGAACCCAAGTCTAACCATTAGGCCACATCTCCCCCCAAACACAGCAGGAGCGTCAGAGCTCTGTCACCAAACCAAGAATACACCGACTGAAGTGACCGAACCCTGACAGTCTCTCACAGCCTGAACACAAGCACCTCTTCTGCTCAAACACTAACAGGCCTTTTCCTTTATTCAAAAAGAGCAAATCCTTTTTTTGAAAAAGCTTTACGAGGCATAAATAGTCCTCGCTTTAGATGAGCTCACAAAAATAGTTAACTGACAACTCCTAAATGTTTTGTAACTACTTGAATTAATCATGAATTACAGTAGGAATTAGGGGTGTAATGATACCCTCATGTCATGATGCGATACATATCACGATACTGAACTCCCGATATTATTGCGATACTCCAAGATATACGGTAAAAGGTTAACAAAAAATGTACTGTTGATTAAAATGCTAAATTTGAGATTACATTGTGGATGTAAATGAATAGTCTTGGCCTTGGTGTTGATAACCCAAAGCACAGGACAATAGAGACACCAGAATAAAAATATTCATGATTCTGAAGCTGTATTTATAAACTCCTTATTAAAGGTGGGGTAAGCGAAAAATGCTGTTTGGAAGTTAGTCGGACCGACACAACAACAAACGTGTAGCCAATCAGCATTAGGGCGCGTATGAACGAGCAAGAGGGAGATCTGAAGAAAGACTGCAGAAATAGAGATGAGACACAATACAAAAGAGAAAAGCTCAGAAGAAATCACTGGAAAATGAAGGGTTATGACTGGGCAAGAGCTTTAGGGCCCGTGTTAATATTAGAAACAATGTCCAGCGCTGGAGAGAGAAGCGGGAAGGCCTGAAAACAGACGCGGATGTTGCTTTGATTCGCTCCTCACGGTAACACTGAGTAACACTGAGTAACATGTTTGTAATTACTATTGTGTACTGTACGGTCATTTTTTGTGCTTCCTTGTCATTCGTTCATCATCTGTGCTTTATTTTTCATGACTCATCATTCTGTTGCGCTTCTGCTGTGATAAACAGAGATCCACTCTTGGATTGCGTGTGTAACGGAGGACAGTCAGTGAGAGTCGCGCTGACGTCTGCTAGTGAATGCGGTGTTTAGCGCTATTGTTAGTGCACTCGACTCGCTTGCAGGGGATCGGGGTTCGAGACCGACTCGGAGCAATGAAGAGAGGGGTGTGTTTGTTTGGGTTGATTATCAACTAGCAAAAAGAGAGTCTGAAGAAGTTTACAGTAGTTTAAAGTTTGATAGATTAGTTAGAAACAAAGAAAGAAATATTAATTAGAAAGAAAGAAAGAAAGAAAGAAAGAAAGAAAGAAAGAAAGAAAGAAAGAAAGAAAGATTAATTAAAAAGAAAGAAAGATTACTAAGAAAGAAAGGAAGATTATTTAGAAAGGAAGATTAGTTAGAAAGAAAGAAAAAGGTAAGTTAGAAAGATGGAAAGATAAATGATAGATAGATAGATACTATAGATAGATAGATGATAGATAGATAGATATATAGATACTGTAGATAGATAGATAGATAGATAGATAGATAGATAGATAGATAGATAGATAGATAGATAGATAGATAGATAGATAGATAGATAGAAAGATACTGTAGATAGATAGATAGATAGATAGATAGATAGATAGATAGATAGATAGATAATTAGGGAGATAGATAGATAGATAGATAGATAGATAGATAGATAGATAGATAGATAGATAGATAGATAGATAGATAGATAGATAGATAGATAGATAGATAGATAGATAGATAGATAGATAGATACTGTAGATAGATAGATAGAAAGATACTGTAGATAGATAGATAGATAGATAGATAGATAGATAGATAGATAGATAGATAGATAGATAGTTAGAAAGAGATAGATAGATAGATAGATAGATAGATAGATAGATAGATAGATAGATAGATAGATAGATAGAAAGATACTGTAGATAGATAGATAGATAGATAGATAGATAGATAGATAGATAGATAGATAGATAGATAGATAGATAGATAGATAGATAGATAGATAGATAGATAGATAGATAGATAATTAGGGAGATAGATAGATAGATAGATAGATAGATAGATAGATAGATAGATAGATAGATAGATAGATAGATAGATAGATAGTTAGAAAGAGATAGATAGATAGATAGATAGATAGATAGATAGATAGATAGATAGATAGATAGATAGATAGATAGATAGATACTGTATTGATAGGATTTCAGTAACAACGGCCAACAGTGTTTTAGAAATACCGCTTACCCATTTAATGTCTATTAATGCTTTTTAATTGATGAATAAACTATTTACTAATGCTTAACTAATGATTCATAACATGCCGTTGTTATAAAGTGTTACCAGTTCATTTAACAAGCAGCAAAAGTCATTTTTACAGTGTACATTAAAAGATCAGACAGATTCATAATTCCTGATTCTGATGTGTTTTATCTCCATCAGATTCCCATCAGCTCAATCTGGATCTGAACACAGTGAATGAACACCTCCATCTATCTGAGAGCAACAGAGTGATTTCTGGCACTTACTCAGAGCAGCCGTATCCTGATCATCCAGACAGATTTAATGTGTGTCAGCAGGTGTTGTGTAGAGAGAGTGTGTGTGGACGCTGTTACTGGGAGATTGAGTGGAGTGGGAGGTGTGTGTTTATATCAGTGTCATATAAGAGCATCAGCAGGAAGGGATTGGGTAATGAGTGTGTGTTTGGATCTAATGATCAGTCCTGGAGTTTGCTCTGCTCTCTCTCCAGTTACTCATTCAAACACAATAACATAAAGACTGAACTCCCTGTAAAGCCCATCAGCAGTAGAACAGGAGTGTGTGTGTGTTACAGAAGAACAGGAGTGTGTGTGTGTTACAGGAGAGTAGGAGTGTATGTGGATCCCAGTGCAGGAACTCTGTCCTTCTACAGCGTCTCTGACACAATGAGCCTCATCCACACAGTCCAGACCACATTCACTCAGCCGCTCTATCCTGGGTTTGGGGTTTATAGTGTTGGTCTATTTGATGTCGGATCATCAGTGAAACTGTGTTGATGAATCAGAATACACTGTAGAGAGATTCTACCCATAATGCTTTGAGCTGCATGATAAATCAGTTATCGCGTTTCCATTACCCTTCAAATTGCACAAATTGAAATTGCGAATTGAAAATACGCACAATGGAAACACGTCCATTTCGCAAAAACTCTCGTTTATCGCAAAACAGTTACGTTTTTATGAGGAGGTTTTTCAGGCAATTCGAAAAAGGAATATTTCGCAAAACTGCAATGGAAACATGTTTTGCGCATTTACAGTCGCCTGACTTAGAAGACACGGTGTGTTTTGGGGTCCGTGTTCGCAAATAATAATTATCATCATTATTATAATATTTATTAGGCTATTTAGAAGACGTTTTTATCCAAAAAAGGAACAAAGCAATTCATCAAATGTCATTCATAATACAGGTTAGACAATAATAATACAGGATTGAGATTATCACAAATAAACACACGATTGTGACGCATATCCAAGTGTGTGTGCGGAGTGTGGAGCGCACTGCATAGCGGAGGCGCGGGCGCGAACACTTGCATTTCCTATCAACAGTGAAAACAACTTAAAACAATCATTTCTGGTCATACTGAAAATAATAATGCATCATGCGCAACTACTTTTATTTGTGTAAATTCACAATAACAAGAAAACGTTGTGCTTTTGTAAAACAATGAAACAATCAGGCGTGCTTTCATGATCTCCGTGAACTGGAGCGCGAGAACTGAAACAAAATATAATAATAATAATAATCAACTTTATTTTATATAGCGCCTTTAAAAAGTATCTCAAAGCGCTTCACAAGAATAAAAACATAAAACATACAATTAAACAAACAATGCATTACTGACAGAAAAACGTAATAAAATACAAAAAATAAAAACATTATGTAAATTATTATGTATAATTATGTAAAAGCTGCCCTAAACAAATAAGATTTAAGTGATGTTTTAAAAACACACATATAGCCTAAGCTAAAGCTTGAAATGTCCACTTTAAAATGAACAAATCCGTATGAAAGGTGCATTTCTCTCTAAAGCTGCATCCGGAGATGGAGATATGTTTTTAGATTTAGAAAACAATAGTTTATTAATAAACAATTAAAATGCCTCGTTATTTTTTCAGACACATTTATTATAGCTTATCACCTATAAATCACCTTTCTGTGGGCTGTGGTTATGGCTCTTTTCATTCAGCACTGCGGGAAAAATATCATTTCCAGGTTCTAATTTGGCCTTAGAAAACCAGTAAAATCAAAAAAAAAATATCATATTAATATGCAAATATTTTAAATGTCTAATAAAAGGGCAAAAAGTCATACACAAAAATCTGAAAATTTGTCGATATTTTTTTTTTTCTCGCGGCATTTGGTGTACACTTAAAATTAAAATTTTGTTGTTCAACTTTGCGTTTTAAAAATACAACAACCGTTAATTTTTCGTTTGCAATTACGGGTTAAATAGCCTAAGGAAAAACGAATGGACACAAAAATACACTGACCTTTTAGACATAATACGAGACAGAGTTCTTTATTAAATTCATAAAAGAAACAATAATTACAGGAATACTGGATTCTAAACCTCAAAGAAATGCCACAATCAAGACCTCGGAGCAGAAATGAGGGAGAAACACCCAGAAACTTAGGCTATATGTGCCGTTCGCAGTATAAGGGTCTTTCCCTGCCATTAATGCTTGGATAACACTCCACGTCTCCTTCCATTAATAATAATAATAATGTCTAGTGTGGTGGCTGTGATATAGGCTATAAACCTACCAACGTCCGTTGCCATGATCTTTGGAATGACTTATCGCGAAAGGAAAAAGAGACGTTTTGGTCAAATGAAATGAAAATGAAAGCCAAATTAAAGCTCATGCTAAAGTGATATGGGCAGCCATTTGCTGACGTCTTTCCTCAATGCCCTAAAATATTTGAAATTAGAAAAAAAACGTAAACAACTAAATACTAACACATTTTTATGTTTCCCCAAATTGAACCTTGGCAAGCATACAGCAATTTGTAAAATGACCTTTTCTTGGTCTGCCAACAAGGAAGCATTATATTCTTTGTCTTGCTGGGAACATATGGCTCGCCATTCCTGAAGTGAATAGAGTAAAACCGCAAGTCACAAATCATTAGATACAACCACCGTTGACACAACTGGAAAACTGTTAACTTAACTCACATACAATATCTGTAATCTCTGGATCCACAAAGGTTTCATGTGCTGTAGAGTTCTGGGACGGTGTCATTAAAACTCTGGAACTCCATCTATAACAATGACAAAGTATAGGTTTGACTGTGTCTTGCACTGTCACCTAACATAGAAATGTGTTCTGGGCAGAAATATCACAGTAAGCATTTATACAAAGCAAACATTAGCCAAGTTTCCATCCACTTTTTTGCACTGTTTTGTTATCGACAAAGTGAATCCAGCCTGTTTCCATACAATGGTTTTACCTTGTACCGAGACAATGGTGTGTAATGACTTCATTCCTAAAAAAAACGCAGTCCCATAAGTTTTGTTGTATCGCAAAACAATCGGCCCTCGAGTCATTTCCATACAAAATTTCACATATATCGCAAACTCTATCGTATCTGTCGCAACCCAAATATTTGTAAAATGCAGAGTGATGAGACAATTGGAATTCACCATTTTACTGCTTACTATTTTCATGAATAATAAGCCTATTACTAACTTAGAAAATATTAGGAAATTAAAAATCATGTCGCACAGCTTGTTTGACTGCATGTGATTATTTTGTTTGTTAATATATTGGCTTTTTTATTTTTTATTGCTTGTTTAGTGTTTACTACATGGGCTGTTATGTGTGTCTTTTAACCTCATTATTTTTATGTAAACTGCTTTTAGATGCTACTTTTAAAGGCACTATATAAAATAAAGATTATTATTATTAGCATGTAACAGCCTTTATGTGACGAACTCCATGGCTTCCCCACTGCCCTTTTTCTCGGCAAAAAGTGTTTCCAAATAATTTTTTTGCGACATTTGAAGTATCGACCTAGAATTTCTGTGAATAAAAAAATTATATTGCCAATTGATAATTGGAATTTCCATCAGCTAAATCCTTGGATGGAAACCTGGCTAATGTGAACTGAGCCGTAACCTCTTAAATTTACATTAAGGTTAAATTGAAAAAGGCCAATTCTACTGGTCTTATCAAAAAGAAATGGCTCCTTCATTTGCACATTTAGCCTTTGTTCAGCATGGGAAGCGAAGAGCAAAACTTCTGCTCGTGGGAGAATATAGATCCGGCTTTTTCCAACTGCCTTTTTTAACTCGTTTGCATGAACTTTCTGGATCTTGCGTCCTTTTCCTGTTCTTGCCAAATGGAATCTATCTATAATGTTCTTTTTTACTCTTTTTTCTAATGTACTTTTTTTTTTTTTTTTTTCTGTTCAGTTATTATTACCCCTATGTCTTTTTTCCATGCATATTTGTTAGGATGGGTTTTATTTGTTTGCATGTGCAGTGTATTTACCAATGATCTTCTGTTAAAATACCAAATAAAAAGATTTAAACAAATTCAGACAGACTCCAGTGTAGTGGAATGTTTGATCTTCGGGGTTTTTTTTGTTTCAAAATTGAATGTAAACACAAACAATGTAAAAGAAACAAAGCCCATCAATTGATCATATACTGTATGAAATACCTCTGTTTATTTAATAAAACGTAGATCACTGCCTAGTTTGGATTACAATAACAGTAACACTTTACAATAAGGTTGTCACGGATTCCACAGAACTCTCACCCCAGCAATCAGCACCTGAACACTGCACTCCGCCCATTCGATCACAGTCACCTGAGTTTTGATCACCTTCACCTCATTATTACACACACTATATCCTCCACCGATCCCTTCACCAGTGTCTGGTCTCGTCTTTGACAAGCGCTACAGACTGTTCACCCGTGTGATCCCCAATCCCTCTACTTACTTGAAGTTCCGATCTTCCCGTCATTGTTGTTCATCGTCAACCAGACTCATCTCGTCTACTTCTCTCCTGCAAAGTCATTCATCCTGTTCAGCTAAGTCAACGCCATATCATTATCTTGACACCTGTGGATACTCCAACACGAACCCAGGATCGACTGGAACACCGGTGAGATTCTCCAGTGGGGAAAATCCTGTCACCACGGATGCCTGACTCTCGTAAACAAGATTCCTCATCCTCCTCATATTTACTCTGATGTTTCATCTACCTTCATCTACCTTCATCTCCCTGAACTCCACCACCATTTAGATTCCGGATACCAACATCAAGGTGGATATTCTCCCAGATTACCGGGCATTCCAGGATGTGTTCAGCAAGCGGTTGGCAACCCAATTACCACCACATCGGCCATGGGACTGTGCCATTGACCTGTTACCTGGGGCGACTCTACCCAAGGGTTGAGTCAATCCATTGTCCATCCCGGAGCAGAAGGCCATGGAGGAGTACATCCTAGAGGCACTCCGACAGGATTTCATTTGTCCTTCAACGTCCCCTGCCGCTTCCAGTTTCTTTTTTGTGGCTAAGAAGGACGGAGGCTTGTGGCCGTGCATAGACTACCGGATCTTCAACTCCCAAACATCAAGTATAGTTATCCCCTTCCTTAGGTCCCAGCAGCCCTGAACAGCTATGTGATGCCCATATTTTCTCCAAGCTGGACCTGCGGAGCGCCTACAATTTAATCCGCATTCGCAAGGGAGACAAATGGAAGATGGCCTTCGTGACCTCCTCCGGGCACTATGAGTATCAGGTTATACCGTACGGCCTGTCCAATGCACCTTCAGTCTTCCACGGCTACATGAACGAAGTATTCCGAGATTTCCTTCAAAGATTTGTTATAGTCTATATCAACAATATCCTGATATTCTCTTGAAACCTAGCAGAACACTGCCAACACATAAAGCTTCCAATGTCTTAGAGAACAACATCTCTATTTAAAGTTAGAGAAGTGTGAGACATCCACTGTCCAGTTCTTGGGCTACATCATAGACGAACGAGGCATCCAGATCCAGACCTGGCCCCAACCCATCACCATCAAAGATCTCCAAAGATTCCTCGGATATGCCAATTTCTACCGCCGATTCATCCTCAATCATAGTCTTCTCAGTTCTCCCCTCATGTCACTACTACTCAAAAAACGGCCCAAGTCTTTGTCCTGGAACCCTGAAGCAACCAATGCGTTCTCAACCCTCATGGAAGCCTTCACCACCACTCCCATTCTCCTCCATCCGAATCCAGAGCTACCGTCCAGCGTAGAGGTGGATGGCTCCACAATGGGAGTGGGAGCGGTACTGTCATAGTGGCAGGGTGACCATCAACGTCTCCATCCATGTGCCTTCTACTCCAAGAAGCTGTCCTGGGCGGAGCAGAATTACGACATCTGCAATTGAGAGCTCCTCGCCATCAACATCGCACTAGAGGAATGGAGACATTGGCTGGAGGGAGCTAACAGATTTGAAGTCATCACAGACCATAGAAACCTTGAATACCTTCGAGAAGCTTCATAGTCACCTACCGACCCGGACACAAGAACTGTAAAGCTGATGATCTCTCTCGTCTTCATCAACCCGTTTTCGACCCCTCATCTCCAGAACCCATTCTCCCTCCAGCCATGATCGTCAGTCCCATCCTCTGGTCCCCCGATGAAGAAATCCGTCAAGCAACACAGACCGAACCTGCTCCGCCGGGAGGTCCAGAAGGGTGTATCTTTGTTCCATCATCCTGTCATCTACCCTTTCTGGACTCAGATCACACCTCTCCGATCACCAACACTCCCCGTCGTCTGCCAACAGGAAAACTGGTTCCTCTTCCCATTCCTCACCATCCCTGGTCACATCTGGGAATCGACTTCATGACCGATCTCCCACCTTCAGATTCCAATACCTGCATCTTCGTCATCGACCGCTTTTCCAAAGCCTGCAAACTAATCCATCTCAAAGGTCTACCCATAGCCTTCGAAGCAGCCGAAGCAATGTTCCATAATGTCTTCCGTCATTTTGGTCTTCCTGAAGACATTGCATCCGACCTAGGTCCCCAGTTTATCTCCCGTGTCTGGCAAGCCTTCTTCAAGCTCCTAGGAGTATCCATCAGTTTTTCCTCCGGTTATCACCCTCAGACCAATGACCAGACTGAGCGTAAGATCCAAGAGATCGGGAGATACTTGAGGTCATACTGCCACCAGAAGCAGAACAGCTGGAGCCGGTTCCTTCCCTGGGTGGAGTACGCCCAGAACTCCCTTCGCCAGTCCACCACTGGGCTTACTTAATTCTAGTGTATCCTAGGATACCAACCACCCCTGTTTCCCTGGTCCAGTGAACCATCTGAGGTTCCAGCTGTTAACCACTGGTTCGAGCAGAGCAAGAGGGTGTGGGACTCAGCTCATGTACATCTCCAGCAGGCAGTGCGAAGACACAATACTCAAGCCAACGTCCGAAGATCCGAGACCCCACAATACCAGACCTGACAAAAAGTTTGGTTGTCCACCCGGGATATCCAGGGTAGCTCGAGACTATTTACTTGACCTTTCCCTTTTAACCCAGTTTCACCAAGATCATCCCACTCGTCCTGCACCCAGAAGTGAGGTCGTCCCCGTCGTCAGGAGCCAACCGTGGAGGAGGGGGTACTGTCACGGAGTCCACAGAACCCTCACCCCAGCAATCAGCACCTGATCACTGCACTCCGCCCACTCAATCACAGTCACCTTGACAAGCGCTACAGACTGCTCACCCGTGTGATCCCCAATCCCTTTACTTACCTGAAGTTCCGATCTTCCCGTCATTGTTGTTCATCGTCAACCAGACTCATCTCGTCTACTTCTCTCCTGCAAAGACATTCATCCTGTTCAGCTAAGTCAACGCCATATCATTATCTTCGCAGCTGCATTTTCAGGGCCGGCTGCAGTATGAAATGACTGAGGGGGCATGTGAAATTGTTAAGGGGGCTTAACTTTATACCATCAATGAACAATCAATACACAACTCGCTTTGGAACAACAGATTTTTAAATGCAGCGCTCCATAAAACACTCCATATGCAACTGCACAGGTAACCGCGTAATAAAAAGATAAGCCAGCATAATTTATTATTATTCATATATGAACTCTTTCACGCTTAAAAATACGTTTAAATTATTCTAACTGATTCCCCAGAGCGAGTTTTTATTTTAGTACGTTCGTTTGTTATAGCAACGACCTAACCCTAACCCTAACCCTAACCCTAACCCTTTTATTTCGTTTTTCCTTTTTTATTCAAAATATTCACAAACTCGCTTACCATGTCATCAACTATCTGATATTCCGATTGTCAAAAATGTGTAAGTGAGAGTGTTTGGTCGTTTAAAACCTTTATAAATAATCTTGATCTTGATCTATAATGTGAGATGGGCGCCAGCCCACCACCATGTTTATTTGCCCCGCAGTTCAGAGAGTCCTGTCAGACGTCACGTCAGTCATCAGTTTCTCCCGAAATATATGTAAGAAAGTGGCCGGTGAACTGTGAGAAGAATAGAGTAAACTTTATAGTCACTTCCACTATGTTTGTCTGATATGAATAACACACGTTGGCTAATTATATTTGAATATATAATTAGCCTTTTTAATTTATTACTGCTTCCAAAGACATCCGTGTGTATTTTTACAAGCTCCAAATGCAGGCCCGGATTGGCTAATCGGGAGCACCGGGAGAATTCCCGGTGGGCCGGTCTGTTTTTTTGGCCGCGAGGGCCGTTGTTGTCATGGCACTGGGTTGAAATATGATGAATCTCTCCACTCTTTTTATTTTTTATTTTACCGCAGTCCCACTCTTTTTTTATTTTATATTTTCTCGCAGCCCCACTCTCAGAGTGCAGCCTTCAGGTTAATGATGACTGACATGAATCTTTTGACTCCCTGGCCCCGCCCCCGACAGCGGCACCTTGCAAGTTGCCCAAAATAAAAAAAACGTCCGTCAGATAAAAATGGATCACAGAAAGCGCAAAGGCGGTGCTGAAAAAGCCAGAATAAAAAAAAAGGAAAGCTTTGGAAACTGACGCGGCCAGGTGTTCTAAGTTGAGCACATTTTTCCTCAAAACAACAGACGACGAGACGGCCGGTAAGCTAACGTTAACGTTGTAGGTAATCCCACATTTAGGAGCAGTGCAATGCTAGCGACCGTACCGTGCAAACCACCGTTCATGTATCAAGCTTTTTCTTGTAGCTCTTCAGCAGCAGCCGCCTCTAGTCCAGTTTGCTGCTAACAGTGAAGAGCCAGGCCCAGTAACGTTACCAAGCTCCAGTCATGAGCCCAACACAACAGAATGGGCAGGTAGGATTGTTATTCAGAAGAACTAATAGTAGGAGCCCTGCTCAATGAAAAATGCCCTGAGATAATTAATGCTACCTGATGATTGATTCAGAAATATATTAATGAAACTGACTTGACTTGATTTGAAAGCTTTGTAAAAAGGGGATATTTGTGGTGAGAAATAAATGTTAAAATTTTCATTTAGTTTCAGAAACAGAGCCAGGACCCAGTTGTGAAAAGACTAATGCTCTCACTGTGAAAGACACAGGTAAGCTGTTGTACCACAGTGAGTGAATAAGCAAACATTATCACTGCAAAAAATGCTTTTCTTACTTAGTATTTTTGTCTTGTTCCCAGTTCAAATATCTAAATATTCTTACTTCAAGATACATTTACTAGACAAGTGACAAGTGTCTTGTTTCTGATAAAACCTAAAAATTAAGGTTTTTTTTTTTTTTTGCTTAAAATCTAAAACAATTATTTTTCTTATCCCATTGATATTGTAGCTTGTTTTAGGCAAAAAATCACTTAATTTTGAGGTGTTTTTTCATACTTGTTTAGTAAATGCATCTTGATGGAAGATTTATTTTTTGATATTTGGACTGGAAACGAGACAAATAGTAAGTAAGAAAAGCATTTTTTTTGCAGTGATCACATTAGTTACAAACAATATAACAACTTTCTATACCCAAGTGTTACTAGTGACCCATTATGTTTTTAATCAAACGATAATGAATATACAAAGCCCACAATTGAAAGGGAATAGGATAAAAGTCATAAGAATTAAGCCTGCATATTTTGCCATTTGGAAATTTTTATTTGCTTTGATTTGATTTAATTTAATTTGAACGTGCTTTCCATGTCAAATATGTTAAAAGATTACAATATGCTTTCATTGTGATTAAATACAGGTGCACTCGAGTCTAGGGATACAGAAGGAAGTGTGAAAGGGAGAGCAGAGTCGACTCGGGGACAGATAGCAGAGGCAACAACTCAGCAGCAGAACCCAGAACCACAAGCTAGGGACAAGGCAGATAAAGATGATTCTGTAGATAGTTTTGATTACTTTGCTCGACCTCAGTCACAGGATATACATACATTTTTTTCTTATCATCCTCAACAAATCCCAAATGTTCCTATACCAAAGGTTTTCAATAGCAAAGATGGAACAAACCGCAAGTGGCTAACTTACTGTGAAAAAAAAAACAATCTCTGTACTGTTCAGTTTGTTTGGCATTTGCACCTTTGCTAAGTGATCCCTTTCATAAAGGGAGGCATGAAAGACTGGAAACACATTCACCAAAGGATAGTGGAACATGAAAAAAGTAAGACACACAGAGATAGTGCAGATGCTTACTTTCTGAAAATACAAAAGGCAGATGTGAAAAGCCTGTTGACTGGCAACCAAATGTCATTATGTGCTGAGCAAGTGAAAAAGAAACGGCAGGTGATGGAGCGTATAGTGGACGTTGTTAAAGTCATGGGCAAATGTGGCCTTAGCTACAGGGGAGATAAAGAAGAGGCAGGTTATAGCTTAGAAAACATTGCTGTTAATCATGGCAACGTCCTGGAGTTGATTTTACTCTTGAGTAGATATGACATTTGCCTCCAACAGCATGTTAACACTTGCATTGAAAACAGCAAAAAGCAGCATGAAACTGGTGCAAAAGGCAGAGGCGCTCTAGTTACTCTGCTGTCAAAAGAGACAATAAATAAAGTTGTGGATGTCATTAGCCAACTGATAAAGGTGACTATAGCAGAAGAAGTGAGACAAGCTGGCATGTTTTCAGTTCAAATTGACACAACCCAAGATATCCCCTCCAAAGACCAGTGTTCAATCATAGTTCGATATGTAACAGATGTCATTCACGAAAGACTGATTGCTATGGTGGACTGTGAGTCATCTACTGGCCAGAATTTTGTAGAGCTTCTGAAAAAAGTGCTAATGAACCTTAATATTGACATTGGCACATGTGTAGGCAACTCAACAGATGGTGCAGCTAATATGCAGGGGCAGTTTAGGGGGTTTTCTACACTCCTCTCTGAGCATTCCCCCAATCAGGTTCATATTTGGTGTTATGCACATCTTTTGAATCTTGTACTGGCAGAAACAACAGGCAGTGTTGTGGAAAGTGAGTCTCTGTTTTCACTGCTTAACGATTTAGCAGTTTTTTTAAGAGAATCATACAAGCGCATGCAGAAGTGGGAGGAGAAGAGTCAGGACAAGCATCACAGACGACTGTGCCCAATAGGGCCAACTAGGTGCTGGGCTAAGGATCAGGCACTAAGTAAAGTGTTTGGGTGCTTCGGGAATCCTCAGGGAGGCTTGTTTTTTGAAGTGCTTATGACTTTAGACACCATTGTAGATGACAGTACACAAAAGCCAACTGTGAGGGCCAAGGCAAAGGGATTCATAGAAAGCTTTTTGAAGTATGAGACTCTTCCTTCGCATTTTTGAGCTTACATCTCCCCTTTCAAAATACTTACAGACAAAGGGAATGGATATCATCACAGCTCAACGTCTGGTTGAGGGGACAGAGGAGGGCCTCAGGAAGTGTGCTAGGGACTTTGAAGGAGTTAAGTGTGCAGCTGATGAGTTTGTGAAGTGGGCAAATGGAAAGTTGCAAGAGGAGGAAGAGTGTGAGCTTGTAGTGCAGGCTGCCTTTTCTGAGAGAAGGATCAGAAGAAAAAAAAGAATGCCAGGAGAGCTTGCAGAAGACAAGCAGCTAGCATCAGCTGATACTGACTTTGAGGTAAAAGTACACAATGTCATTGTAGACACAGTAACAGGCAGTATCCAAAGGAGGTTTTCTGCTAATGCAAAGCTTTGCTCAGATTTAGCCTGTTTAGACCCTAGAAACTTTGCTCATGTGAGGGAAAATGGACTCCCCAGCTCAGCTCTGGAAGAAATAAGCAAATGTCTGCTTAAGTTTGACGACAGGGCTACAGTTGGCACATTATGTGGTGAGCTGTACAGCCTTGCATCTCAGTGGGACAGACTAAAGATATCCCCTCTGGAGGGTTACATTGTCAGGACAGCTAGTGAAATCCCACAAGAAGGTGATGAGGATCCTTCCATGGAACAGCAGGATGTTGAACTAGAGAGCAAAACTTGTTCCTCCTGTAAAAACTGTGTCATTTGTGTTCATCTCATTCTCTCTCAGTACAATCTTCTAACTGATGCCTACCATGTGATTGGACTCGCCTACAAGTTGCTATTAACACTGTCCATCACACAAGTAGCCTGTGAGAGAAGCTTCTCAACAGTGAAATTCATAAAAAACAGGCTCAGGAGCACTTTAACCCAGAAGAACCTTGAGGCATTCATGCTCATGTGCACTGAGAAAGAAATTCTCATGTCTTTGGACAATGACACCGTGATAGATAAAGTTGCAGAGACCAGTGCTCTGCTCAGGCGTTTATTAATGTTTTAGGGTTGTCCATGTTTCCTTGAAGCTAAACTTATCCAGAGGAAAAAGAGATGAAACAATTAGAAAGTCATTAGAAATTGCAATACATTTTATTTTAATCTTTATTTTTTATTTTGTTTTATATATTTGTTTTTGTTTGATTTTTTTTCTTCATTTCAATGTTGGGATATTTATGAATACTAATTCTTACAGAAAATAGATTCTGAATCTGTCCTGTTATTTACTGTTCTAATAAATCTTCACTGTAAAGCAAAACTTAGGCTACTGTGTTTGCACTGCATTGGAAATTATGATATTTTTGAAAAAATTGTCCACTATTGCATACTTATATTCAGAGGTTTTAATTACATTATTTTAATATAGTCAGTCGTGAATTAAAGTGGGCCGGTCTAAGGCAAGAAACTCCAGGGCTGAAAATGAGTCCCAATCCGGCCCTGTCCAAATGTATTGTTTTACTAGTGTTTATGTGTATTTCAATGTCTGAAACCTAAAATAAACATTATGAGGTTGAAAACACTGCATAGTTTTGATATATGACAGCGCTGAGCTCATCCGTCTCTGGCTCAGTGCCAACCAACGCGCGAATCTGGTAGTGATGTCACGTCACTGAACATTATACATCCCATATGGCACCGTACCGCTCAAAAGGTAAACATTTCATTTGTAATCATGAATACAAAAATGAAACTGAGGGGGCACAAATCAGATCTGAGGGGGCAATGCCCCCTTTTGCCCCCTCGTGGCGCCGGGCCTGTGCATTCTCCCTCCACCGCTCACCCTCTGCACTTCAATAAAGTTGTTGTTAATTCACCTTAACCTTGTCTGCCGCCTTCTGATTGTGACAAAGGTTCATTAGTTAACATTAGTTAATGTATTAACTAACATGAACAAACCATGATCAATCCATTTGTTACTGTATTCGTTAATCTTTGTTAACGTTAGTTAATAAACATACAGCTGTTCATTGTTAGTTCACAGTGCATTAACTAATGTTAACAAGATTTTAATAAAGTATTAGTAAATGTTGAAATTAACACAAGATTAATAAATGCTATAAACGTGCGGTTTATTATTAGTTCATGTTAACTAATGTTGTTTACTATTGAACCTTATTGTAAAGTGTTACCCCAATAACATATGTGGGACACTTTAGTTTTGCTTACTTGTACAATACAGCAAGAGATGCAGTGACCTGTATGTAGAACCACCAAAATTATGAACTAAACATTACAAAGATTTGTTGGACATGCGCAGAGCTGAAGAGTTATTATAGGCTAATCAACTTTTATATTTAAAAACTCATTCCAGAATAGACTGGTGTCAGGTACTCTTTGGTTAAAGGGATCTTGTCCTTGTCCAATTCCTTTTTGAATGACTAGGTGGAAAGAACGGCAGATCAAAACATCAGAAAACTGCTCTCTTGCTGAAATAGCCATTTGATCTTATAACTTTATATCATCTCGAAACAATTATGACAACATTAAAACATGGATGTTAATTATCAACTAGTCATAATCAAATTGTAAATATCTTAATTCCAATTACAACAGGTCAAAATTGCAGAATATGGAATTGGATTTTTGACTAGTCGCCATTTAAATCTAAATTGGATTATTATGGGATAACCTAATGCTGTCAGAATCTTTACTTAAAAAAATTGTTTCTGTATTTTTAAAATGAACAGTATATTTTTAATGACAGTATATTTATTGAACTTTTTTTTTTAAATTGTAACTTTTTTTAAGGTATAATAAAACCCTATCTGACACCAATACTTTCAACTATAAGTGGAATTCCTATTTTCAAACAAAGCAGTGTAAAAACAGTGTTCACATTTTCACAGGCTCTATACTCCTCATCACAGTTTAACCCCCCAAAAACTCACACGCCCTTATAAACGCCAACATAACAACCTTAAAAACCAACAGGTCAATCTTTATTAATCAGATGCAAAAACATTTAATTTCAGCATTACTCTCCTCTCAGAGACTGAAGCAAAGCATGCTGGGAACTACAAATCTGCTGCAACTGATTCAGTTTGAGTTCTGCTGAACATTATCAAGTCCCCATAACTTTTCTCTATTAAGTGCAATGAACTTTCAGTAATATTCTAGTGAAATTAACTCGTTTCATTTAATAAATGTATGTATGCGGTTTTGTATGTAAATTTCGATGCATGTTTGTGTTTTTTAATGTGTGAACAGGACTTTTATTTTGGTGTAGACATGTGACATCATAAGTATGCGCCATGCTCGTCCATCTGTGATTTGGCTGGAGAAAGGTTTGTGTTTGCATGCGTTTTAAGTGTTTAAATCGATACAAAGTCTTTTAAATAGCGTTTACAATAAATGTTAATAAATTAATTGTTACCGAATGTAACACAGTAAGGCGTTATCTAACATTAATGAAGCTTATTTCTGTGAGTAAAGCACATCCACACGTGAGTAGCAGAAAAGATGCGTCTCATTTCGCGCCCTATAGTGTTTATAGTAAACATCTCTGGTAAACATGAAGTTGTCTCGGGTAAACTGTGACGGGAGAAACGGAGCTCTTCCAAACTCCGAGTCAATTGAGTCAGTTTCTCTGCAATCGCAGGATGATTCCCTGTTAGAGAGCGACACGAACATCAGTAACGTTGATGTGTCTTTTACCAAACAGTTGCAAATGCTATCATTAAATACTAAATATAATTCTTATTTCATTTAATGCATATATAATTCGTACTCCTTCTTACTCTTGAATTAATTTGAAGTCTTAAGTGTTGCAAGTCAGAGACTGCTGCCTTCACGTGCTATCAGAAATGTTTCCACAACATGGTTTTATTAAAGTAAAAGTGGAGTAATGTTTTTTTTTTTTTTTGCTAATTGGTTACCATTTGTACGTTTTACCACAAATACCATGGTTAAAGGTTAGTTTAACATAACCATTTTTTTTTTGTATTAAAACCATGGTTAATTTTCGTGGTTAAAGTGATTTGTTGTTGGAATTAACAGCAATCGCCATGTTCATTCTTGCCTATTTTGTGTGGAAGAAACCGCATTAAAAGGCAAATGTATTGAGGATACATTAGCAGGGCTCTTTAACTCCATTCCTGGACAAACGGTGTCCTGCTGACCCCAAAGTAACAAAGTAAACACCCCAAAATATGCTAATCACTATGTTCATAATTAAGTGTTGAATGAGGGTTGGAACTAAGTCAATATCCAAGAGTTTTTTGAGTAAATTTTACCATCCCATTCGTTGTCAACATTATCCATGGTTTTTTATACATTCACCACTCCAGGTTCAATCGCAAGCCGTTTTAACATTTGTTTTTTTTTTAACTTACTAGTATCTATTTTCATGATACTAGTACTAATTTTTTTATTGCTACTAGTTCTTATTTTGTTTCGACACTGGTAATTATTCCAACTGTGTCTAGTGGAATCAAGACTGCTTCAGTTTGATCTTTAACACTGGACACAGATGACCACTGAGCATTGACGTCAGTGATGTTCCCTCTTACACGTGTGCTAGGCTGCGGATTAACTAATAGGGCTGGGTGATATGGCCAAAATTAAATTATCACAATAATGTATTTATTTTTGTCAGAATATGACAAACACTTGCCAAACAGGTGAACATTTCACAAACCTAATGTAGAACATTCAAAACATTTTTGAATTATTTACACTTTTTCAGTAATTGTTCCTAACCATATAATTGTCTTAATAGAAAAAAGAAGTTTTTCTTAGAAATGCACATTTGACAGTAGTAGTGGCTTGAGTTTGTATGCAGATATACATTTGTTATAAAATGTAATGCATCTGTACAAAATTATATGGTAAAATGTAAATATTCTGACTGTTTGAGTTTTATTGAAATTAACCATAGATCATCCATAGTAGCATACATTAGATAACCACAGTAATACAGCACATCAACACCGTGGTAAAATGTAACTATATGGTTTCTGTGGTATTTGAATGGAAAAACAGTAGCCTAAATAGGCTACATGCACAAACGCTATAGCTTAATCACAAAAAAATACTGTAATTATATTCCATTACTCATTTAATGCATGTTTAAATTAGTGATATGAATATCCCACATGTCTGCCACTATACCATGGTGCCTTTAGCGTTACTACAGTAAATCCGTGGGAAATGATCCACTTTTGTCGCATAAACATTGAGCATTTATCGAAATCGTTATCTAGTTTTATTGAGGAAAATTATATTACGATAATTATCGTTATTGGTTTATTGCCCAGTGCTAAATATAAAAAACAAAACAAAGTCACACGTTTTTTTTTTTTTTTTGCATTTATACCTTGAATTTTTAGGGGAATTTTAATCTATTTTAGGGCATTTTTTGCCTTATTCTTCCATTAACTTCGCCCCTGTTGGCTTTTGTACAGATGCGACAGAAGTTTCCAGCCATTACATGTCAGTGTTAGGGATGAAACGGTATGAAAATCTCATATCACAGTTAAAGTGACCAAAATGATCACGATTATCAATATTATCACGGTTTTGTTAGAATGAGCTGAAAATGTTCAAAAAGAAAAGATGCACTGAAAACATTTCAACAAGCTTTATATTTGAAAATCAACAAACAACAAATTAAATTAGCAGCTCAATGCACTTTTTTAAAGCAAGATTCTCTTCTGTGGCATTTCTGTCGTCAATAGCAACGCATTAGCCTATAACATAGCTAGCCTAGCGCACACCTGTCTCTCGTTCCATTCGAATGCAACTTGCCGTCTTGCGTCTCAGTTTTATTACTGTATTGAAGATGAAATCAGAGGACTTTAGTATCCATACTACTGTAATATTATAGTGATCATCTTGTCTGGACGATTGTTTTGTACACTGTACAAAATGGATTTATAAAGGGGTACGATTTTAAAACATTAAACGCAATTCAATATTTCATATCCTCGTAATTGTTTCTGTGGTAAAAAAAGTGTAACAATGAATATACATTATCCCTTAAATGTCAGCATTAATAGTCTTGTTTGAACTTGTTCGTCTTGGCTGGAAGACACTTGCTGCGAACTTTTCTTTGTGGAAGCTTTGCGTTAATTACAAGTGAGATAATAAAAAATGTAAACTCAAAACAATATTTTGTGTCCAATTATTTCCCCAACTTAGTTTTGATTTTGAGGTCTAAGTTAACATGCCATGTCTTCTCGTACAAGGAACAGCGTTGCACACTGCGTCCGGGTCATGCTGGCCGGACAGGGTCTAAAAACCACGATAATCAAACACGGTTTTAATGATAATCATAGGAAATTTGAAAACGATAATTAACCGCCAGGACATTTTATCATGAAAACGGTTATCGTTCATCCCTAGTCAGTGTTTTTTTCTTTCTTTATATATCCTTGTGCCTGGCTTTACTCCTGGAGTTGTCCATATCTCATGGAAATCAAAGAGTCTGAGGTTCTTCCAGCCGTACACAATTATTTCCCAATCATAACCATGACTCGAGAAGCCGTTCTTGTCCAGTCTCTTAACTGTGAATCTGGTTTTTGCTTCTGATAGCATATAAAGGCATGAGATGGACCCAGGTAATTAGGCTCTGTTTGTCTTTCTGTTCATTATTCTGATCTGAAACATGACAGATTGTCCAAACCCACAGGACAGCTCCTGGTTCGGATCCCCGTGACGTACTGGTATAAAGATGGCGCTGGTGAAAGACGAGAGTGAAGACGTGGTGATCGTGAAACACGAAGATGCAGTGGAACAAACAGGTATTTGATCCTCATTAATATCCTCTACACAAATGAATGTCATATTTTTTTAATTTTACACAAGCTGTGTTCATTATATCGATAAGACGTTGTATTGTCACATTCTCCTTCCCGATACGGGTATTGACCGCTGCTTCTGTTTGGTTTCTGCAGCCAAGCTTAAGTTGAACGTGTTTATTTTAAAGAACTTGTATAAGCGTGAAGCCTAGACTAGTTTATTCCGGTAGTGATCCTTATCATATCGTGTATTTGTTGAGATACTCCTCTGATATGCTACAGCTTCCATTTTGCTGGCTTATTTGTCTATCTTCAATTTCTTCAATATTTTTACTGTTTAAAATGTGAATCTATCATGTTGAATGAGTGCTGTGCGATTAATCAAAATTGCGATGTGAGTGTGCGATTTCTAAACCACAGAAAGCTTGATTTTACCGCCAGACGGATCATGTTTTCCATTTCACTGCTTCACTTTCTCTCTGTTTCTCAATGAACACGTGTGCTAGATGGCCGTCATTAACTGTTGCAGTCTCGCGCACCTTTTAAAAATGTCTCGAGAGCTTGCGCTTTTTGACGTTGTTCTGTGTGAACCGGCCCTCAGTGTGCGATTTGAATGCGAGGTGGATTCAGGGCAGGATAAGGACTTTTTTTAAGGAAATTAAATTTAACATTTTATTATATATTTAACAGTAATATTGATCTGCCTGCATTGACACCATTATACGAGAACTGAGCTGGACGATATCATCACGGTTTTCTCGGGAGAGGCTATATATATATATATATATATATATATATATATATAAAAATAACTTTTTTACAAAATAAATGAAACATCACTGAACTAACTTAAGCTGGACTGTGACGCTATTTTCTTGTGGAAACAAATGTTGTTGCATTATTTTCCTGTTATCTTTGTAAAGCTGATTTTGAAACAATCTGTATTGTAAAAAGCGCGGTATAAATGTGCCTTGACTTGGACAAAAAAATCTATATCCATGGTTTGGTAATATTCAGGAGAGATAATGTGTCATACAGCCAGCTATTTTGCAAGACCTGTAAAATAATCATTGCAGCAAAACAAGAGTAGTGTTCATTCACACAGAATGTGTTTCTGTGGTTAGAAGCAGGAGACGCGGGTCTAGAGATGCATTTTTAGTAGTTAGAACGGAGAAAGCTGTGACTCATGACGAGATGCTGCAAAAGACGCGACACATGATAATACAGGCATTTGCGAACTGCACAACATACAAAAAGAGTTCAAAAGGCATAATGAAATAATCGACGCGGTCACACATAACTTATGCAATGATGCGTGCACCATCCACACACTCGTTTACTGGTGTGAGCGAAGTGGGGAAGGAAACAGAATTAATTAAACTAATGTTTAAATCTGCCACTCTCATGTAATTTGAGTGCTTAACATTCATGAAATAATATATCTGTATATGAATTTAAATTAGGGATGCACAATATTATCGGCATTACATCAGAATCGGACGATAATGGCATATGAATTAATTACCGGATAAGGAACATAACACCGATAGCGCTTGCCGATGCAAAGTGTTGATTATGCTTAGGCGTGACAGGTTTTTGAAAGGAGCGCTGAAGCCATTATGTCAGCCTTGTGGAAATACTTTACAATAACTTTTGTTATTTGCAACGACTGCAAGGCATCAGTTCTGCGAGGAGGAGCCAATCCACAACAAATCTAACAGCTCTTAAATCTTTTAAATATCTTAAAAATCGGCATTGTGATGTTTGAGCTATTCATGAAGAAAAAGAAGAAAAAAGGCTCCAAAGAAACCTCGTCAGAATATCATTCATTCATTTGAAAAGGCAAACACATTCAGCAAAACCCACCCAAAGGTAACAGCTGTGAACAGAAATAACTGAAATGTTTGCTGGTGATTATCAGCTTTTATCGTTGTGGAAGATGAAGGATGTGCCGACTGTTGCTGTAGACCACACATGTTTAATATACAACATAATAAGATTACAATTCCATCTGTCTCTGAAATTAAGCAATGATTGATTCCATGTTATTTTGAAAGATTATGAGAACAACGATATGTTAAAAAGAACATTAGGCCTTTTATTTAATTCTAACCCGTATCCTTTTGGAAACAAAAGCCTTCACGACTGCAGGTCAGCGCAGCTGTAGCCCGAGGGAATCGAGATGATCTCTTCTGGCAGCTAAATGATTTTAAAACATATGCTTCCTTTAAGTTTCGTTGAGGGAGACCGGTTTAAGAACAGAAAACGCAAAGTGCTGTTAGTAACTTAGCTTAGCACACTGTGTGTCTGCAACGTCTGTCGGCGCAGCGCCTTTCTCACTCGAGCATGAGGATATTATTGTTTTTCTCAACATGAACGTGAAACAATAAACAGAATGGGTCTCATTCATGAAACACGAGCAGAACGAATTTTTGTGTAAATCGTGTGTAAAGTGGTTCTGGCGTAAATTTTCGGATTCATTAAGATGTTCGTATTTTCCAAATGTTAGTTGGTACGAGAGAAATCTACACCTGCTCCCAGCCACGCGTAAACAGTGCGCTTAACCCCCCCAACGTTTTGCTCATTAATAACTAAGGCTGCATTTTAATTCACCTTAATCGGGTACATATTTACACAGCATTTTGAAAAAATATTATATAATTACATGCGGTTTTTCTTTTTACTTCTGGGACTGTTTGATTAACAGATGAAACTCCAGTAACTGCATCTGTAATGCTGCCAAGCTGCCTTTTCTTTAGGACCTGATACGCCACTATGTACGCTTGAAAATAAAATGTGGTGTTTTGAATGAACTTCTGATAATAAAACTTCGATTTCTGCATCTGAGAAATTTTTCTTTTTCATTCGTTTTTGAGAAGACATGTTGAAATCCTTCGTTTGGTGTCATAATATGATGCCCATATATAGTTGTCAGTCGGATTTAATGGGCGGGATTTATGGTAATTGAGAGTGAGCGTGCACGCGCGTCCCATTTACGACTGATAGGAATTCATTAACACACATTTCACTATCACATCTGACGTTTACGAAGTATTTGTGAATCAGGAGATGAGTTTTCGGGAAGGTCTCTTTACGCGCAAATCACTCTCATATTTACTCGTATATTTACGAATGTTTCATGAATGAGGCCCAATAATGCTGACTCGAGTGCATGTTCGTTCTGTACGATAACTGTCATAATCTGCTTTATTAGCGTTTTTCCGTTCGCGTTACTTGAGCTTAAATGCTTTTGTTCTTTATATTTTAGTTTGCATGTATTGTTTAATGTTTTCAACTAAAATAAAAGCTTAAGATATATAGTAAGCTTGATGTGTATATTGCCTAATTGTAAGCTTGTTCAATAATAAACTTAAAAAATAACGTCTTTCTCCTTAAATGACATTTAAATAAATTAATATTCGAATATTCGGTTTTTATGAGCCCGAATATTCGAATACAATATTTTTTGAAAAATCCCCATCCCTACTTTATACAAGACTATCGTAAGATAAAGCAGCTTTTTTTGTGGGAGCTTCCTCTGTTTCTCTGACTGAAAATAAAACTGTAGCCTACTGGGAGAGAGTGCTAAAGCTCCTCAGGTCGTAGTTTTGCTGGCATATTTGCTGAAATAATCATTCTTTATAAATGTGATGTAAATATGTCCTGTAACTACCAAATAAACAGAAACAGACACGACTGAATGAGTAAGTCTATTTTCTTTCTTTTTTGAAATAGACTTAACGGCAAGCCACTTTATTTCTGTGTGACTAATGTGCAATTTTGATGCAAATTAATTCATTATGATCAATGTATCACTTATTATTGTAAACCTGTGGTAAAACATTGATTCTTGGGTTTTAAATATTCAAGTAAACAACAAAAATGCCTGCAAACGGTCGCTTTTATCATGTTTGTTTTGCGTTCACGCTGTTTCCAGTGATTTCTTTCCGATTAGTTTTCTGATAAAACTTTTTATTTTTTCATAAAACTTCCATTTGTTGGTGAAAGGATGGGTTAGTGTGACGTTGTTCCAGAGAGGCGTGTTACGGCACGGCCCTAATGATCAGAATATCGACTTGCGTAATAGTTATGCACACACTGCATTTAAAGGTCATTATCAGTGTTAATATTCCTCTATTGCTGTAACTCAGACTCGAGTGATGTGGTTTTTCTCACAGATGCTCCAGTGCCTCATCCAGCCAAACTTCGCATCATTCTTCAGGAACATGACATTCGCAAACTGGACTTGCCTCAGGGAATCCCTGGGAGTGTGAATGAGCTTGAGCATATCGTGAGGAAGACATTTGGCCTCATTGGGAGCTTTACTTTGCATTATAAGGATCCTGATTTCGGAGAGGAGTATTTCTCTGTTACCTCAACAAGTGACATCAAGGACAAGGACACGATTAAGGTGATTCACATTGTTGAACCTCCTACACTTACTCTGACCTTTACCAATGTGGATAATTCTGTTAAAAGTGCTTCAAAGACCTCAATCCAAACCTCAGCGTCCTCGGTCTACACTTCAGTGACCTCCGTCCATCCGTCCAACAGCAGTTCCTCTCCTGGATCTCAGGATACGTCGACTCTTTCCTCGCCTGAACACAAGACTCAGCGCTCACAGCGTTGGCCTACTGAATTCCCAGTACCTCGCTTTGCGTATGACTCAGAACTTGTGCTTGCTTCAGGAAACGAAGCTTTCAAGAAGGATGGATTTCAACTCAACTTCACCTCAATCCTTCCAGACATCCTGGAGAAACTGGCCGAAAGCATCTTTCAGTACGTGGCCTATCCAACAAGCGCACAGTTGTCCGATGTCATCGAGGCGCTGATTCAGAAACATCCTTGCCTTCGAGAACCGGGCTCGTATAATGGATGCTACCAATGGCGACAAAGACTAAAATATAAAATGGGCAACTATAGATCGAAACTGAGAGGTCTTGGATGCCCTGAGCTCGACGTGAACTCTCTCAAAAAGAAGCGAGCACATGAAAGAGCACCAGCCAAGAATATCAAGAAGCCCAGAAAGGCAGAGGTGAACTTCTTGCCGCCTCACCCACAGGGAGAAACTGAAGAAAGCTTGGAAAATGAACGAGTGGCGCTCCTTAATGAGGTGAAGATGAGGAACAACTATCAGATCATCTGTGAGAAAATGGCAAAGACATTCTCCTTCCGCAGACAGGAGGTTGTCAGTTACGCACTCTCAGTCAGTGATTTAAAAAACAGATGGCCTGCTCTTTTTTGTGCAGATCAGGTAAATATTTTGTGCTATATGCTAATGTGCTATACTAAAGTAAATTTTCTACATTAACAAATTGTGTTTTTCCTGCAGATAAACAAAGAATTCACAAGGATCACCACTGTTAACCTGGAGGAAACTTTCATTGCAAAACTGGACCACTACTTCTCAAAAATAATTTCCTTGGTGTTGACAAGAAGAGGGCCTGCGACCATGAGCATTCAGCGAATCAGGAACATGCTGCTAGAGGTATGAGTGCCTCAATCAATGAGATGTGTGTGTATAGTGCTTTACTATACACTACTGTGCACTCAGCTATGGGTGGAGAGTGAATATATGATGTGTAAGAATAATGTCAAGTCACTATTTATTAGACTTGTAGTCAATACCGCCTAAACCGAGACCAAGACACTACCAAGATCAGAGGGTATCGAGACCAAGACCAAGTCGAGACCAAGACCAAGACCGGAGGGGAAAAAAACAGACTAGTGTTGTTGAAGCTAAGCAATAACTTGTAAGATTTTGTTTTGCTTTGCCTGCCTATCTCTGCCGATTTCGAAGTCTCCAAATGAATCCAAATGACTTCAATCCGTTGCGGATATCGTTGTGGATATTGTAGTATTGTATTGCTAAATCCCCCGACCACTATGTCGATCTGAGACATCAAGACCTAGACAAGACCGAGAGGTCCAAGACCAAAGACCGTCAAGGCCGTGACAAGACCGAGCCCACGTAAAAGTGGTCTCGAGACATGCATCACTACTATTTATCGAGTCTTTATTTATAGAGTGCTTTATACAATACAGATTGTTTCAAAGCAGCTTCACAGTAATAAACAGGAAAATTACAGAATCAGACTTCTTCAAATATGCCGTAAAGCAGCTCTACAGACGACAATAGTGTCAGTATTCAGCTCATAAATACTAACATGTTCACCTTTTATGGCTTTAATAAGCTGCGAAGTGCAATACCAGCGCTACCCGCTGTGCTGAACACACGTTCAGATAGAGCACTGGTAGCTCATATACACAAATATTTACATGCAGTGTTGGCAATGAGAGGGAACCGTTAGCTTTTCAGCAAGTTTGTGGGTTTTCTTGTCCATCAATAGCCATTTCCTGAAGGTACATGGACATCTCTGCTTCACCTTTTCATGAGCGTTGAGCATGGCTGCTGTAGCTGCTCTATTCCCTGCAAGGATGCCCAGTGAACCCTTCTTCTTGTGTGCGGTGCCAGCACCTGATCCCTCTTCCTCTTCCTCTCCTCTTACTTGTGCCGGACCGGGTGTCGGACTCGCACGTGTTGCTGCCGCCAGTTCAGTTTGGATCTGAGTGAATGGAGATCGTTTTGGCAAAGGTGTTCTCTGAACACAGAAAACTCAAAGGAAAACTTCTCCGTTTTAAGCACAGGGCCTGAATTTCGTTTTTTAAACTGGGGGGGGACTCCCCCCTTACATGGGTCACATGGGGGGATCTAATGATTATGGGGGGGGGGGAGAAAAACTTTTGATGCATCGGTCTAATTTAATCATCTTCATTTATTAATATCTACAGATTTGTATGCATGAATTGTGCATTTCCAGTTCTCAAAACAGTTAATAACAAAACAAACAAAAAACGTTACACAAAATACACCATGCTCTTCTTCAAATTGACATTAAGACCTGTTTAAACTAGGCCTTGGCTATATATTAATGTCTCTCTATTTCAGTGTCGTTCATGTGTTTCAGTTCAGTTCATTTCTTTGCTTTTTTTTAAAACGTCATACAAAATACGCCATGCTCTCCTTCAAATTGATATTAAGAACTCAGTTTAAACTGTATGTATTTATGTCTCTCAGTTTCAGAGTATTTCATGTGTTTCAGTTCAATTTCAGTCACTTTTTCCCATTTATTGTTACTTTTTTCATGTGACTTATTCTAAGTTTCTCATCTGTCTCCTCCTCGTCATCTCTTTCCATTTGATGATGGCTCTGTTGAAGTCAAACTGCTCAAGGGAAGGTCCAAGCTCTGAAATGATCATTAGAATTGTGAGACTTGTATTATTCAGTGAATTTCTGAATTTATTTTTGATCCTGTTTTGTGTGCTGAATCCACGTTCACACGACACACTCGCAACTGGTATGACCATGGCTGTCTGAATGAGTTTCTCCGTTTCAGTGCAAACATGACTATGTTCACTTAACACAGTCTCTGCAAACTGCTGAAAGGACAATGAAGTATATGAATCACAGGAGACCATGGCTTCAGGTTTGTCAAAGTCAAAGAGTCAAATAGTTTTATTTGTCATTTCAACCATATACGGTACAGTACACAGTGGAACGAGACAACGTTCCTCCGAAGTCATGGTGCTACATAACACATATAGAACTAGTCATAAAATATGTAAAATAAATAAAAATTCCTATATAAAGTGCACATGCAGAGACTTGTGCAGAGTATTGGACAGTACAAAACACTTTTAAACATTGGACACAACAGAAGTGACACTGAGACAGTGCAGTGCCGACCAATACAGAGTAGTGCAAACAAATATTACAAATGTAAACAACATACTATGGGATAGTGTTCTATGCACATAGCAGTTGCTGAGGTAGCAGACAGTTAAAAAGTGACCGTTTACAGTTTTGTAAAGTGCAACTCGGGACACGTGTGTGTGTCATACCAGTTTTTGAGTATTTAGAAGTCTAATGGCTTGGGGAAAGAAGCTGTTACACAGTCTGGTTGTGTGGGCCTGAATGCTTCGGTACCTCTTGCCAGACGGCAGGAGGATAAAAAGTTTATGTGAGGGGTGGGTGGGGTCATCCACAATGCTGATTGCTTTGCGAATACAATGTTTTACATAAATGGTAAATGGTAAATGGACTGCATTTATATAGCGCTTTCACAGACCCAATGGCCACCAAAGAGCTTTACAATTTGCCTCACATTCACCCATTCACTCACTCATTCATACACTGACGGGCGACGGCAGCCATGCAAGGCGCCATCCAGCTCGTCGGGAGCAGCTGGGGTTAGGTGTCTTGCTCATGGACACCTCGACACTTGGTCAGGTGGAACCGAGGATTGAACCACCAACCTTCCGGTTTGTAGACAACCCACATGAACCACTGAGCCACTGCCACCCCGATAAATGTCTTTGATAGAGGGAGAGAGATCCCAATGATCTTCTCAGCTGTTCTCACTATCCTGTGTAGGGCTTTGTGGTCCGAACCGGTGCAAGACCCAAACCAGGCAGTGATACAGCTGCTCAGGATGCTCTCAATAGTCCCTCTATAGAACAAAGTGAGGATGGGGGGTGGAAGATGTGCTTTCCTCATCCTTCGAAGGAAGAATAGGCACTGCTGGGCTTTTTTGGTAATGGACTTGGTGTTAAGGGACCAGGTGAGGTTCTCTGCCAGGTGAACACCAAGGAATTTGGTGCTCTTAACAATCTCCACAGATGAGCCGTCGATGTTCAGCGGAGTGTGTTCGCCTAGTGCTCTCCTAAAGACAACAACCATCTCTTTTGTTTTGTCAACATTCAGAGACAGGTTGTTGACTATGCACCAGTCCATTAGCCGCTGCACCTCCTCTCTGTATGCTGACTCATCGTTCTTGCTGATGAGACCCACCACGGTCGTGTCGTCGGCGAACTTGATGTGGTTCGAACTGTGCATAGCTGCACAGTCGTGAGTCAGCAGAGTGAACAGCAGTAGACTGAGCACACAGCCCTGGGGGGCCCCAGTGCGCAGTGTGGTGGTGGTTGAAATGCTGTTTCCCATCCGGACTGAGTGAGGTCTCCCAGTCAGAAAGTCCAGGATCCAGTTACAGAGGGAGGTGTCCAGGCCCAGCCGGTCCAGCTTTTCAATCAGGTGCTGGGGAATGATTGTGTTGAATGCTGAGCTGAAATCTATGAATAGCATTCGAACATGAGTCCTTTTTGTCTAGGTGGGTGAGGGCCAGATGGAGGGTGGTGGCAATGGCATCGTCCGTTGAGCGGTTTGGACAATACGCAAACTGCAGTGGGTCTAGTGAGGGGGGTAACTGGGTCTTGATGTGCTTCATGACGAGCCTCTCGAAGCACTTCAGAACTAGAACGAGAGACTAGTACAGAGTTCTTGCACCATTCAGTGTTGATGTAAACACACAAGCCACCACCACGAGTCTTACCGCAGAGAGCTGTATTCGTTGGCACGAAACGAGGTGAGCCCGTCTAGTTGAATGGCGGCATCCGGAATTCTGTCGCTGAGCCACGTCTCCGTGAAAACAAAGACGCAGCAGTCTCTAAACTCACGCTGCGTAGTCTGCTGAAGTCGGATATAGTCCACTTTGTTGTCCAGGTAGCAAACATTTGAGAGAAAGTTAGACGGGAGAGCCGGCCGGCTAGGGTTTGTTTTTAACCTAGCATGGACCCCCGCCCTCTTGCCGCGCTTCCGCTTCCTCGCACACCGCTTGTGGCGTCCTCCACCCTGGCCACCAGCCTCAGGCGACGCCGGGGTCTCGAGTCCTGGTCTCCGTAGCAGGCTGAGTTCGCGAAGCGTCTCCTGTAGTTCATCATGCAGCTTGGTATTTGCATGAGACTTGTGGCTTAAGAGTGTTTGACGGTGGTAGACACAACCACTGTTTGTTCCGATGTCCATGTGCCGCAAGAGTCGGGCTTTAAATAAAAAGAATATAAAAAATAGCACCATTTTCGGGTCCGGAGTGGCCGCTGCGTACTACCGCGCCGCCATCACGGCTTTACCAACCTCCGGAGTTTACCAACCAAGGAGTTTGTAAACTCCAGATGAGCTTCCTGCATTTTCACATCGGATGAGAAGTATTTCAGCAGATTGTTTAATTTCTCTACACCATAAAGACTGAAATTCTCTGAAGACTGTTTGGCAGCGGTGGCCTTTTTTGGCCCCAAAATGGTGAAGCATAAAAGAAGACTGATTGTGTCAGCAGGGAATCTTCTGTCGATTTCATCAATCAAGGATCCAACATACCTGCTCTTCATGTTATCAAAGGTTGGCTTTTGAGTATGGAATTCAAAAAGTTTGTCTCCTTTAAATTTGATTCCCTCAAGACAGCTGAAGAATTCTTGTTCTGCTGGACCAGGATGAGCTATTAATTGTCTCAGTGCTTCTTTGGTACCCTGGGTCATTGGTTGGACTGTGGAAAAGTCCAAGTCTTCCCTTTGAAAGGAGGACTATATGTGTAAGCACATCCTTCATGTGACACAGTGCCACAAAGTTGGACTGCCGAACAAGCAATCAATAATCCTTTGGTTTTTCCCGAGTCCTGACTGTCGGAGGCAGCCATCTGTTCCTGGACATCTCTTAGGGTTTTTTTAGAGATCTACACACCGCCAATACTGCACTGTGAATTGACAGCCATCTCACTGTGTGGGGCTGGGTAAATTTCAATTGTTGTTCATCTAGTTGTCTTTGCAATTCATGTAGTTTGTTGCTTCTGACAGCAGAGTTGCGGAAAAAACCCAAAATTGCTCTTAAATCTTGGTGAAACTTTTTCACCTGTTCAACGGATGTGGCTGCATCCCTTGCAGAGAGAGCGAGACGTGAGCTGGACAGTGCACTCCTACCAATCAGAATTGTATTCCTCTCTGAGTTTTTGAACAACTCCTTTACGGCATCCTGTCATAACAGCAGCACCATCTGTACAAACTGCTACAAGTTTTCTTCCATCTAAATTCTTCTCTATTAACAGTTGTTTCACATCATCCACAATTGTGTCTGCTTTTCCATCCACAATTTCAGTTTCTGAACAATTTTGTTGTTTTCTATGTACCGAACATAGGTTATCAGCCGTTTGCTGTTGTTTATGTCTGTGGACTCATCCAGAATTAAGGAAAACACTGGACTTTTTAGGACAGCCTTATCAGTGTCATCAACCAGTGTACTTGGTGCATTTCTGACAATGCTTTGCCATTAAGATAGCTTCCATAGCTTGATTCTGTCTTTAGATGTTTGAAAGAAGGCCAATCCATCTCCTTCATAAATTTCACAAAATTATGAAAATTTGAATTTGCCAGTTCATTTTCTGCAAGGAAGTAAGCAGTTTTAAGTAACCCCTTCAACTCCTCTTCTCCCTGCAGCTGTGCACTTTGGATAGCATTAGCCATAGCATTTTTGGATGTTTCTGCTTCATTCTTTCTTTTTAAAGCTGCTGTATGGCCAGTTCCATTGGCATGTCTAATTAATGTAGATGTTTTGTAGCATTGGCTGGTAAATTGTGGACTGCTGTACATCTTACAAACTGAGCAACTCATTATCCCATCGTTTTATTTATTTCTAGTAAATTTTTAGCTAGTTCTTTTGAAATTTATCCTTTGACTGCTTCACCTCTGTGAGATATTTTTTTTTTGTGGATCTTCGGGTTGGCTGCTTGTCGGCCTTTCGTTGTCGGACACTTTTTTCTTTGGATTGTGATCTGCATCATCCGAACTTGTCTTTCGCGCCAGCCAGCGGTCCATATTTAAACTACGCTTACCGAACAATTCGTTGTCTGTGGCCGTGTTTGTGCGCGCGGGAAGTATGCTGCGCATAACAATAGAAAACAAGGAGAAACGCACACTCACATGCTCAAACAATCAACAACGTCGCTCTAGATGTGTAAAAACAAGTGGAAAGCGTTTATTATTTGCATTAGCTTTACTTTAGATTATTAGCTTTACTTCTAGATATATTTATGGAGATGAAGAATAAGGTGCCCTGTACAGCTATCATGATCAGCTGTTCGGCCGAGCATTCAATGTTACGCTGTAAGCTGATCAGTTGGTTCGTTGCTGCCGCGCTCTATCACTCGCACACTATAAAGAGCAAAACCGTTTTTAATGTTTCAATTTCGTGATTAAAATGACATCTGGAAGCGGATAATTTCTTCACAAACAGCTCATTATGACTCAAAATGTTGGAATGCTGCACCTACACTCGATAGTGTGAATAAGATCAGCGCAACGGAGACCACTGCATTGACAGCGTGAAACACATGATCTGTCTGCAGCCAGGCCTCAGCGGGAGACAGAGAACGCCGGTCCAGCGCTGATTAAGGAATTAAATTTGCTCTGAGATTAAGCAAATATATTTGTGCGGGAATTTCTCGCACTACAAAAGCTAACCTTGCGGGAATGATTTAAATTATGCGCAATCCCCACATTCCCGCACCGAAATTCAAGCCCTGAAGCATATCGTTGTCGTGTAAACGTACACTTAATGTCCTCTGAGGTTGCAATGATGGCTGGCAGGGTTTTTTGCAGGGCCCACAGCGAGTGGTACTGGCAGTACCATCTCGTATCATCAGTTTCTTGAGTTCAATGGGCTGTTGTGAATAGCGCGTTTTTGGACATCTCTTAGGGTTTTTTTAGAGATCTACACACCGCCAATACTGCACTGTGAATTGACAGCCATCTCACTGTGTGGGGCTGGGTAAATTTCAATTGTTGTTCATCTAGTTGTCTTTGCAATTCATGTAGTTTGTTGCTTCTGACAGCAGAGTTGCGGAAAAAACCCAAAATTGCTCTTAAATCTTGGTGAAACTTTTTCACCTGTTCAACGGATGTGGCTGCATCCCTTGCAGAGAGAGCGAGACGTGAGCTGGACAGTGCACTCCTACCAATCAGAATTGTATTCCTCTCTGAGTTTTTGAACAACTCCTTTACGGCATCCTGTCATAACAGCAGCACCATCTGTACAAACATCTCGTATCATCAGTTTCTTGAGTTCAATGGGCTGTTGTGAAGGCTCAAATTCCCTTTGCTTCTTCATGAAATAGACATTGACAAATAAGCCTGAGAAATACTTGTACATGTCTTGCACAATAACAGAAGAATCGCCTGGCTGCCTTCACGTGTCGTACACAGTCCAATAAAACAAGGTTGAGGTGGTGTGCGTGGCAATGAATGTTGATTGCCTGAGGGACCTCTTCTCCGGGACCCGTTGTGAACACCAGACATCACGGCAGCGCCATCATAACTAGCTGAGGTCCTTCCTCTCATCTACATCAATGCAGATAGTTCAGCATCTCTTTACTTCAACACTTATTTGACTTATTTTAGCATTTCTAGGATTATCTAATCTTTTCTGTGCAACTGTTTTGTTGAGTTTGCCTATGACCTGTAAAACTTCAAGGAAATTTCCCTGGTTGACAGCCATGTCGTTTTCTGTCTCCTCTCTGTAAGTCCCTGGTATGCTGTATAACGTAATGACTCTACAACTGCTCTCATATACTCTGTTCTCTTGGACTATTGTCTCATGCCCATCACTCAGAGCATTGCCTATTGTTGAGCCAGACTCTCTCTGAACAGTCCACTCATTCCTCCACACTAGCATTGTGTGTCTTGAACACACCGGTTGCCTTTCAGTTTCCAGTTTTGGTAGCCGTCCTGGGTAAATGCTGTCTTCTCTCCATGGTTTGCTGGACGTTAAAAGTGGCAGCATATGAAGCAGAAAGCACAGTCCTTTAAAGCAGCACTAAGTAGGAATTCCGTTTTTGTCAAACAGCGACCCCTAGAGTCGCTGTGGAGTACTTATACTGTCGTAAATAGCACTCACGCACAGATGGCTCGCACTCACGGCCGGATCCCCTCCCCCTGTACACCGTTACCTGTTCAGTAGGATGGACGCTGTAACGAGTGGAAATAAGGTATGGCCCCTTTAAGAGCTGCGCGCGCCCAACACCACATGTATACGGCGCTGGGTTATTTCTGTTTGATGCTCATTTTATCCGAATTTTATCCGATCTGTTTTTTGCCGTAAAGCAATTCGTTACCTCGCGAGACCTGATATCACACGATACTTCCCAACACGGCTCGCCGGCCCAAAGTTGCAAGGGTGGTTTTGCGGCTCAAAGGCACCAGGGGGGTGCGAGACGACCACCATTCAACACGAAATCAGTAATATAAACTTTACAATGACTCCAAAGCTGTTCGGTTAAGGTAAAAAAGTTACTTAGTTCACCTTTAAATGGATATATTCCAGATATATTAGAATATTCCAGCCAGTTGTAATCCTCATACTCATAAAGTAGCGATCCTGCAGTCCAACCTTTAAGGCTGGATAACATCGAAGAAGAGGGCGTCTTGATTCTTGGCCTCAAATCAGTCGGTGCGATAGCTATGCTAGTGCTAGCTGTGGATACACATGTGGAGTTCAACAAACTGCTCCTGCTCTTCCGCATGTCTTGGCTCAGGAGTTTCTCTCTCAAACCTTTCTCTCTCTGACTCTTTCTTTTCTCCTTCTTTGGCCTCCACATGGACAGGGTTTACTACCTGCACTCTTGTCGTCTTTATCCATCTCAACTGCTTTGGGGAAGGGCTGGCATGTGCCTATAGGCAGACAGCTAGGTATGAAAAGCAGTTATTAAATATGCCTCATTCCACCCACTTGCAGCCGCTAAGGTGCAGAATTGAACAGCGTGTTCGCCCACTGATGATTTACCTTGACAAAGGTGATCGAGGTGATCGTTGACAGAGATATTATGACTTGACGGTTCCTTGACGTGTGTGATAAAGCTGTCAAGGGTGTGAGTGAGTGGGCCGTCTCGGTACCAGATGGTTTATGCCCACTGAATAGCCAGCCCGTTCTCATCCTTTGGCGTCATACATGTGACGCTTGTACATTTCGTTGAAATCTTACGCACATGGCATCCTTTAGCATCAATATGAGACGCAGATCCCAAGGCGTCATACAGGTGACGCGCGTGTAAATCCAACGCACATGGCATCGTTTAGCGTGAATATGAGACGCAGATCCCAAGGCGTCATAACCGTAACCCGACCCCAGACCTAAACCTACCCATAACAGTGCGTTGTATTGACGCTAAAGGATGCCATGTGCGTAAGATTTCGACGAAATGTCATATGGCGTCACCTATATGACGCCAAAGGATGAGAATGTGTTGGAATAGCGCGTTTTTACAATCATGAATACATCATCACTGCCTGCAAGACAGTCATAATACATGAATTATAAAAAGTTTTAATAAAAAAGTAAAAAAAAATCGGTAAACACTGTGGAACCAAATAAATAATTAGTAAACAAAAAACTTTCAAAATTACTTTAGAAAAACGGCTAGTCAACAAAACGCTTTTCAAAATTAAAACAAAGAAAATGGAAACTATAAATTGGCTGTTTGTGACACTGCTTGCCTAGCCTACATGTTCTTCGCCAGGAAACCCCACATGTTCACCATCTCTGGTCTCAGAAGGGATCTTGTGGGGATGACTAGGTTCCCCATTGTGTTGAACACCCTCTCAGACGCGCAGCTTGTTGCACACACGCAAATATATTTTATGGCTACCTTTGTCAACAGAGCGAGCCTATTTAGATGATCTTTCCACCAGACGAGAGGATCCTGCTCTGGGTTAATGGGGGACTCCTGAGCAGAGGTGGCGATTTCCCTCAACACCTTTTCTGGAACAGACAGTGTAGCGCCAGCTTTTCTTTTTAATAAACTTGCTAAAGTTTTTGTTCTTTTGGGTTGCGGCTCAGCGGAGGCTTCCTCCCGCGGGTCTAGGAATGTGGCCTTGCGCATCAGCTGCCGGCTTGCTTCTGGCAGAGCTTCATATTTCTCCTCTAAAATCAGTATGATGCCGGCTTTCAGGTTGGCTGTCAGTTGTCCATCCTCATCCGATGGGGCCGATGTGTCCTCTTTAATGAGATGCAGCACAGGGCGTAGAGATGACGCGCTTGCATAACTCTCCGGACACAATGTCGGTGAACTTGCTCACTGGCTTCAGCGCTTTCTTCACCGATGTTCAGATTTGCTTCATGGTCATCAGCAAGAACTCGATTGATGGCCGTCCTCTGCTTTAGCATCCTCTCAATCATTTTATGCTTCGAGCCCCAACGAGTAGCACAGTCCTCATGGGAGAAAAAAAAAAGATTATTATTATTATCAATAATAGTTTAAAATATGATGTGGCATTATTAATACTATTCATACATCCAAGAAAAGAGGCATCAAACATTTAATTTGTTTATTATTTATTATAAATTATCTTAAATCATTTAAAATGATCAAGAATCAAGAACGAAAAAATATTGAACTTTCTATTTAAGCTGTTCCTCAGAGCAGAAAAAAACATTGGGTGAAGTAAACTAGCTTTTATTGTTTTATAATTGTATGTTTTTTTATAATATATTTACTTTATTTATTATCATCGTTTTTATTAGGGCCCAAGCCTTGAAAAGGCGAAGGCCCTATTGTTTTCCTTAGGATTTTTAGGGCCCAAGCCCTGAAAGGGCGAAGGCCCTATTGTTTTCCTTAGGATACATTTTGAAAAAAAATTCTAACGACTATTCGGGCACTTTTGGGGCCCTTAACATGCTCGAAAACTCTTGAAACTTTGCACACGGGTCAGAACCCGCGGCCATCAGGGCCGGGCTGAAGCTGGTACCCGGGTGTGGCAGGGGGGCTCAACAGCGCCCCCTGGAACGGGCTCCGAAAACTTGGTCCATAAATCAAACACGTTTGCATGTAATAATATGAAACTCCGTACACATATAGATCTCATCGGTTCATATGTACTTCATACTCTTACTTTTTACCCCAGCCCAACAGGAAGTCGGCTATTTAGGGTTGTTTGGAAAACGCATGCAATGGAATTTGAAATACTCCTCCTACAGAATTCAAACACACGGCACGAAACTCGGTCAGCATGAAGTCAAGACATTGAGGATGAAAAATTGCCAGGGGATTTTTGATATCTCGAACGGTTTGGCCGTGGCGAGGAAACAAAATTATGGCGCGAAAAGAGAAACAGGAAGTGTGTTATAACTTCTTTATACATTAACTGATCTTGGTGAAACTTCAACAGTGTGTTCGTTGTAAGAGGCCGGTCCCATGGATCTGACTATTGTTAGTCAAAGTTATAGCGCCACCAACTGGCAGCAGGAAGTGTGTCACTTTCAAAATGCTTTGAAATAACCCCCTTATTTTTACCCGATTTGCTTCAAACTTTATGTGTATAATGTAAACACACGGCAGATGTAGACCTTTGAAAAGATTATTGATATCTTAGATACTGTTGCCATGGCAACGCATCAAACTTTAATATTCTTGTTTGATGCTTTTGAGACTCTTAGCATGCTTGAAATTGCATAAAACTCGACAGACACATTACATTTATTAGCCAGTAGACATGTGCAAAGTTTCAGAAACGGGCGTGGTGAGGGCTCAGTAGTGCCACCTTTTGTCAAAGGTGGGGGGATTAGTTTTATCTACAGGTACAAAAATCGGTATGTATATTGTTCTCCTCGAGCCGGACAACTTTCTAATTTACAGTCATTAGTTCCGACCAACAGAAAGTCAGATATTTTGGTTTGAATAGGGTGAGCCTCTCTCTGAGCCTACGTCTCAGTATGGCAAGCCCCCTTAACATTTAAAAGCTAAGTTTGACTATCTGGAATTAACATTGTAGATATCAACAACGTCTTTCTGACTAGTCGTAATTACATTTTGGATAGTTTGTATTATCATTTAAGATATCTGTAACGTAATTGTGACTAGTCAAAACGACAGATAGATATATCTGTAATTCAGTTTTGACTAGTCAAAACTGAATTACAAATATCTGCAATGACGTCATTGAAAACGACATTCAACTCGTCACACATCTTAAATGACAATTGCAGTTATCTGTAATTCAGTTTTGACTAGACAGAATGAAAGTTTAAAAAGATATCTCAAACGTCATTATGACTAGAGCAAATTATTTTGAATGAGGTTGCTCTATTTTAGATATCCATGAATGCGTAATTTCCCCTCCCCGCCATAATCAAAGAAGTGGGTTAATTTCCTTATTTCTATGAATGGAAGAAGAAAGAAGCAGTCATGGCATTGGCTGTAATCGAAAAACACCAGAAAATGTTTCCAGCATGACACAAATTGTATTCGTTAGCTTTAGCCTGCGGGTTTCTCAAAAATATTGGCAACATGCAATGTTTGCCATCCATTTCTATGTTTATCATCATGCTTAAAATTACCGTAGGTTATTGTTGATGTAGGATTTACGCATGAGAGATTCACACTAATTCACTTTAATAAAGATGCTTACATGCATGCTATTCTTGGCATGGCAGTGCAATAACATTAACTTCCTTAGATGAGAAAAAAAATTCTTAGTTCAGATTAGTTCTTGTTTTTTTATTTTTTTTTTAACAGTAAAAACCCATGATAGCCTGTAGGTATTGATTTCAGGTTAAAACAGTAGCTAATATAATTAAAAACATGCTCTGTTCCCGCCTAAAGTGGGATGCGGACCTAATTTGCATACAGATATCTGCAATGTCATTTCGCCTAGTCAAAACTCTAATTCAAGATATCTGTAATTACATTTTGACTATAGGCAGAATGAAAGTTACAGATATCTCAAATTTCAGATATCTCTAATCCAAATTAATTTCAAGATATATATAACTTGATAATAAATATCTACAATTAAATTGTGACTATCCCTAACTCCAGTTTGAAATATCTACAACGCCATTTTGACTAATCATAATTCCAATTACAGATATCTACAACGTCATTTCGCCTAGGCAAAACTTACTTTAAGATATCTGAAAAGGAACATGTAGATATCTTGAATTGAGGTTAATTAAAGATATCTTGAACTGGAGTTATGACTAGTCAGAATCAAATTGTAGATATCTCAAACTGGAATTACAGATATCTACAATTCAGTTGCAGATATCCGTAATTCACATAGTGGATATCTCCAACTGAATTGTAGATATCTGTAATGATAAACCCCATACAAATGAATGGCAAAAGTGATGTAATTTGTCCTAGGAAGAATGTCTTTGTGGATATCTGAAATGACAATTATGGATAGGAAGAATGTAGTTGCGGATATCTGAAATGTTCTTTTTGACTAGGCAAAACTGAATTACAGATGTCTGCAACACATATCCAGTCTAGCTGTTAAATGTTTAAATGGCTTGCCATATCTCTGTGTCTGTGTCCTTGTGTGTGTGCGTGTGTGTAGGGGGAGGGGGAGGGGGAGGGGGGCTAGATTAACCATTTCACTGCTGTGTGGTTTGGCCTGCTTTAAAAAAGAAAATAAATGTCTTAAAGGGATAGTTCACTTTGAAATTAATTTTTGATATGTTTTAGCTTACCTCAAGGGCATCCAAGATGTAGGTGTCTTTGTGTCCACAGTATTTTCAATTTTGTTATTTTTAGGTCAAACCGTTCTTGTCTGTCAGTCATATAATGCAGGTCTATGGGGTCCACCTCAAAGAGCATGCACAGAGAAGTCCAAATTAAACATGATTTAATGACTCGTAAATGTAAGTACACATTGATGGCCTAAGACACGAAACGAGCGGTTTGTGTGAGAAAACGAACAGTATTTATATCGTTTTTACCTCTTGTAATCACAGTCACGTCCAAGTACTCTGATGGCGCGGGCGCCTCTGTCTGCGCAAGCAAAAAAACAGAATAAATCTCTCATTTTAGTGATTCCCTAGTTATTTTTTTATTAAAAATTTTTCATTGTTTTAATCAGGTAAGGCAAGTAATATTCTCTGATTCTCTATATATAGCTGCGAGCAGCGATGAAAGGGCACCTCCACCGGCTTCTTTTATATATATATATAGCTGCAAGCAGCGATGAAGGGCCAAAGCCGGCGGCACCGCCACCCCGGTGCCACCGGCTTGTTATTAGGGCCCAAGCCTTGAAAAGGCGAAGAAATAATTTATTTCTGTATAAAATAAAAAATCCCGAATAATCCAGACCAACTAGAGTGCACTTTTCCTACAACATCATCAGTGCTGAAGCAGAACTACCAGAGCCGTTCGGCAGATTTTCAGTCTTGTTTGCTTATTTCATGTGTCCGTTAAATCCATCCGTCTGTAGGGTGTCTCATTTTTCATTTTAGGTTTCAGAAGGTTGCTCATGCATACTTTGTGGTAGATATGTGCCCTCGATGCGCACTTTTGCAGAGCCCACACTGATGCAAGCTCTACAGCACACTTCTTTTCGACAGTCAAAGCAGGGTTACGTTTTTGCACGACGTGCACAATAACCCTAAAGGCACCGGGGTGGCGGTGCCGCCGGCTTTATATATATATATATATATATATATATATATATATATATATATATTTAAATATAGCTGCGAGCAGCGATGAAGGGCCAAAGCCAGCGGCACCGCCACCCCGGTGCCTTTAGGTAACTAAAGGTACCGGGGTTGCGGTGCCACCGGCTTGGGCCCGTGATCGCTGCTCGCAGCTATATATATTTTTTTTTTTTCTCTTTTATTTTTCTTACGACTATTCGGGCACTTTTGGGACCCTTAACGTGCCCGAAAACTCTTGAAACTTTGCACGCGGGTCAGAACCCGCGGCCATCAGGGTCGGGCTGAAGATGGTACCCGGGCGTGGCAGGGGGGCTCGACAGCGCCCCCTGGAATGGGCTCCGAAAACATGGTCCATAAATCAAACACGCTTGCATGTAAGAATATGAAACTCGGTACAAATATAGATCTCATCGGTTCATATACACTTCATGCTCTTACTTTTTACCCCAGCCCAACAGGAAGTCGGCTATTTAGGGTTGTTTGTAAAACGCATACAATGGAATTTAAAGTACTCCTCCTAGAGAATTCAAAGAAATGCCACGAAACTCGGTGTGCATGAAGTCAAGACATTGAGGATGAAAAATTGCCAGGGGATTTTTGATATCTCGAACGGTTTGGCCGTGGCGAGGAAACGAAATTATGGCGAGAAACGTGAAACAGGAAGTGTGTTATAATTTCTTTATACATTAACTGATCTTAATGAAACTTCAGCAGTGTGTTCGCTGTAAGAGGACGATCACATGGATGTGATTATTGTGAGTCAAAGTTATAGCGCCACCAACTGGCAGCAGGAAGTGTGTCACTTTCAAAATGCTTTGAAATCACCCTTTTATTTTTACCCGATTTGCTTCAAACTTTGTGTATAATGTAAACACACGGCAGATGTAGACCTGTGAATGGATTCTTGATATCTTAGATACTGTTGCCATGGCAACGCATCAAACTTTACTATTCTTTTTTTATGCTTTTGAGACTCTTAGCATGCCTGAAATTGCTTAAAATTGCATGAAACTCGACAGACAGATCACATTTATTAGCCAGTAGACATGTGCAAAGTTTCAGAAACGGGCGTGGTGCAGCGACTCAGTAGCGCCACCTTTTGACAAAAGTGTGGGGGGGGGGGGGGGGGGGGTTAGTTTCATCTACAGTTACAAAACTTTTTCAACTTCATGAAAATACATTAAAGTAACTAAATTGTGAACGGATATTGAATATCTCAAACGGTTTTGCTATGGCGAGGGATTATGTCAAAAAAAGAATCAGGAAATGTCTCATATCTTTCTAAAATGTAATTATACACCATTTATTTTTCTATAAAATTATACTAATATTAGAACTAAACCCATTGTATTCCTTTTTTTCAATTTAAGATTTATGTTTAAGTTTAAAAACAGCCAGAATGGTTGTTTAGCCAAAAAAAATAAAAATAAAAATCATTCATAGTGCTTTACTGCCCTCTTGTGTTCAAAATCAGGTAGGCCAATTATATTAAGTTGCAGGGATACTACTATGGGAATATTTTCCCACCGTGACACCGCTGGGGGCTTTAAAATCGCTAACTTGAAAGCGAAAGTAACGGACGTCCCCACAAGACATTAACAAGGGTGCGGAGTACAGCGAGAGTTTTCAATTAAATCCTATGGAAGTAGGAATGAACTAAACAACATTCACTCTGTTCTGCTCGTTCCTCGGCGTGGACGCGCACCGTTATGAATGCCCGTGCAGCCGTGAGCATTTTCGTTTCATTTTAAAAGAAGCCCCATATCGGGGGCGGATTTCTTAAATGTATTTTACAAAATCACAATGTTGTGTTTGATTGCGAGTATCCAAAAATATAAGTAAACACTTTGCAGTTTGAATGATCTTCTTGAATAAAATGACGGAGTAGCCAATGTTTCCACTGTTCGATCGCGGACGTCCACAGGGACATTGATAATGGTGGCGCGTGCAGAGCGCTCGAGGGAATTCCTATGAAGTAGGAATTAACTAAAAAACGTTCTCTCTGTTCTGCTCGCTCATCGTCGTGGACGCGCAGCGTTATGAATGCCCGTGTGATGCAGCATAACACAGCAGAGAGAGACGCTCACTCTCGACTCGTGATTAATGAAATTTGACTCCGGTTGCTGATCTTTGCTGCAACTTTCGTTCAGCTCACAATTTAGTAAGCAAACACGTTCAGGTTTTAATTGTAGTGACTAAATGATTTTATTAAACACACACACACACACACACACAAATCAAATTGACGGTGGGGAGCAATGGTATATTTAAATCTGCATATTGTAATATATGCAGGGCACCCCAGTCTAGTCTTATTAAATGTATTCTTCATCTTTCATTTTTAATTTGTAAATTTGATCAATAAATTCAATTATTTAAAATGATAAGACACTATATGGCTTTTACCCTAGGTAGGGCTGATCAAATTAAATCGTTTACACTGAAAAATAACAATGCATTAAATAATGTTACTTTTAAACATAACACTAAACCGTCATTAGGTGTCGCCAGGCGACCATCTTAATGAGCGAGTCATTGATTCATTCGTTCAAACGATTCGTTCGAACGACTGAGTCATTCATGAATGAGACAGATGTTTATGGATTGGTCATTGAATCTTTGAGTCAACCAATTCGTTCAAAATGCTGAATCATTCAGTAATGAGAAAACACGTTGCTGTGAGATGCTCGATGGTTCTGCTGTGATCTTTATTTAACTATTTTCGCTGCTAAAACTGAAAAAAAGTCAATATTGCATCTAAAATGTAAGTGACTTGACGTGTGTGTGAGAGAGATTGTGTCTGTTACAGTGACACGAGTTTAACCCTTTAAGGCCTTGTCTTTTTGGATATATATCTCTTTTTTTATTACAAAATGTGCATACAACCCATATATCGTAAATGTATTGTTTGCTTTAAATTAAATTAAGATTGTATGTTTGGTAATTGAACCTAAATAAATTTAAAATTAGGAAGTCGGCTATTATGGGTTTAGGAAGGCCGATCAGATGGATGTAACTATTGTGAGTCAAAGTTATAGCGCCACCAACTGGCAGCAAGAAGTGTGTCACTTTCTAAATGCTTTTGACAAAAGTGGGGGGGTTAGTTTTATCTACAGTAACAAAACTCGATATGTATATTGTACTCTTCGAGCCGGACAACTTTCTAATTTACCGTAATTAGCTCAGACCAAGAGGAAGTCAGATATTTTGGTTTGTATATGGTGAGCCTCTCTCTGTCTCTCTCTGAGCCAATATGGCAAGCCGTTTTAACATTTAATCATTTTAACCTACTAGTCTCTATTTTCATGCTACTAGTACTTATTTTTTAGATACTAGTATCTATTCCATTAAGTACTAGTACTTATTCATTAGCGACTAGTGCTTATTCTGTTTAGAATATTCAAAGTGCTTATTCAATTTTTATGCTTATTTATATTTTCAGAGCAGAAAATCCGATTTTTCTGCTTATTCAATATTGCATCTAAAATGTAAGTGACTTGACGTGTGTGTGTGTGTGTGAGAGAGAGAGAGAGAGATTGTGTCTGTTACAGTGACAAGAGTTTAACCCTTTAAGGCCTTGTCTTTTTGGATATATATCTTTTTTTTATAAAAAAAAGTGCACACAACCAATATATTTTAAATGTATTGTTTTCTTTAAATTAAATTAAGATTGTATGTTTGGTAATTGAACCTAAATAAATTTAAAATTAATGTTCTATATTTCAGATCAATATATTTGTTTTCCTTCATTTTAATCAACACTAACTTTATTCTCATCTGAATTATAAATAACTTATTTCTGTATAAAATAAAAAATCCAGAATAATCCAGACCAACCAGAGCGCACTATTTCTACAACATCATCAGTGCTGAAGCGGAACTACCAGAGCCGTTCGGCAGATAGCGAGCAGATATTTTGTGTCACGTCGTGCACAATAACCCTAAAGGCACCAGGGTGGCGGTGCCACCGGCTTTTTATATATATATATATATTAGTGTTGTCACGATACCAAAATTATTGTTTCGATACCGATACCAAGTCAAGAATTGCGGTTTCGATACTTTTTCGATACTTTTCCTGAAAAGGGAGAAACACTCTCAAATATCATTGCTGTGCTTTATTTGAAAACCGGGACAACATTCTAATCATATAACACACTAATAAATGAACATATGAACAGCAGATAGGCTATATTAAACATTTGAACAAAATATGAAATATCAAAATATAAAAAATAAATTAGAGCAATGACATTCAAGGTAGGGCTGCACGATATTGGTAAAAAATGACATTGCGATATTTTATTTTTCTGCAATATATATTGCGATATAAAAACAATTTCACCAGATGACTTGAATAGCTCTATTTGGAAAGAATGAATCATTCTAGAATGACTGGGGTGTTCTGTCATGGAGTAAACCCGCATAGAAAGTAATATTAATAGAATGTTAACTAATGTAGTTAACTAGACTTTAATAAATGGAACCTATTTATAAAGTGTTTCCGATTTGTTATGTCTCTTGAGTTCAGTGTTGGACAGATCAGTTGTTTTAACCATTCATTAAAGTGAATCGGTTCAAAGGAGTCATTAGTTCGCGAATCGGACGTGTCATTAACGGACCACGGCACACGTTGTGTGATTATCCAGGCAGTTTAGGACATCGCACAAGATTTGTCTCAACACACAAAACATTTAATCACTGGATAGATTTTTTTGTTTGTTTATTGAAAGTGTGGTTTATGTCATCTGAATGTGTGATACGCTTTCTAGAGAAGATAAGGCAATTATTTTTAGCACAATTCAAAACCAGTGGTAGTTTAGAAAAAAAAAAACCTTCGGTCTTCCGACATTTATCCATCGTGTATATTCTCAACGATATTCAGTCAACTCAATTCATTAATATGCGCGAGGGAGGGACAAAGAGCGAGGCAGTTTTGAAGACGGTGAGAGTGCGCGCGCGCGACCGGGGCTCTCACTCTCTCTGCTCGTACTCTCAGTTAAACAAGCGCAGCAGTCACTCATCTACATCACTCACCGGTCAAATAAGGCTTTGGCGGGACAAAAATACGTCTCTTACAAATCTGGAACGCGGTCATTCTTAGAAGTATCGATACTAATAAATTTAGGTATCGTGACGTTTTTAATTTCCGAGAATCGCGATACTTTTGAAGTATCGGTGCACCGTGCAACACTAATATATATATATATATATATAAATATAGCTGCGAGCAGCGATGAAGGGCCAAAGCCGGCGGCACCGGCTTGGGCCCGTAATCGCTGCTCGCAGCTATATTTCTATTTTGTTTTATTAACAGTTGATTTTGTCTCCAAACTATAGGCTTTTTATATATATATATATATATATATTTTTTTTTTATATAGGCCAAGATCAGCTTGGGCTTTCTGCAGCTGCTCCTCCTTCTCCAGCTGTGCGAGAACAAGACGTTTATTGTACGACAAACTGCTAGGGCACGGTCTGTGCGGGCTTTCTCCGTCTTCTCGATTAGTGTTGGACACAGCTGGTTCAGGTTGTGCCCAAAGCAGCTTAACCAGGGCCAGCCTAACTTGCGAATAGCTGCCTTTATGTTGGTTCCACTCTCAGTCGTGAGACAAGACACTTTGGGCCCTATCATACACCTGCCGCAAGTTTTTTTTTCCTAGTTTCAGCCCGACGCAGTTATCATTTTCATGTCCTGCGCCACATTATTTAACCCCTTAAGCCCTGAAGGCCTTTTTAAAGTTGTTTTGTCTGAGTGACATACACAAAAGTAAAGACTCATAACTCCAAAACTATAGCAAGGAGACTCCAAAGGTAGGTATCATTTGTTAGCACATTTTTTTTACGTTTTCAGGAAATATAGATTTTCTTTACATTTGGACATTCTAATGCTGAGAAACTGCATTCAACTTTTGTTTTTAATAATTTGCACATCTTTCTTATTTGACATGCCATAATTCCGGAAGGAAATAAGGTAGCAGGAAAATTTGTGGTGATAGCATAGAGCAGTGGTTCCCAAACTTTTTTTCCTGCGCACCCCCTTCTATTTCCCAACCGGGTTGGCGCACCCCCAATCCCCACTTAAAAAAAAAAACACGCAACAAAGCTTTGTTTTATCGCCATATAAAGACTCATGTTTAATCATGCGCAAATAACCAGAACACACATGACAATAACAACATCAACAAAGTTTCAATATAATGCAACAAAGCTACGCACAAGCTTCCACTTTTAAGAGTGACAGACACAGGCTCAGTAACAGAAAACATGGTTATTTTCAGCCGCGTAAAAGAAACATTGCAGCAGGCTATAGGCCTATTAAATGACCGTGAAGCTAGCATCATCATCATAACACAACGGTTATGGAAATTAGAACGACAGTACATTGAATTAAATTGCAATGAAGTTACAAACGATCCACAACATTAAAGAGAGGCTCCGAAATAGATAAAATAAATAAAAATGAGGATCAATTTGAAACTTTTCAAGTGCGACAATAAAATTAGCCTAAACACGATCCACAACATATTTAAGTAACAAAGAGCATAGGCTCAAACATAAAATAAATTATAAGAGGATCCATCTGGAACTTTTCAAGTGCAGCGCAAAAGTCGCTCAGCCTGCAGAGAGAGAGGGAGAGAGAGAGAGACTTTCAATAACTTTTATTTTAAAACGTTATATCAAAAAATAAAATACACATTTTTCATCTTTCCTTCAATTTGTACAGAAAAAAAGGGGGGGGGGGGGGGGGGGAGGAGGGAGGGAGGGAGACGGGGAGGAAGATGTGTTAGTATTCCCAGTAGGCCTATATGTGTAGCAATAATATCAAATACTTACCCATATTAATGCGACGGGTGGGCTTGCATCTTAGCACAAAGCTCTCCGAAGTTTGGCACAATGGAAGACAGTTTAAGCCTCAATTCCTTCTCAACAGCATCCAGTCTTTGCCGATGTTTAGTTTTAACTGCTGCCATAGCAGAGAAACCAGCCTCGCAGAGATAAGTTGTAGCGAAGGGCATCAAAACTCTCAAGGCTTGCTTTGCCAAGACTGTGTATGATGTCAGTGACTCGGTCCAAAAATCCCCAAGTGGCTTTCATTTGAACTGTAACTGCAGTGCTCCATCAGATGACAGCTCGATCAGCTGCTCCTGCTCGTAAAATGACAGCTGTGGGACGGGCAGGGAAACTTCAAATGGATTGCGAATCCAAGCGCGAGATGTGTCCATAGGTGGGAAGTGTTTCCGTAGCTGCTCGGCGAGTTGGTTGAGGTGTTCAATTATGAGACTTTTTACATGCTCACCCAGGTCTATGTCATTTTCCCCCAAGAACTCGTGAAGCGTAGGGAAACACAGGTGTGTGTTCCCACTCACACAACTCGCCCAGAACCGTAGCTTATTTATCATGGCCTCAATCCTGTCTTGTGTGTTGAACACAGTTACACTGACTCCCTGCAGACTTAGATTGAGCTCATTCAGAAGAAGATGTCCGCTAGATAGGCGAGCCTTTTCAGAAAATCTTCGTCATGCATACTGGAGGCCAAATGAAATAGATTCTCCTCAAAAAACTGCTGCAATTCGTGCCGGAGTTCAAAGAGCCTTGTCAGCACTTTGCCGCGGGACAGCCAACGCACCTCTGTGTGCAGCAGCAGTGATTTGTGTTCGCTGCCCATCTCATTACATAACAGTGTGAGTATTCGTGAATTTAGCGGATGAGCTTTAACCCTCTGGGGACCAGAGTGTTTTTGGGGCCCTTGGGATGTTTTGACATCCACTGACATTTGTGCTTTTTTCAGTTATTTATAGACATGTTAATGGCAAAGGTGTAAATTCTCTCTATATAGCACAAACGGGGCTACCATGATATGTGAGCAACATGTACATGTTTGTATTTTTAAGAGAATAATGTTTATGCGTGGTTATTGAAAAAAATAAAAATGAAAGTTGCTGAAATAAGACCACAAAACACATATTGATTATTTCTTCACAAGACTTTTGAAAATTGTATCACATAGTCTAGAATATTTGCTCCAAAACTATGTGAAAATCATCCTGACTACTCATTCAGATAAGTCAATAAAGTATTTTACATTTTTAATGACGTGTTTTGTTTGAGAAAGCTTTATGCGAGGAGGCGTGATCTCTCATTAATATGTATGGCATTCCACACCTGAGAAAGACAAAGACCCTCCCCATAATGTCCCTATTAGGTGCTATCAGGCACTATCATTATCAGGAGCCTTGCACAAAGAATGAGGAGATTTAAAAAAGAATGGGTTTTAGATTGTTTGGATTTATTTACAACACACACACACACACACACACACACACTGCTTAGAATAAGTGAACAGACCCATGCTAAAGTTGACTAAAAAGAGGAATAAAAAATCTTAATGCCTTAATTTAAAAAATGAGGAAAACTCCAACCTTTAGGGACATGAATAATGTCCTTGAATTCTTTGTGAATTAATAATGTATCGCAAATAATTAAATGTTCTTCTTTAAAATACAGGGTGTATACGTCTGGACACTTCTATCACACACCCTTCACCATATAGACATGGTTTTATTTCAGTTCAAAGTTAGAGTTGGAAACATCTTGAAAAGAAAATTGTCTTTTTCCATAAATGTCTTAGTTTGATCATACATATTTCAAAGTTGAGGATTCATTATTTTGATATAGCTTGCATTGGAACAAACACTTTAACATCTTAGTTGATTAGTTTATTGACAAAACATACTATATATATAACATGAGCAGAAACTCCTAACAAAAGCTTATTTGATGTCTATTTTAGAGTAAAAACTTTATCCAAACCTAGTCGAAATGTTGTCTTTTATTTAGTCTGTAACAGTGCGTATCTGTGCGTTCGTTCATTCATTAATTCATTCACACACACACACACACACACACACACACACACACACACACACACACACACACACAAACATGATTCACATTTAAACAGTATGCTATTTTTCCGTTTACAGACACTAACGTTATTCTATATCGCGATTAGAACAAAGCACTTGCATAAAACACTTACTTCTCAGCTGAATCTGTTGCTCATCCTCGAAGTGAAAGTAAACCAGCACTTGTTCTGTGGTAAATGTCCCAGGATTGTTCCTCATATAGCCGCGCAAGACGACAGTAGATTAATCTGACTAAAAAATATAGTGTTTTCAAAGTTTATGGGCGTTAACGCGTCTCAATGTGTTGCTTCACATATTTGCGTTTGAATAGCGCGTGCTCTCCGTGGGCGTGTCACATTACCAGAGATAATGAGCTGAGAGAAAGATAATTAGAACGGCTGACACGTCTCTCTTTTTATATAGATGACATAAACGGATAATATTTATTTTAGTTTTGAAACGGATCATTTAAAAGTACAAACTCAAATGATTTAAAAGATATATTGCTTATGGCTGGGTGAATAGTATTAGCTGAGTTGTGTTGAAGATTAGAGACGTGCTCCAGAAAAAAAGTTCACGTTGACGGAGAGGCAGAACGCACACCCTGTTTATTTTCTTTATTTTACAAAAGCACAATATTTTATTTCGATTGTATGTGGGCACATAAAAAAGTAGACATTTAACAGATTATTTTCTCATATTTCTTAACTCTATATGAACAGAAATTATGGTAGTACTTTAAGTCTATTTTTCTGCTATGTGAAAAAAAAACGAGCAAAACGCGCCGGCGCGTTTCTGGTCCCCAGAGGGTTAATGAAGTTCACCAGTTTGACTGCGTCGTTCAGCACTGCAAGTAGATCAGCTGGCATGTTTTTGGCTGAGAGGGCCTCTCTGTGAATACTGCAGTGTAACCAGCTGATGGATGGGCAGACTCTCCTAATATGAGCTATAAGCCCCATGTGTTTCCCCGTCATTGATTTTGCCCCGTCTGTGCAAATTCCCACACAGCGCTCCCAGTCGATCCCATTGGTCCTCATAAAAACGTCAATTAAATTGACTATTTCCTGCCCTGTTGTTCGGGTAGCAAGGGGCCGACAGAACAAAAAATCTTCTTGTACCGTTCCTTCAAAAAGGTAACGGACATACAGAAGAAGATTGGCCAGATTTGCAACATCTGTAGACTCGTCTACTTGCAGAGAGTAAAACTCACTTTTCTTCACACGGCTGACTAGTGTAGCCAGGATGTCTTCAGACATGGCATCAATGCGGCGCGACAGTGTTATTGGACACAGGAATCATGTCCAACTTTTTTGCCTCTTTCTCTCCAATCATACACTCCACCATCTCTTTGGCCCCTGGAAAACACACGTCTTCGGCAATTGTGTGCGGCAGCCCCTTTCTCCCTACTCTGTAACTGAGCACATATGAAGCCCGTAATGCGTCTTTCGTAGACCCAACGCATGAATGAAACTGCATTTTTTTTTTGGCTTTTCTGCAACTCCTCCAACTTTGCTTTAAAAAAATTTAAGGGGCTTTTGACTTAAATTGCCATGTTTCGTGTGCAGGTGACGACGGAGATAAGACGGCTTCAGACAGCTGTTTGCTAAAACTTCACTGCACAACACGCACGGAGGTTTCGGGCAATCTGTATCGCCGATCCAAGTGAAGCCCAGACCCAGATAATTGTCATCATATTTCCTTCTTTTTTTCCCTGTCTGGTGTTCACCCTCATCACCTCTTTTTTTGCCATCTCCTTCCCTCCTCTTCGGTTTCCGCTGGCGCATCTTCGGACTCCCGCTCATTTTCCTTCTCTATTCTCTCCGTCTCTGTTGCCTCCAAATCCTCACTCTCTCTTGGTCCTACTCCTCCTTCGTGACTGACAACTTTATCACAAGACGTCCCACTTGACAGTTTCCCCGATTTCAGCCAGTTAAGCATATTTATAATATATATAGTATTAGTATGGAATGAATGAAACGATTTGGCGCACATATAGCGGTAGTGCATAAAAGAAGAGAAGTGTAGAAGAAGACAGCTGTCTTCTACGTTTTTATTAAAAACGAATAAATAATATATATTTTTTAATTTAAAATAAAAGTGATTACAAAGGAAATGTTTACTGTTCATGTTTTTTTTTTTATTGAATTGAAAAATCCCACACAAAACAGAGCGCCATTACATTTTTCCTCTCGCGCACCCCCTGGTGGCAGCTCGCGCACCCCTGGGGGTGTGCATACCACACTTTGGGAATCTCTGGCATAGAGTAATCAAGAGTTACAGCATTTGGAACAAAGGTAGCCTTTTTGTTTAGCCGAGTGTCCAAAAACCTCTCCAAACGTGTTTCCGGTTTGTCATTTTATTGTACAAATAGTTGGCTTTTACATTTCACTTGCAAAGTGTTCAATAAGACTCTCTGATTGATTGATTCAATTCATGTTTTTTTTATTTCTTGAAAAACAACTATTTACACACACAAACACCAAACAAACACTATTGCAAATCAGATATATTACATTATAATAACTATAAATAAAAACAATTATTTGTGAAATTATCAAGAGTGTGAATCGAGAGGCACTATGAACGCACTGCTTTCTTCAGTCAAAACCTCTATGAGCAACAGCAAAAAAAAAAAATATTTAGGCTCTGTATTTCTTACCTCTCTAGTTTTTTTGGGCTTTTGTGCCAGTCCTGGAAACAGTTCCTGCTGGGCACAAAGCAAAGTGCCACGTCACACTTTGTGCAGGAAACTGGTGTTTTATTGTGGCACCTCACACACCTTTTTCGTCCCCGAGTGCTGTCGTCTTGTATATATGCAGGCATGCACATTTGTGAAGGCCGTTGTGGAGTTGAGTCTGGTTGTGTCTCCTTCATGAGCTTCTCCTGGAGTGTCTTCTGGGTCAGTGGCAGCAAACTCTTGGCCTTCATTTGCTCTGCATGCAGGATGAATGCATTCACAATGGCAATGTCCAAGAGATGCTGAAACAGCTTCTTGTACCACTTCCGGGTCTTATGTAGCACATTATAGTACCCGATCAGTGCATCAGACTAATCTACTCCTCCCATGTACTTGTTGTACTCAAGCACAGACCCAGGAATGGGTATGGTCTTCCTCGTCCACTGACACTGGTCCACCTTCACTCTCCTGTTGACAGTGTCTCCTTCATACGCCGTGTTTATTGAGGAACACATGACCACCTCCCGTATGTTCATCCATTTAACAAAAAGGCCATCTTTCCTCTGATGGTTCCCCTTTCAACTTTTTTGGGCATGTCATTTTCCCTTGTCTTTGGAAAGCCCTTCCTGCTTGTTCAGACTGTGCCACATGCACCCGTCTGTAGCCCTGCTAGGTCTTTGGACAATTTTTATACAAGTCCAGATCTTTTCAGTAGGGGAAAGTCTAACAGGAACACGAGTCATAACTGAGCCCTGTGTCGCTGTGTGTGGCCCTTTTCTCCTCATACACTGAGAAATTCCAGGTGTATCCGGTATGCAAGTCAGCCAGAACAAAAAGCTTAAAGCCCCACCTAGTGGGCTTGGCATTCATGTATTACTTGAGCCCAATGTGGGCTTTGGTTGCGACCATCCTCTCATCAATCGAAAGATGCTGATTTGGTTGGTAAAATGTCTTGCAGGCAGTGATGAGGTCTGTGTAGAGAGGCTTTATTTTGTATAGGGGGTCGTATTCTTCAGTTCCCTTTTTCTGCTGGTTTTCTTCATCCCCCTTTAGATCGCAAAAATGCAGGGTCCATGAAATCGATCCCATGACATCACTGAAGGTGGGAAATTAAAATCTAACCCAGCTTTTTGGACCAGTAATCACTCAGTTCTTTGACTTTCACGAGGCCCGTGTAAATGATCAGAGACAAGTAACTGTTAAATTTATCCAAGGTGAGTTTGCCATTTGTATTTCTTCCCAGAGCTGGACAATTTTTCTGCGTGTTCAATTGTATTTGCTATGATCTCCAAGAAGATCTCCTTTTGCTGAAGAACACCTGAAATGACTGGGTTGGAGAATACAGCTCCTCAGTAATGAGCTGTGGTCCTGGAGGTCGTTTAGGTGCACAGCTGGGCATTGGTGGTGCCTCATGTGCTTTATCTGTTTTCAGACACATCGAGGCTGCTTCTCTTCATCAGAGGACGCTCGAAAAAGTTATCAATAAAAAAAAAATCAGTAACTGTCTCTAAAACACTATCAATAAAAATCAGTAATACTCTCTAAAATGTAATCAATAAAAAAAAACTGTAACTGTCTCTAAAAAGTTATCAATAAAAATACCAGTAATACTCCCTGAAAAGTTATTGTTGAATACTATCAGTAAACTTTGTAATCAGTCAAAAAGTTATCAATGAAAACTGTAAAAACGTTGTAGTTTTGTAATAAATCTATCTACTTGATTTGACAAAGTAAAGGTAATTATTAATTTATTTTCAGCAACAGGATCAATGCCCTGAAGAAAAGCATTCTCCTTATAGGAGTCGACACGGTTCTCAGTGTCTGATTCAAGGTCCTCTTCTTGATCATCCTGTTCTAGATCTAGATTTTCCAAAACTTGTTCTAAAGTAAACCTCTTCTGATAAGCCATGTTCTGACTGAATACTAATGAATAACCACTGCTTGTCCACTGAGTGGCAGTGCGCTCGCACTGGATTGCGTCCCCTCTGTTTGTTCTTCGGGTCAAAACGCGCCGCTTATATAAGCGCGTCGCGACTCGCGTCTCTATGCAGTGTGTGATTGGCTTGACCCATCATCGTTTTCATCTCGACTCCAACATCCATTGGTAGAGCTTCTCAACCTTTTTCAAGATCTAAGAGCAGCGCGTCTGTGCGCACCACCCGATTAGTTCGTCATCTTGCCCAAATATAGAGAGATAGGTCTGACGTTGCTAGGCCTGACTTGTAACATACAATTAGCTTCCAAAATATTTGCAATGACATTGGAAAACAATCATGGACGGTTCCAGTAACATTGGATAACACGATTAATTTAGCTCAAGGGAATTAATTAATTTATAGGGAATCTTGAAAGAATCACTTATACGGCCAAGCAAATGGCTGCTGCACATGTGGATCTGACACTCGTCCCATTTTCTCAAAACTCTTTACGTTCATTCACGACATTATTTAACTCATTTAAGACTGCTCTTATGTTATGAGGATATTCGACAAAACGGCATAATTTGTTTGTGTTATGGGTCGTTCAAGCCTGAAAGAGAACTCGATGTGTGTGTGTGTGTGTGTGTCACATAAACAGGACATTGACAGACAGCACATTCTCTTTTGTGAAAAAAACGGATACTGCGTTAATTGCGTTAAATATTTGTAACGCTTTAAACTGAAAAAAATGGCCATGGTGGGCGAGTGATGAAACCGGTGTTGTGACTGAACACCGGTAACACCGACTATCGCAGCAAGCCTAGTGTGTAGGGCCACGGGTCTATATACTAGAGATGCGCGGATGGGCTATTATTTCATCCGCAACCGCATCACAAAACTCATCATCCGTCCGCCATCCATCCGCACCAACGTTTTTGACAAATTTTCATAACCGCACCCGCCCGCCATCCGCTGAAACAAGGCGCTGCTGATGACAGCCGCGAGACTAGAAACCGCCCGCCACCCGCCCGAATTTAATTAAAATATTTTTTTTCGTCACGCCATCCGCCCGATCCGCGGTTTATCCGCGGAGTCCGCGGCTATAACCGCCAACCGCGCATCTCTACTATATACTGTAGCAAGGAGTCTAATATTTCTTTACTGATATTAGACAGTTATATTAAGTACAATAACCTCGAAGTCCTGACCTCTGGTTAACAACATTATTGCAGAAACGCCTATATCAGTTGTCTGTTGAATTTCACCAGGAGGCCAGAAAATACATTCAAATTATGTTTTTTTAAATGGTCAATTTATTTGTTTTAATTCATTTTAATATAACCGGGTAATTGGTACAGTTATAAACCATCTTTTATTTTCAAATTGATGTATTTATTAAAAACCCATCCTCGTGGAAAAGTAGTTTAACATTTTTTTTTCTTTACAGGATTATTCTTTGGAAAGGAGGAGAGAGGCTGTTATCCGTTCCATAATGGTGCATCTCAGAGACAAGGAAGATGATCTCTTTAAAGAGCGCTTGGTAAGACACTGTACTTTGTGTCAATCAGATTTTTTTTTTTATATGTTAACTTAAACACTGACATGGATTCTGATCTACTTAGGATGATGGGGATAATACCAATGAAAGGATGAAGATTATTATAACTAGAGGAGCCACAACGTCTGACCCAACCAACGCAAGGATTGTGATCGAGGGAACTGAGCTCCAGGAAGACCTAGACGTTCCCCGGGCCTGTGCTCTGCTAATGGGGCTGATATACGCACTCAACCTCAGCTACCCAAAAGAACTGAAAAATACTTTTGAGGCATTTCAGAAGATTTTCCTTGAGCTGGATGACCTGAAGCCTAGCCTGAAGGTGATGTCTCTAAAAAACAAACTGCTGTACTAAAACACTGTGGAATTAGGCTGCCGTCATCAGATTCAAATGTTGGATTGTGCTGCAAATGTAAAAGTTTCTTGTGTATAAAATTACATTAATAAAATAAATGCAGTTTAAAACAAAAGCTTAAACAAAACTGTTAAAAAACTACTTTAGTTTTAGTAAGGTGGACTCAATCAAATGGCATTTGAGTGTATATTGTCCAAATCCAATTCTGTTCTTGTTCTCTTTTTTTCCTTTTTTGGAAATAAAACTACATATCTACTTACAAAGCAGCTTGGAAACCATTCTTCTTTTCTTTTATCTTTTTTTAGTCTATTTTCTAAGGGTAAAACGCTGGATTCAGTTCATTCCTCCTTTGAACGTGTTGTTTCATTTTGTTTAAGGAAAAATGTCTGGTAAAAGCTTGCAAATTGAATTGTGCGCTTAGGCTACGTTCAAATTGTCAGTCCAAATCTGATTGTATATCTGATTGGAATCTGATCTAAAATTATTGACACCCACATAGTGTATCGCAACTGTTCGGATCCGATTTGTGTGTCCATGCCGCTCTTTCGTTCTCTGGAATATCTACATTGACTTCTGGGAATGACGTTGCATTGATAGGCGTACGCCCAAAAACAACAACAACATCAGCAACCGCAACATTGGAGGGGTTTGCAACTTCAGATGTTGTCTTATTTACAGCATGATAGCATGTAGCTTCTGTGCCGGAGTACTGCGTCTATGAGGCCGTGGCAGAACCGCAGGAGGTGTGAGGCTTTATTCCTGCTGTCGTCTCCGCCCGTTTCAAAACATGTCTCCGTTACATGGCATTTTCTTTTCATCCTGCATAATCCTGACCTTCTCGTTTCTGCAGTGACTTCCAGCATGTTCCCTATAACAACGTCTGACATTTACGTTTTACATCGCGTGAGAAAGTCACATAAACCACACAAAATCCGTTTAGAGTGGTCAGACTGAAACAGATTACCCGAAATGTGATTTGAATAGGATTTTAAACCACATATGAATGTAGCTCAAAACTGAAGATTTGGGAACGACCCTGGCTAGTCTTGGGAGGGATCCAGCATTGGTTTTCCAAAATCCTAGTACATCTTCCTGTGGAGCTTTTCTTATTGAGCCCATTACTCATCCATCTCACCTCTGGCACTGTCAACTACATTTGAGTTGCTCTCATATGAGCGGGTTAATGCAGAAAAATGCAGGTTTTCTTGGGAGTGCTTCTGTATACGGCCCGGGTCATGTTGTGGTCGTGTCTAGACGCCGGTCCGCCATCTGTTCTGGAAAAGGCCTGGATCTGGATGACTACATCATGCGTTGTGGTCGTGTCTGATTTGAATAATAAACATTTATAATGTTCTATGTGTATGCCAGGTTAAATAGATGTGTTTTTAGTAGTGCTGGGCAAGTTAACGCGTTATTATCGCGTTAACGCATTTATTAATTAATGCCGACAATTTTTTTATCGCGCGTTAACGCAGTTTTTTTTTTTATTATTTTGAAAGTCCGTTGCTCACTGGCTCTGGAAACACATAGGCCTACAGTCAAACCATGATCACAGGAGGGGTGGGATGTTGGTCAGCCAGCAAATAACCCACCCAAACAAGCAGTGGAGAGGCTTTGGCAGGTTCTCTCAGGTGAACAGAAAGGGAGACAGCGCTCCGCGAGTGAATGACAGGCGCTCTATGGATAGTAACCATGGCAACGGCTTCTGTGCGCTACGCAGCTGTAGCCTTTTTAACTTAAATTAAAATTATACATAACTTTACCTGATAGGCCTGCGTTTAGTTTAGCGGGGATGCTCTGCCATGTGAATTCCCTCCTGTTGATGTCCTGATAACTATTTAGATTCTGGAAACTCACAAACAGCGAGCCGAGGATCAGCCTCTCTTCCAATGATTTGTGCTGCGCGTTGTGTACAAAAAAGTTAGACAATTCAACTTCGGCAACGCGCGGGCGCGTGCGTGAGGCGAGCATGACCGCAACAGTTTCACAGAAACGCACCCGCTTGTCGCTGCACCTGTGCTCGACCACTTCACCTGATTTATACTTCTGCGTCGGACTTACGCCGGAGCCTCTACGCTATAGACTACGCGTTGGTTTTCATTTATATATCTGGGTCGTTGTCCGCGTTGACGCGCAATTACACATGCAGAGGGAGAGTGTGAACCCCGGGGAGCGGTTCTAGCAATCACAGCGCTTGCGGTACGCGTAGAATTGACGTTACATTTTTGGAGAGATGCACGTCAGGGTACGCGCGCTACACAGCTACGGCGTGAGTTCGACGCAGAAGTATAAATTGGGCTTTACCTCTGTTTAATGTAATCTTACGTGGGAAACCATGGCATGCCATGACCAAACCTAAGCTGCTATCAGAGAAGTAACGTTGGTCGACTTATATCTGTAGTAGTGATCATGACCCTTTGACTACATAGACTGTTTCTGCTGCTCCCTGATACAAGATACCTGTTCAGAAAAAACCCCACAAGAAAACAGGACTCGTTTTAACAAGCTAGATAAAAGGTAATGCCCTGGCAGTGGCAAATAGCTTTGTTTAAATATTTGATTTGATTACATTAATGTTTAAGTTGAGATTTACAAGAAATATTTTATTGATACTGTGTAAAGGGAATACTGCTGGTATAAAAGCACCTTATTTGTTTAAAGTTTTTACAAACCACATGTTATTGCACTTTTGTAGCAGTACATTTAAATCAAAAGTGCGCAATACACTACTTTAGAATTCATTATTCAATTTTGCGTGTAACAATGCGATTAATCGCAATTAATCGCAAGAAAATCATGCGATTAATCGCGATTACATTTTTTAATCGTTGCCCAGCACTAGTTTTTAGTCTAGATTTAAGATATAACAGAGCTCTTGCTCATATGATATTGAAGAAATATAAGTGGTGATGTAATTTCTTTTGAAATGCAGCAGACCTAAAAACTTATTTACATTAAGTAGAATTCAATGCCATCTGAAGAAACTTACTATATACTTATTACGCAGAAAATCCCCTGGAGTGGCCTGAAGTTAAAAACAAATATATCGGTGCCATGTATGCTTTCAATCCGTGTTATTTACTATAATGAAACTATTTTTTCAGATACCTCACAACCGCGTATAAACGTCCGCTGGATATTTGGGTCTGCCGACCACTTGATGGCGACAACCACTTTGCCGCAGTTGCTCTGCTCACGCTAGCCTTCTGAGAGACAGAGAACCGAGTGAAAAGACTACAACCAAATGTAAACAGACCCCTTTCGGTATCCGGTTGCACAGTAATATCAACGAGCACTGAGTCCTTCAACAGATATCAATGGGATTTTTAAATATGGCAAATAAAACACGACAGAAACTGTATTTCGCTACGCTACTTGTTTTGGAACATCAACGAACACCACTAACCACTCGGTGAGTTGCACAGTTTTGAAAACGAACGTTAAGGGTTGTTTTAAGGACATGTTTGAGTATGCTCGTAGACAGCCACTCTGAAGCGCTCAAGAGGCGATTCTAAAATAGTCAAAAAGTCGAGACCGGACCCATCGCCAACATTTCTAAGTCCACCACTCTAGTTCATCCAAAACAAACTAGAAAATAGACTCAAAGTGCTAAATACCGGAAGTATCCTTTAAAAAAAGACCAAGCGTCCTCCACGTGTGGTATCAGGTCAATGTCCTTCCAGGATACCTGAGCGAGATCTGTTAAAAAGGCCTGTTCACTGAAATGGTTTAAAAGGCGTTTTAACAGAGATGAGGGGCGGCCTTTTAACTACAGCTCCGTTACGGACACAAGCAATGAGGCAGTGATCACTGAGGTCTTGACTGAAGACCGCTGGAATATACTTTGAGGGCATGTTAGTCAGAGCTATGTCAATTAAAGTGCCTTTGTTTACAAATTTTAAATTATATCTAGTAGGTTCATTAATCATTTGTGTGAGATTGAGAGCATCCAGCTTAGACAGTAGGTTTGTTGAGGCCTTTAACATGTCTAGATTTAAATCTCCCATCAATAAGAACTCTGAGGATAGGTGTGGAGCAATCAGTTCACATAGTGTGTCTAGAGCACAACTAGGGACTGAAGGCGGTCTATAACAAGCAGCTTACTGTAAGTGACTTATCTTTGGAGAAATTAATTTTTAAAAGAGCTCAAACATTTTGGGTTCAGACCTGGATAGAAGAACGGTACATTGTAGGTTTTCTCTGCAGTAAATTCCAACTCCGCCCCCTTTTGCATGTCTATCTTGGCGAAAAACGTTGTAATTTGGAATAGATATTTCTGAGTTTTGAATAGATTTCTTGAGCCAGGATTCAGACACAGCTAAAATGTCCGATTTAGCTGAGTAGGTCAGAGCAGTGACTAAGTCGATTTTAGGGAGGAGGCTTCTAATGTTAATATGCATAAAACCAAGACTTTTACGATTACAAAAGTCATTAAATGAAAATGTATGAGACATTAGGTTGTCAGCAAGGGTTAAAGGGCCTGTATTTAACTGAACATCTCCTGAGGAAAATAAAAGGAGAAGAATAAAAGCCCGGCTAATGGCTGTGAGAACTGGCAGTTTGGTACACTTGGGAAAGTAAAATAAAGGCATGGGGTTAAGGACATTGTAAAATATATTCAGAACTTTGTGGACAAATAATGATATTGCAGTCTGAATATGAAATTGAGGCAAACCTAAGCATTGTGTGACCGTAAAGGCAATTGTATCTCTAGAAGAAACAGTTAAATCAGTTTAACTAGTAGCTACAATGTAAAGTTTATGCAACCATAAGACGCTTATTAGCCTATGTGTCTTACATTAAAAATCGTTCTCATAATCAAATCGTGTTCTTCTAATTCTTCTGAGGTAAATCCAAGGTGCACAGACCAAACACTTCCAAACTCGACGAAAAGCAGAGCAGGCCTGAAGTCGCTGATTCTTTGTTTAGAGGTGATGAGGGCGTTGCATTCCTTCTCGTGGATCATTTGAATTTGAACAGCTTGCGCGTGTGTGGGCGTGGTCACATTAAAGTTAATCAGCTCGGGCTGGAGAAACTGTACATGTCGTTGCTTTCATACGGATTACTTAAACAGAGAATATTTGTTTTTGGTATTATTTACATCATTTAAAAATGGAGACATAAAGGGACACTCCACCCATTTGCATTAAGCTTTCCATTGTTAGAAACCCAGTCATACTATTGAATGGTCGTGCAACACTCTCTCATTTTCCCCTGAGACGAGAGAAATCCGCTATTTACCTTTTTCACTTCCTCCCACAATGACGCAAAAATCGTCATTTTACGTCATTGTCGGAGGAAGTGTAAGAGGGGGGGATTTCTGTAAAGACTACAGGCATAGTTCCCACCCTTTCAAACCCGCCCATGGGGGGTTGGACCTAATGCGCTAACAGACCTATCACAGATCAGTGCCAGTGCCAGTGCCTACAGCCAGTGTTCCGCATGTTTTCACCACGCCCAAATGGGGCGGGATCTCACTCACAGAATGTAAAGAGAGTGTCAGCCATCGTTCTGTAGAAGCTAAGCTAACAGGCTCTTGCCTCTTGCTCTGTGTAAAAAGTTTGTATAGTAGGCTAATCACGATGGCGGAAGATAGTTTTGAAGTTGAAATGGCAGAAGGGGATTTCGAAGATCTGTTGCGAGAATCTGATGCTCGTGGCTACCTGTACGAGCCGCAATACAGCGATAAACAGTTGCGGGAGACGGAGGAACGAGAGGCGGCCGGAGCGAGACATGTGCCCGGCCAGACTCGAGCTGGGGCGGACCAGTGTCAGTGCTCTCGCTGTGTGCCGATGGAAACAGATATAGAGTCCTATTGTTGTCGTGAATCTCAGCGATGCCATTTTCTTCTGGAGGTGATCGCTGAATCCGCAGAGCTTTGTAAAAGTGTTAATAGTAATTATTTTTTTAATTAAAAGTTATAACTCACATTGGCTGTGGTTCTTTTTATAAACCTTTAGTGTTACTAGAGTATGGATTAGCCTAGAGAATGTATTAGCTTCGATAAATAGTGATTTCAATTGGAAGAAAACAGTTCATATGCAGAGCTACTAAGCTACTCTGTTGACATGGTCCTGCCTTGCATCATTTTTAATGTGAAAGTGTAAGTTGTGTTATATACATTAGGCTAGTACATCCCGGTACAACGCAATTTAGCACCATTTCAAATGGAAATGTATCAACTAATTCACGATGTATAGAGTCACGATGTATCAAAGCAAGCCTAGTTGTATCAATTTTTCGGATACTGCCGCCTGTAACCGGTAGGCGTGGTTTGGGAGTGGCCTCCTAAGGGCAGCAAAGCAAGTGCATTCTGGGAGTTGTTGTCTTTCAGCCACATGAGTAAATACATTTTCTGCCTTTTCTCAGTCTAGAATGCTTCAATTTCAAAAATAATTTCACATTTCTACTATATAAATGACCAATATTAAATACACATTCATCTTCCCAGAGGTGGAGTATCCCTTTAAAGCTTTGTAAAGACATAACTCTCGTGTGGGTGGCAAGTATTTGCTGAGTTACAGATCATTTTCTGTTGCGTTTCAGAATGAACTTCACATTGAGAGAGACGACAGAACGCACATCATGTTTATTTTCTTTATTTTACGAAAAACACAACATTTTGTTTTTATTATTAGTGTACACAAATAAAAGTAGACATTTAACAGTTTTGAATGATGTATAACACTTGCCTGTATCACAAAAATCGACAGAGTTATTTAAGTCTCTTTTGCACTGATAAGAAAAAAAGTGAGCTGGAATCGCCGGCGATTCCGCCGACCCCAGAGGGTTAAGTAACAGACAGTTAGGTTACACAAGTTCAATTTGGAAATAAAGTGTGAGTTGTGAGATGCCAATCGCCTCCGTGAGTCTGTCTGGCCTCTGCATGCAATAACGTACTCGGTACCTAACGTAACCTCTGTTCTCTCTAGAAGAGGGAACGAGTACTGCGTAATATCTTACGGTAGGGGAAAAACCTCTTTCTCACGAGATATTGAAGCCAAAAATTATCCTTAATTTTGAATTAATGTAAAACGCGTTGTGGCAGCATGCAGACATAGGCAAGACCGCTCGCGTGCCTATTGGCTGGCCTGCGGCAACTGCAGCAACCTATCGAGAGAGGCCCTCCGTGACGTCAGATCCAATGGGGGCGCTTCACGCCCACTACGTCACATCCCGCCGAAACGGGCGTGGCCTATAAATACAGCTCGATAGGCTGATATAATCTGGTTTTTCATCGCCGAAGCGAACCAGAGCGTGTTGCAGGCACGGCAAAGATACGCAGTACTCGTTCCCTCTTCTAGAGAGAACCGAAGTTACGTTAGTAACAGAGTACGTTCTCTTGCGAGAGGTTCTCTCGTACTGCGTAATAGCTTACACTAGGGGAACACGATGTAAAACGCCGTGCGTGCTGAGATCCAACACCAAAGTCCCAAGGGCAGGTGCCCGGGGGTCATATAGTGCATAATCACCAGGGACTCACAGAGAGTCTGAGAAGAGAGGCTAGAAGCGTCATTCCCAATAAGTAGCATCCTAAGGGAGCTAACCACATCAACAGTGTTCCACACAGTCAGGGTGAAAATGTTCAGCCTGAACTGGGTAACAGTATGGGTCTTACTCATTGCCCATGGAGTTATTTTATTGATCAGCGAGCGGTGCTCAAGCGGTTTCAGTATTCTGAGCCGAAGCAATGGGGCAGACAGTCCTGATCTTTAGACCGACAGTAGTTTAGCCTGTAAGGCGAGAACCTCTAGGTTATAAAACCTTATAAATGTAGACGGGGAGGCCCAGCCTGCCGCCATAAAGATATCCTGCAAGGTAATCCTGCTAGACCAAGCCCATGACGAGGCCATGCCTCTTGTGTGAGTGCGCTCTGACATCCAAAGGACACTGCAAGCCTTTAGAAGTGTAGGTCAGCGCTATGGCATCGACTGTCCACCTGGATATGCTCTGTTTCGATGCGGCTAGTCCCTTAGAACGTCCGCTGAACAAAACGAAGAGCTGCTCAGTCTGTCTGAAAACAGAAGAGCGAGACACATAAGCTCTTAATGCCCTGACAGGGCAAAGGAAGCTCGCGTCCTTTTCCTCGTTGTAAACCGGCAGGGCAGACAGGGAAATAACCTGAGCCCTGAACGGTGTGTTGAGGGATTAAGGCATGTACCTGTGTCTTGGTTTGAGTATGACTTTCGAGTCATTTGGCCAAAATTCTATACACGTCGCGCTTACTGAGAGCGCTTGTAAATCCCCTATGCGTTTCACTGAAGCAAGAGCCATAAGAAACACTGTCTTTAACAACAAATGTTTCATGTCTGACAAATGGATTGGCTCGAACGAGGCACCTTTCATGGTTTCCGAAACCTTAGAAAGGTCCCACATGGGGACTGAAGGGGGTCTGGGAGGATTCAGCCTCTTATCTCCCTTAAGGAAGTGGATGACCAGATCGTTCTTCCCCAGTGACTGGCCAGTACTGGTTTAGTAAACGCTGCTATGGCCGCCACATAAACCTTGAGCGTGGATGAGGTTCTGCCCTTATCCAGTAGCTCTTAAAGGGAGAGAACTTCCGTAACCCCACAGTCTAGGGGTGAAAAGCCTCGAGCTTTGCACCAGCCACAAAACACAGACCATTTTGAGAAATGGAGTCATCTAGTACAGTGGTTTTCAAACTTTTTCAAGAGGGACCCTTTTTTTTTTTTTTTTAGGCGACCCATAGGCTTGTGCGCAGAATTTTTTTCTTTAACCTTTCTTTAAGCACTTTTTTTAACCACTTTACTTTTGATGATGCACGTGCACTTGCTGATCCTTGACGCGATTCAACGCAAAGTCGATTCTGAAATAATTTGATCAAGCTATAGGCCTACATACAGGACTTTTAACCAATAAATAGCTTATCATTAGCTGAATGCTTAAAAAGTACAAATACACAAAACATATTCCACAACAAACTCTTTAAATGTAATATTAATTATATACAGAACAGAACAAGAATAAAAAAATAACAACTAAACAAGCCAAAACGAAATAATTTAAAGGGAAAGTAAAAGGGGCATTATGCTCACGTAGCCTAACTCTCTCATTAGAATCAAAATATTTTAACATTCGCGATGTATTTGATGGTAAACTATTCTTTATTATAGGCGTTGTAGCAACTTCACTCACGTTGCAATATCGACAGGAAAAAAAATCATCCTTTTCACATGCGCAAAAATGTGCTTGGAAACATCACGGTTGAGCGGTGCTTACGCTGAATGGTACGAATTGACTATTTAAACAGAGCAGTGTGATTTTTATATTAGGTTGACTATTTTATTGTCATATTTTTATTTCGGCTATAATGAACAGGCTGCGATGTCAAGCCTGGAATGGTGTATTTGTGTGTGTGTGTGTGTGTGTGTGCGTGTATGTGTGTGTGTGTGTGTGTGAGGCGCGGCACTGGGAACAAAAAATATACTCCGTCGTTCATACAGGACATCATTCAAACTGCAAAGTGTTTATTTATACTTGTGTACACTCGACACAACATTGTTAAAACACAACATTGTGGTTTTGTCAAACTGTAAACTCTTGTCAAACTTAACTGTCACCCAACCAAAATCACACACAATTTAAAAGCAAACTTATTTATAATTCAAATGAGAATAGGGCTGTCAACGAATATTCTAAATTCGAATAGGCCTATATATTCGAATAGTTTTACAAAACAGAATTTCGAATGTGAAAATTAATATTTGAATGTGGAAAAACACGCCCGCGGTATCAGAGGCGCGGCTGTCTGCTTTGCGAGTGGGCGCTGAGGGATCAGGGACAGGTCACAAGAGTCGCACTGGCACAGCTGAAAGTTTTTTATTTCTTATTCTTATTTATTGCATGAATAAGGTAGGTTAGATACAGCAGTTCCATGCATCGCAGGCTTCACTGGTTTGATTATTTACCGTTTCATGTCAAGGAAAAGTTCCATGTTTACCACAGCACAGCTCGCTCGGGGCGTTCAGTGTCGGTTCTTTAAAACTTCAATTAATGTTAATAATATTTGTTTCAATCACTGAATGAAGCCTGCTATATTTGGGACAAGAGTCGCGACCTTAAATTGCTTGCACAAAACTCTTGATCAGCACTCAACATTTGTTTATCGTTGTTGTTGTTCATTTAAACCGTTATGGGCAGAGAGCGTGAGGTGAGGGAGAGAGAGAGAGAAAGAGTGCCTAGCGAGAGTGAGGTCTGCGGTCTTGGCCATTAGTTGATTTAGGCTACTTGTTTTTGTGTAGGTAATACGTTGTCAAATATGTTTAAACTTAAATAAACTACCTAAACAAGTAGTTATGTCTCTTTGTATTAATTTGACCTGTTATTGACGTAATGCGCGTCATTGACAAAATGCACAACCAGATGTTCGAATAGTTCGAATATAGCCTATGTGTTTTTTTAGAGGGATTTTTTAGAACGTAATTTTTGAGTAGCCTAATTTTGACAGCCCTAGGAAGGAACGACGAGTGTTAGTGTGTTGTTGCCGATGGAGCGAACGTGTGTGTGTTGCGGGTGGAGCGAACGAGTGCGTGTTTTGTGTATATTAATGAGAAGGGCCTGCTTATTCTGCATAATCTGGTCCCAAGCCGGTTCGCAGGACGAGAGGGCAACACGCATGTCAGGAGAAGCATTCAGTTTGTTTCGTTGTTTCAAAGCTATTATTATTAATATTAATTTAATTAGAAAACGGAATTTTTTTTTTAAATCACTGGCGACCCATTTTTTAATTCTCGCGACCCACCCGAGGGTCGCGACCCAGGGTTTGAAAACCACTGATCTAGTAGACGGGGCTCTAGCCTGCGTGATCGTGATCGCAATACTGCTAATCTGCGTCCTATTCTTTCATCCTCACACTCACCTCTCACTCTTTCTATGGGCCTATGTATTAGTCAATCAGCAGTCAATAAAGCTGACTTCATCCCAGCCTTTGCATCTCATTCTACTCTTAATATCTTAGGCTTGACTGAGACCTGGATCCGTCCAGAAGACTCAGCAACCCCTGCTGCTCTCTCTAACAACTTCTCTTTCTCTCACACCCCTCGCCAGTCGGGGAGGGGTGGGGGCACTGGTCTTCTCATTTCTAACAATTGGAAATACTCAACTCTCTCTTCTCAATGCAATAACAACTCATTTGAACATCATGCTATTACACTTACAACTCCCATTAAGATCCAGATTGTAGTCATTTATCGCCCCCCAGGTCAACTGGGAAGCTTTGTAGAGGAGCTGAATGTGCTGCTGTCCTCTTTCCCTAAGGATGGCACTCCACTTGTAGTCTTTGGCGATTTTAACATTCATCTAGAGAAGCCGTATGCTACAGACTTCCTCTCTCTCCTAGCCTCATTCGATCTCAAACGGCTCATTACCACAGGTACTCACAAGTCAGGCAACCAACTAGACCTGGTTTACACACGCAACTGCATCACAGACAACATTTTGGTGAAACCTCTCCATGTTTCAGATCATTTCCTCATTACTTTCAATCTACAACTCACTATCCAAACTCCACCAACTCCCCTACCAGTTACTTTCAGACAAAACCTCCGCTCACTTTCTCCCTCCCATCTTTCCTCTGCTGTGTCATCTTCTCTTCCCTCACCCTCAAAATTCTCATCTCTGGATGTGAATACCGCAACGGATACTTTATGCTCCACTTTAACTTCTTCTTTAGACATAGTCTGCCCTCTCTCCTCCAGACCAGCACGCACCACTCCCTCTAACCCCTGGTTATCTGAGGTTCTTCGTGAACACCGGACCAAACTCAGAGCTGTGGAGAGGAAATGACACAAATCAAAAGATACATCTGACCTGAGTATGTATCAATCTCTACTCTCTGCCTTTTCTGTTGATGTTCACGCTGCGAAATCTTCATACTTCCACAACAATGTAACACCAAGCAGATGGTCACGTCTGCCATTTGATTAAATTACTGGATTTTAATCTACAAACACAGCTCCACTCTTCGTGGACTGTGACGCAAAGCAAATGGTGTGGGACTTAATTAAGTTACTGATTCTGATTTGACACGCAGCGCTTCTCTCTAACGAGTAAACAAAGAAGTGCCCTGTCTTATTGACACATGACCAAAAGGCGACGATCTGTCTCGAGATCCCGCGGGGAACTCCCTGGGGTCTCCTAGGAGATGACACCTCACAAACAAGACGAACATTGTGTAACCAGATGTTCAACCACTATCCAGATGTTAAACTCATCAATTCAAAGAATACGCACACACATATAATTCCCCGGAGTGGGGGGGTGAGCAAAAGTTCACCCCATCTTGAACGCTGAATGATCCGGCCATGTCCACAATACGCACACACAGAAACACTCATTCGTGACCACGTGCGTCAAAGTACCTTTTTAAATGTATAAAATGTTTTTTTGTTGTTTTTTCACGATCCCCATGTGACAAATTGCTATAACCATCAGCTTTATGGTATGTAATCAAACTTGATGTGCGTTTAAACACGAAGAACCATGTATATGTTACTTACTAGCTCACAGAAGTACCGTGTGTGGTATTGTTGCGATCAGAGAAATCCAATGGTATAGAATCCTTAACCCAAAGTGCAACATGATGCATTCTTTTATTAATACTAGTCTATAAGTGTTTTATGATTCAGTTCTGTCTCCTCTGTACACTGCCCGGAACGAAGTTTGCCGCCACGCCTCCTCCCAAACGATTGGATCAGGCACGTAAGAAAGGCGTGCCATACTTCCTTCAAAACTCGGAGCGCCACTTCTGTTCTGTGCAGTTCAACAACAGAAGACCCCACCAGGTACCACTCATCTCCACTACAAATAGGAAAAAGAGGCTTTGCAAGAGCTCACCAAAATTGGACAGTTGAAGACTGGAAAAATGTTGCCTGGTGAGTCTCGATTTCTGTTGAGACATTTAGATGGTAGAGTCAGAATTTGACGTAAACAGAATGAGAACATGGATCCATCATGCCTTGTTACCACTGTGCAGGCTGGTGGTGGTGGTGTAATGGTGTGGGGGATGTTTTCTTGGCACACTTTAGGCCCCTTAGTGCCAATTGGGCATCGTTTAAATGCCACGGCCTACCTGAGCATTGTTTCAGACCATGTCCATCCCTGAATCAATGTCACGTAGAATTAAGGCAGTTCTGAAGGCGAAAGGGTGTCAAACACAGTATTAGTATGGTGTTTCTAATAATCCTTTAGGTGAGTGTATGTAAATGTGTTTAATACTCCCTCCGGGAGGTTAGCGAGTACCGGTTGATGGCCCATGCATGTAGGGACCACAGCTCCGGGCGAGGATGCCAAATCGAGCCCTTGGCCTGAGAGAGGAGGTCTTTCCGCATCGGTATTGGCCAAGGGGAAGTGCTTGTCAGCTGCATCAGAACTGGGAACCAAGCCTGGTTTTTCCAGAGCGGAGCCACAAGTAGCACTAAGCATACGTTTTCCCTGATTCTTTCCAATACCTGAGGCAGTAGCGAGACGGGGGGAAAGGCATAGAGTGGGCAGCGGGGCCAGACGTGGGCCAGCGCATCCCTGCTCTTGGAGAAAATCTTTGGACAGTGAGCGTTTTCTTGGGACGCAAACAGGTCTACCTGCGCTCTGCCGAATGTCTCCCACAGCAGTAGGACCGTCTGCGGGTGCAGAGACCATTCTCCTGCTGGAACATTGTTTCTGGACAGTCTGTCTGGTCCCAAATTCAGGTGACCAGTTACATGTGCTGCTCTCAATGAGTGCAGATTGTGCTGAGCCCAGAACAGGAGGCGTTCCGTCAGCCTGTAAAGGTTTCGGGACCTGACGCCACGCTGGCGATTTATAAAGGCCACCACTGACATGTTTTCCGAGTGGACCAAAACGTGCTGACCCTTTATCTGGGGACAAAAACGCCTCAGCGCATTGTCGACTGCCATCATTTTCATAGAGTTTATATGTAGAAGCTTCTCCCGTTCTGACCACTGGCCAAAGAACGGTCTGCCCTCGAGCAGCGCTCCCCATGCCGAGGTGGAGGCGTCTTCTCTATGGCACCCTGTGGGGTTTAACATGTCTGTGAGTGAATTTACATTCACTGAAAACACTGTCAGCCTGAGCTGACTGTATGTGTGTTGGTTTTGTTTTTACAGAAACCGTGGGACATGCATTGTGTAGTGTTTGTGGGCACTGGGTTGTGGGCACATTCACTACATTTAATGCACTACCGACATGATTCGATTTTATTTGTGCGAGCCCTGTTCTGTGGCGGGCTGTGCTTGTGTGTAGGAATGAACACTTTTTATAACACTCATAACACCATCGGCCGTGGCCGGAATACCAGAAATTACACTCTTCATGTGATCTATCTGGGTCGCCGTGAAAACGGCGTTTGTGTGCAGGCAAGCGGGCTGTGGTACCGGCTTGTTCACTGCAGAATACACTGGGAACAGTCGCATTTTCTGGAACTGAACGAGCAAAAAGTTTCGGTGGAAGTTTGGCCGCGGCGAGACTTAAACACCGTCGTTTTCCTAGGAGGGCTAGGAAGACTTTGAGGCCTCTGGCTTTATCTCAATCTTCGGCCGTTGCCCACATGGAGGGGGGTGGCGGCCGGCAGAGCGAGAGCGTGGTCTCTGGTCCCGGTCTTGATGGCGCTGTGAAGCGGTGGCGGGCGGAGGCTGCGGCTGAGAGCCTGCCCAGCGGCGGTATAAGCGCGACTGTGCATAGTGGAAGTAACACGGCAAGCTTTAGAAGGTAGCACCGTCTTAGCTCGCAGTCCAACAGAGGGCGGGCAAAGATGGGCCGCTACAGCTGCTTCCACTGGAGGAAGAGAGTGTTATCCTCTGTCTTTAGCACTGTCCACCATGGAGAATGCTGCTGAGACAGAGGTGTGCACTCTGGCTGAGAAGGGGGCATTCCAGGACTGAGTACGGCACTTCTTACGGCGCGGCACTATAGCGGGTGGAAGTGCAGGCTCGGAGAAAAATGGCAGGCGAGTACTCAGATTCGCCATGGGCAATAGCTTGCAATGATGGCAGCCGCCGTCAGCGAGAGCTGCATGATCCTCACCCAGGCAGGAAACGCAGATGACAAGGCAGTCCCTGTCGCTGAGTGCGGCTCGGCACGAGCCACAGGAACGAGGCATCTTTAAAAAGACATTTGCTCTTTTAGAGATGCGCATGTGAACGCCATCAGGTCACAGGTTCGCGTTTAAAGTCTGTTTAGAGAGAACGCCGTCGTCTTAGTGGCCCCTAATGTAATAACATATGATAATTTTGCGGGAAGTGAATCAATCAAAACCAACTTTAGCTGGAAATAACATTATTCAAAAATCGCTATAAAGCCAAAACAATCTCTGCTACCGTAAATTGTATGTTTATCTCTGTAAAGCTGCTTTGAAACAATCTCCATTGTTAAAAGCGCTATATAAATGAAGATGACTTGACTTGACTTGAGAGAGAGAAAGCGTGAGTCGCAGTGGCGAACACACACTCGGCAGAGTAAAGGATATATATGGCGGAAAGTGCAGCAGGTACGGCGACTGAAGGCAAGGAGATGAAGGCCAGCGGCTTCAGATGCAAAGGCTCGTCCCGCAGAAGGCTTTTTCTCAGACGGCGCGGCATCTTCACTCCGGATCCAGCGATGCGTGAGCTTCGCTGAAGAGATGAAAAATCAGATTTTATCAGCCTATCGAGCTGTATTTATAGGCCCAGGCCACGCCCATTTCGGCGGGACGTGACGTAGTGGGCGCGAAGCGCCCCCATTGGATCTGATGGAGGGCCTCTCTCGATAGGCTGCTGCAGTTGCCGCAGGACAGCCAATAGGCACGCGAGCCGTCTTGCCTATGTCTGCATGCTGCCGCAACGTGTTTTACATTAATTCAAAATTAAGGATAATGTTTGGCTTCAATATCTCGTGGGAAAGAGGTTTTTCCCCTAGCGTAAGATATTACGCAGTACGAGAGAACCTCTCGTAAGAAAACTTCAGTTGTGAGCTATCCCTTTTCTTCCTGAAGCAACGAGTTACAAAATGTACTTTAGTTTCTTTGCGGGGACACCGCCTTCACCTGCCATCATGTCTATCGGCTCGTTTTCGGGTTGAACTTTCTGCGACTGCGCAACTGGGTTATAGGTTGCCAGGTTGAGGTGACAAACGGGTTGAAATTGTAAATGGTCTGTGGATTGTGTGAATATAATGCATTTAATACAATCTGGCAACTGGTCAACATTAGACAAACATATTTGTCCGATTATTCATAAAGGAGTTTGGGCCATGCAAATTACGGGAGTTTTTCAAGAAAAATAACAAACCGAGAGGGGTCCGGGAGATAGCGCTAAAAAACGGTAGAAACCCGGGAAAAACGGGAGTGTTGACAGGTATTCCCTATACCAACTAAGCTACTGAAAGAGATGCTTCCAGAGGTCATAGATCATCTTTTTAATATTATTAATTCATCTTTGTCATTAGGACACGTACCAAAAACTTTTAAGCTGGCTATGATTAAACCGCTTGTTAAAAAAACACAACTTGATCCTACAGGTCGATCTCGAATCTACCTTTTCTGTCAAAGATACTAAAAAAGGCTAGCCTGGATGCCAGCCCGAACCCCGCCCACAACATGTTTTGTTCGGGAAGTTCGGTCAGGACTCGCTCCATTGAGGAGTAATTATGACCGGTTCAGAAAACGTCGGGCCAATCAAATTGCCAGGGCGGGCTTTAAACGATGATTGACAGATGATCTGCAGTTACGTAATCATCACGTCATTGAAGAGCGCTTGGGTTGAATTCGTTTACAGCAAAGATAACTGCCGCTGGAGAATTGAGATTTCACGAGTTCACACTTACAAGTAAGTCAGATAGAATAAATGCCTATATTATATTACTTGTAAGTGCGAACTCGTGAAATATGACGTGCTGTCTGAGGAGAGGGCTCCGTGATCGGCATTCGGCCCGAACCCAGAGTAACGTTACTCCCCCGTATTCTAAATAACTGAAAGTGAGCAGTCGGGGTGGTGGACGAGAGATGCTGAAAAACTGTCGAGGAGTGTTAGGTGAGTTAGAGTGAATATGCTTCCTCTCAGGCTGATAGGGTAACGTTAGACATGGTATTGTTTGATGACAAGTTGATTAGAATGATTATTTGAACGTGCTCCTCCCGAACTTTGTTTATGAAACATCATGTGTAGTGTAGATTCCGCCATCGCGTCTGTTATAGAAGATATCGACAGCGCATTGCTTTTAAAAGAGGAACAGAGAACCGCGATAAAGGCATTTGTCGGTCGGAAAGATGAATGAAGAACATGCGTCATTTACTCCGTTGCTCTGATTGGTTGTAGGTCTATCCAATTGAATGGAGAGGCATTTTCTTTCCTGGTACGGTTGAAACACGCCCCATAATCACAGCCCAATGGATCAATTTCAGACTCATGTTCTTTCTAGAATATGAGTATGACGAAGTCAGGCTAAAAAAAGGCAGTATCTTTTACCTAACAACTATGTTCCTTTTTAGAAAGAAATGGTATCTGCGAGGATTTTCAATCTGGATTTAGACCGTTCCATATTACTGAGACCGCTCTCATTAGAGTCTCAAATGATTTGCTCTTATCAACCGATCATGGTTATATCTCTCTATTAGTGTTACTCGAGTTATTAGTGCTGCATTTGACACTATCGACCACAACATTCTTTTAAATAGACTCGAAAATTATGTTGGCATTAGTGGAATTGCATTAGCATGGTTTAAATCATAGCTGCTTATCTGACCGTTATCAGTTTGTAGCAGTAAATGAAGAGATGTCTTATCGGTCAAAAGTTCAGTATGGTGTACCACAAGGCTCATGACTAGGACCGCTGCTGTTTACTCTGTACATGCAACCCTTAGTAGATATAATTAGGGAGCATGGCATTAGTGTTCACCGTTATGCTGATGATACTCAGCTCTATATTGTTTCGCGCCCTGATGAAACTTACCAATGCACAAAATTAACGGAATGCATAGCTGATATAAAAAACTGGATGATTAGTAATTTTCTACTACTTAATTCTGAAAAAACAGATTCTAATTATTGGACAAAAAACTTCCTCATGTATTAACCTAGAATACTGTCTAACACTTGATGGCTGCTCTGTCAAGTCTTCATCTTTGGTTAGGAACCTGGGTGTGCTCTTTGATACCAATCTTTCATTTGAAAGTCACGTGTCTAGTATCTGTAAAACCGCATTTTTTTCCATCTTAAAAACATCTAAATTATGTCATATGCTCTCAATTAAAAATGCAGAACAATTAGTTCATGCATTCAGGACCTCAAGGCTAGATTATTGTAATGCTCTACTGGGTGGTTGTCTTGTACGTTTAATAAATAAACTAGAGCTGGTTCAAAATGCAGCCGCTAGAGTTCTTACCAGAACCAGGAAGTATGACCATATTAGCCTGGTTCTGTCAACACTGCACTGGCTCCCTATTAAGCATCGTATAAATTTTAAAATATTGCTGATTACTTACAAAGCACTAAATGGTTTAGCTCCCCAGTATTTGAGCGAGCTCTTAACGCATTATAGTCCTTCACCGTCTATTGCGATCTCAAAATTCTGGCCAGTTGATAATACCTAGAATATCAAAATCGACTGCTGGCGGTAGATCCTTTTCCTATTTAGCACCAACAATCTTCCTAACATTGTCCGGGAAGCAGACACACTGTCAGTTCAAATCTAGACTAAAAACACATCTCTTTGGCCTAGCATACACATAACACACTATAGACTTCTATAATTCAATGTTAGGCTGCATAGTCTAGATCAGCCGGAACCAGGAATACTTCCCATAAATCCTGATGTACTTGGTACATCATAAGAAGGATGGCGTCTACACTAATATTAGTCTCTCTGTTTATCCCGAGGTTTATCGCATTACGCTGGATCCAGGCCGTATCCAGATCTGATGAAGGACCAGCGCCTGGACATGACTACAACGCAGTCCTGAAGTGTCACTAGTCTCTCCCCTGTTAAGGTCTCCCTCCCTTTACAGATAAAAACATTGTCGGGATAATTCCGGTTCGCGTGGCTACGCAGATGCGACAAATTTCTGTATTATACATTTTTAATACCAGACAAGTAGTTTGTTGAGGGTTGATTTGTGAAGAAGGACTACGCGCCTACGCACATATATATTCAAACTGAACATGTGTGCGCCGTCTGCATTTTCGTGGGTTTGCGTTTTTAAGGATTGCGCAGAGATAATGGATAATCATTTGCACCTTCAAACCTATTTCAGTGAGTGCGTTCTCGAGACACCTGGCACTGTTTTGTGTGGATAGGCGGCTGGAGCATGTTAAGGGTTTTTCTGTTAGAACGGTGTCGTGTTAGCGGCCCCTATGTTAATAACTAATGATCTTCACAACAGAAGTGAATCAATCAAAACTAACTTTAGCTGGACAATAAATTTATCCTAATGCTGTTGTACAGCCTGAACAAGCTGTTATGGTAATTAGGGGCCAAGCACCGAAGGTGCGGAGGCACCTATTGTATCTGTTCCGGTTCTTATTATTATTAGGGGCCAAGCACCGAAGGTGCGGAGGCACCTATTGTATCTGTTCTGGTTCTTATTAGGGGCCAAGCACCGAAGGTGCGGAGGCACCTATTGTATCTGTTCCGGTTCTTATTATTATTAGGGGCCAAGCACCGAAGGTGCGGAGGCACCTATTGTAACTGTTCCCGTTCTTATTATTATTATTCTTCATTCTTCCGACTGGGCGTCTATGGCAGCCCATAGAACCGTTTCCGGGAAAGTTATGAAATTTGGCACACAGATAGAGGACAGTCTGAACTCTCACCATAGCAATTTTGGAGTCTCTAAATCAATCCCACTAGCGCCACCAACTGTCCAAAGATTCAATCATGTTTATGCTAATAACTTTAGAACCATAAGGGCTAGAAACAAAATTCTTTTTTCCTCTGATTCCTGAGCTCAGGACGATTCGATTGCACCCTATGACGTCATTTTCCGTCATGAAAAATTTTCCGCCATTTTGAATTCTCCGAAAAACCTACTTTTGCGAACTCCTCCTAGACGGTTTGTCCGATTTTCACCAAAATTGCACCAGATCATCTCCAGGCAATGCCGACAAAAAGTTATGGAATTCAAGTTGATTCGCTTAACCGTTTTTTAAAAAACGCGCAAACTAATTTTACGTAGCCATTGCAAAAACAGACGTAAGGCTGTATCTCCGCAATGCTTAATCGTATTCAGACCAAACTTGGTACATGTCATCACAAGCATGACCTGAGGCTACACGCTGCGTTTCGGCGCAGCGCCACCTACTGGTCCGGAGATATGAAAAATGGCTATTTTTGCTCATAACTTCTGAACGGTTAGTCCAAAAATCATAAAAGTGGTCTCGTTAGATTCAAGGCGTCATGCCGAGTCGACTGATATCCAATTTTCCCAGATCGGCCATTTTGGCTGTCGGCCATTTTGAATTATGTGCAAAAATGCTGTATTTTTTGAACGCATGAACGAATTGTTACGAAACTCGGTATGGGTCATCAGTACGATGCCCTGAAGGAGCCTGTGAAGTTTTGAAACAGCGCCACCTAGTGGTCAAAAGTTAAAATAAAATTTCAAAAAATGCTAATAACTTTTGAAAAAATATGCTTGTTGCAATGACACTGGTCTTAATAGATTCCTTGGGTCATGCCGAGAACATAGATACCAATTTTGACTTATTTGGACGAACTTCCTGTCCGCCATCTTTATTTATTTTCAAAACATTCTTTTTCAAACTTCTCCTAGACAATTCGTCCGATTTTCACCAAAATCGAATCATATCATCTCCAGACCATGCCGACTAAAAGTTATGGATTTCGTGACGATAGACGAAAGCGTTTTCGTATACCGCAGCAGCAAAGTTGAGGCATGCTGCCAAAATGACTATTAAGTCTTTAACTCTGCAGTGCCTTGACATTTTGACACCAAACTTTGTATGTGTCATTGTCACCTCACTCTGACCACATCACATCAATTTCGTAACTGCGCCACCTATTGGTCGAAAGTGATAATCCATTAAATCATCTTAAAAGTTACTGTTTATATGATTTTTTAGCCATTTGCCCAAAATTCTCTTAATGTCTTTAATTGCTCCTTGCTGCAGTTGGTCTGCCACTCCCACCCATGTTGGCATCTGTTGCTGCTTCTTGCGCTTGGCCCCGGTAATGGCTGCTTGCAGCTATATTTATTAGGGGCCAAGCACCGAAGGTGCGGAGGCACCTATTGTATCTGTTCCGGTTCTTATTATTATTATTCTTCTTCTTCTTCTTCTTCTTCTTCTTCTTCTTCTTCCGACTGGGCGTCTATGGCAGCCCATAGAACCGTATCCGGGAAAGTTGTTCCGGTTTGACATTCTGATAGAGGACAGTCCCAACAGTAATTGCACCAATTTTGGTGTCTCTAACTCATTGCCTCTAGCGCCACCACCTGTCCAAAATTTCAAAATCATTATGCTAATAACTTTTGAACTGTAAGGCCTATCAACAAAATTCTTTTTTCCTCTGATTCCTGAGCTCATGACGATTCGATCCCACCCTATGACGTCATTTTCCGTCATAAAAATATGGCCGCCATTTTGAATTGTTTAAAAAACCTACTTTTGCGAACTCGTCCTAGACGGTTTGTCCGATTCTCACCAAAATTGCACCAGATCATCCCCAGGCAGTGCCGACAAAAAGTTATGGAATTCAAGTTGATTCGCTTAACGGTTTTCGATAAACGCGCAAATTAATTTTACGTAGCGCTTGCGAAAACAGACGTAAGGCTGTATCTCCGCAACGCTTAATCGTATTCAGACCAAACTTGGTACATGTCATCACAAGCATGACCTGAGGCTACATGCTGCGTTTCGGCACAGCGCCACCTACTGGTCCGGAGATATGAAAAACGGCTATTTTCGCTCATAACTTCTGAACGGTTTGTCCAAAAATCATAAACGTGGTCTCTTTAGATTCAGGGCGTCATGCCGAGTCGACTGATATCCAATTTTCCCAGATCGGCCATTTTGGCTGTCGGCCATTTAGAATTATGTGCTAAAATGCTGTATTTTTTGAACGCATGAACGAATTGTTACGAAACTCGGTATGGGTCATCAGTACGATGCCCTGAAGGAGCCTGAGAAGTTTCGAAACAGCGCCACCTAGTGGTAAAATTTATTTTTCAAATGCTTATAACTCTGGCTGTGGTTGACTTATTTTCACGGGAGTCATCTCGTTGAGGTCCTGAATCGTTGCCGAGTCCAGAGATACCAAATATGCTAGGTTTCGACTTACGGTTTGTGTAGCGTTGTGATTTAGCGCTTAAAAAACATTTGCCGATATCTTCGAAACCGTTAGTCCGATCGAGACGAAACCACCGTCAGAAAATTGGAAACATAGGTCGATAGCTATACGCCAATGCCCAAATGCCAAAATATTGATAGTAAGGGGTCGTAAAATTCAATCAAAGTCACGTAGCGGTCATTTTTTACGTGTTTTTTCACATAAATGTCTATAACTCTGAAGTTAATCGAGATATCTTCACCAAAATTGACACACAGATGTAGGGGCTCACTCTGAGGACACATGAAAAAAATTGTGGGATTTTGTCTCTTGGTGGCGCTATAATAGAACAAAACATGAAAATCCCATTGATTTCAATGCAGTTTTGTGATGTGAAATGCTATACTTAATGAACACATTGCTGTAACATTACGAAACTCAGAATTTGTTACCAGCACCTTGCCTTGAAGGTACTCAAAGATTTCAAGACAGCGCCACCTGTTGGTCAAAAGTTAAAATTACATTTCCAAAAATGCTAATAACTTTTTTAAAAATGTGCTTATTGTAATGACACTGGTCTTAATAGATTCCTTGGGTCATGCCGAGAACATAGATACCAAGTTTGACGTATTTGGACGAACTTCCTGTCCGCCATCTTTATTTACTTTCAGAACCTTCTTTTTCGAACTTCTCCTAGACCATTCGTCCGATTTTCACCAAAATCAAATCGTGTCATCTCCATACCGTGCCGACTAAAAGTTATGGATTTCGTGACGATAGAGGAAACCGTTTTCGTATACCGCAGCAGCAAAGTTGAGGCATGCTGCCAAAATGACTATTAAGTCTTTATCTCTGCAATGCCTTCACATTTTGACACCAAACTTTGTATGTGTCATTGTCACCTCACTCTGACCACATCACATCGATTTCGTAACTGCGCCACCTATTGGTCGAAAGTGATAATCCATTAAATCATCTTAAAAGTTACTGTATATATGATTTTTTAGCCATTTGCCCAAAATTATCTTAAAATGTCTTTAATTGCTCCTTGCTGCAATTGGTCTGCCACTCCCACCCATGAGGGCATCTGTTGCCGCTTCTTGCGCTTGGCCCCGGTAATGGCTGCTTGCAGCTATATTTATTATTATTCTTCTTCTTCTTCTTCCGACTGGGCGTCTATGGCAGCCCCTAGAACCGTGTCCGGGAAAGTTGTTCCGGTTTGACATTCTGATAGAGGACAGTCCCAACAGTAATTGCACCAATTTTGGTGTCTCTAACTCATTGCCTCTAGCGCCACCACCTGTCCAAAGTTTCAAAATCATTATGCTAATAACTTTTGAACTGTAAGGCCTATCAACAAAATTCTTTTTTCCTCTGATTCCTGAGCTCATGACAATTCGATTGCACCCTATGACGTCATTTTCCGTCATAAAAATATGGCCGCCATTTTGAATTGTTTAAAAAACATACTTTTGCGAACTCGTCCTAGACGGTTTGTCAGATTTTCACCAACATTGCACCAGATCATCTCCAGGCAGTCCCGACAAAAAGTTATGGAATTCAAGTCGATTCGCCTAATAAATTTCGATAAACACACAAACTAATTTTACGTAGCGCTTGCGAAAACAGACGTAAGGCTGTATCTCCGCAACGCTTAATCGTATTCAGACCAAACTTGGTACCTGTCATCACAAGCATGACCTGAGGCTACGTGCTTCGTTTCGGCGCAGCGCCACCTACTGGTCCGGAGATATGAAAAATGGCTATTTTTGCTCATAACTTCTGAACGGTTTGTCCAAATATCATAAAAGTGGTCTCGATAGATTCAGGGCGTCATGCCGAGTCGACTGATGTCCAATTTTCCCAGATCGGCCATTTTGGCTGTCGGCCATTTTGAATTATGTGCTAAAATGCTGTATTTTTTGAACGCATGAACGAATTGTTACGAAACTCGGTATGGGTCATCAGTACGAAGCCCTGAAGGAGCCTGAGAAGTTTCGAAACAGCGCCACCAAGTGGTGAAATTTTTTTCTCCAATAGCTTATAATGCTTATAACTCTGGCAGTTGTTGACTTATTTTCACGGGAGTCATCTCGTTGAGGTCCTGAATCCTTGCCGAGTCCACAGATACCAAACATGCTAGGTTTCGACTTACGGTTTGTCTAGCGTTGTGATTTAGCGCTTAAAAAACATTTGCCGATATCTTCGAAACCGCTAGTCCGATCGAGACGAAACCACCGTCAGAAGTACGGAAACATAGGTCGATAGCCATTCGCTAATACCCAAATGCCAAAATATTGATAGTAAGGGGTCGTAAAATTCAATCAAAGTCACGTAGCGGTCATTTTTTACGTGTTTTTTCACATAAATGTCTATAACTCTGAAGTTAATCGAGATATCTTCACCAAAATTGACACACAGATGTAGGGGCTCACTCTGAGGACACATGAAAAAAATTGTGGGATTTTGCCTCTTGGTGGCGCTATAATAGAACAAAACATGAAAATCACATTGATTTCAATGCAGTTTTGTGACGTGAAATGCTATACTTAATGAACACATTGCTGTAACAATACGAATCTCAGAATTTGTTACCAGCACCTTGCCTTGAAGGTACTCAAAAGATTTCGAGACAGCGCCACCTGTTGGTCAAAAGTTAAAATTACATTTCCAAAAATGCTAATAACTTTTGAAAAAATATGCTTATTGCAATGACACTGGTCTTAATAGATTCCTTGGGTCATGCCGAGAACATAGATACCAAGTTTGATGTATTTGGACGAACTTCCTGTCCGCCATCTTTATTTACTTTCAAAACCTTCTTTTTCAAACTTCTCCTAGACCATTGGTCCGATTTTCACCAAAATCGAATCATATAATCTCCAGACCATGCAGACTAAAAGTTATGGATTTCGTGACAATAGACAAAACTGTTTTTGTATACCGCAGCAGCAAAGTTGAGGCATGCTGCCAAAATGACTATTAAGTCTTTATCTCTGCAATGCCTTGACATTTTGACACCAAACTTTGTATGTGTCATAGTCACCTCACTCTGACCAGACCACATCGATTTTGCAACTGCGCCACCTATTGGTCGAAAGTGATAATCCATTAAATCATCTTAAAAGTTACTGTATATATGATTTTTTTAGCCATTTGCCCAAAATTCTCTTAAAATGTCTTTAATTGCTCCTTGTTGCAGTAGATCTGCCACTCCCACCCATGAGGGCATCTGTTGCTGCTTCTTGCGCTTGGCCCCGGTAATGGCTGCTTGCAGCTATATTTATTATTATTATTCTTCTTCCGACTGGGCGTCTATGGCAGCCCATAGAACCGTTTGCGGGAAAGTTGTTTTGGTTTGACATTCTGATAGAGGACAGTCCCAACATCAATTGCACCAATTTTGGTGTCTCTAACTCATTGCCTCTAGCGCCACCACCTGTCCAAAGTTTCACTTTTATTATGCTAATAACTTTTGAACCGTTTGGCCTATCAACAAAATTCTTTTTTCCTCTGATTCCTGAGCTCATGACGATTCGATCGCACCCTATGACGTCATTTTCCGTCTTAAAAATATGGCCGCCATTTTGAATTGTCAAAAAAACCTACTTTTGCGAACTCCTCCTAGACGGTTTGTCCGATTCTCACCAAAATTGCACCAGATCATCTCCAGGCAGTGCCGACAAAAAGTTATGGAATTCAAGTCGATTCGTCAAACCGTTTACGATAAACGCACAAACTAATTTTACGTGGCGCTTGCAAAAACAGACGTAAGGCTGTATCTCCGCAACGCTTAATCGTATTCAGACCAAACTTGGTACCTGTCATCACAAGCATGACCTGAGGCTACGTGCTGCGTTTCGGCGCAGCGCCACCTACTGGTCCGGAGATATGAAAAATGGCTATTTTTGCTCATAACTTTTGAACGGTTTGTCCAAAAATCATAAAAGGGGTCTCGTTAGATTCAGGGCGTCATGCCGAGTCGACTGATATCCAATTTTCCCAGATCGGCCATTTTGGCTGTCGGCCATTTTGAATTATGTGCTAAAATGCTGTATTTTTTGAACGCATGAACGAATTGTTACGAAACTCGGTATGGGTCATCAGTACGATGCCCTGAAAGAGCCTGAGAAGTTTCGAAACAGCGCCACCTAGTGGTAAAATTTATTTTTCAAATGCTTATAACTCTGGCTGTGGTTGACTTATTTTCACGGGAGTCATCTCGTTGAGGTCCTGAATCGTTGCCGAGTCCAGAGATACCAAATATGCTAGGTTTCGACTTACGGTTTGTGTAGCGTTGTGATTTAGCGCTTAAAAAACATTTGCCGATATCTTCGAAACCGTTAGTCCGATCGAGACGAAACCACCGTCAGAAAATTGGAAACATAGGTCGATAGCTATACACCAATGCCCAAATGCCAAAATATTGATAGTAAGGGGTCGTAAAATTCAATCAAAGTCATGTAGCGGTCATTTTTTACGTGTTTTTTCACATAAATGTCTATAACTCTGAAGTTAATCGAGATATCTTCACCAAAATTGACACACAGATGTAGGGGCTCACTCTGAGGACACATGAAAAAAATTGTGGGATTTTGCCTCTTGGTGGCGCTATAATAGAACAAAACATGAAAATCCCATTGATTTCAATGCAGTTTTGTGATGTGAAATGCTAAACTTAATGAACACATTGCTGTAACATTACGAAACTCAGAATTTGTTACCAGCACCTTGCCTTGAAGGTACTCAAAAGATTTCAAGACAGCGCTACCTGTGGGTCAAAAGTTAAAATTACATTTCCAAAAATGCTAATAACCTTTTTAAAAATGTGCTTATTGTAATGACACTGGTCTTAATAGATTCCTTGGGTCATGCCGAGAACATAGATACCAAGTTTGACGTATTTGGACGAACTTCCTGTCCGCCATCTTTATTTACTTTCAAAACCTTCTTTTTCGAACTTCTCCTAGACCATTCTTCCGATTTTCACCAAAATCGAATCGTGTCATCTCCATACCGTGCCGACTAAAAGTTATGGATTTCGTGACGATAGAGGAAACCGTTTTCGTATACCGCAGCAGCAAAGTTGAGGCATGCTGCCAAAATGACTATTAAGTCTTTATCTCTGCAATGCCTTCACATTTTGACACCAAACTTTGTATGTGTCATTGTCACCTCACTCTGACCACATCACATCGATTTCGTAACTGCGCCACCTATTGGTCGAAAGTGATAATCCATTAAATCATCTTAAAAGTTACTGTATATATGATTTTTTAGCCATTTGCCCAAAATTATCTTAAAATGTCTTTAATTGCTCCTTGCTGCAATTGGTCTGCCACTCCCACCCATGAGGGCATCTGTTGCCGCTTCTTGCGCTTGGCCCCGGTAATGGCTGCTTGCAGCTATATTACCAATTGTATCTGTTCCGGTTCTAATTATTCTTCTTCTTCCGACTGGGTGTCTATGGCAGCCCATAGAACCGATTTCGGGAAAGTTGTTTTGGTTTGACATTCTAATAGAGGACAGTCCCAACATTAAATACACCAATTTTGGTGTTTCTAAGTCATTCCCTCTAGCGCCACCACCTGTCCAAAGTTTCACTTTTATTATGCTAATAACTTTTGAACCGTAAGGCCTATCATCAAAATTCTTTTTTCCCCTTGTTCCTGAGCTCATGCCGATTCGATTGCACCCTATGACGTCATTTTCCGTCATGCAAATTTTTCCGCCATTTTGAATTTTCAGAAAAACCTACTTTTTCGAACTCCTCCTAGGCGGATGCTCCGATTTTCACCAAAATTGCACGGCTATTTTCGCTCATAACTTCTGAACGGTTTGTCCAAAAATCATAAAAGTGGTCTCTTTAGATTCAGGGCGTCATGCCGAGTCGACTGATATCCAATTTTCCCAGATCGGCCATTTTGGCTGTTGGCCATTTTGAATTATGTGCTAAAATGCTGTATTTTTTGAACGCATGAACGAATTGTTACGAAACTCGGTATGGGTCATCAGTACGATGCCCTGAAGGAGCCTGAGAAGTTTCGAAACAGCGCCACCTAGTGGTAAAATTTATTTTTCAAATGCTTATAACTCTGGCTGTGGTTGACTTATTTTCACGGGAGTCATCTCGTTGAGGTCCTGAATCGTTGCCGAGTCCAGAGATACCAAATATGCTAGGTTTCGACTTACGGTTTGTGTAGCGTTGTGATTTAGCGCTTAAAAAACATTTGCCGATATCTTCGAAACCGTTAGTCCGATCGAGACGAAACCACCGTCAGAAAATTGGAAACATAGGTCGATAGCTATACGCCAATGCCCAAATGCCAAAATATTGATAGTAAGGGGTCGTAAAATTCAATCAAAGTCACGTAGCGGTCATTTTTTACGTGTTTTTTCACATAAATGTCTATAACTCTGAAGTTAATCGAGATATCTTCACCAAAATTGACACACAGATGTAGGGGCTCACTCTGAGGACACATGAAAAAAATTGTGGGATTTTGCCTCTTGGTGGCGCTATAATAGAACAAAACATGAAAATCCCATTGATTTCAATGCAGTTTTGTGATGTGAAATGCTAAACTTAATGAACACATTGCTGTAACATTACGAAACTCAGAATTTGTTACCAGCACCTTGCCTTGAAGGTACTCAAAAGATTTCAAGACAGCGCTACCTGTGGGTCAAAAGTTAAAATTACATTTCCAAAAATGCTAATAACCTTTTTAAAAATGTGCTTATTGTAATGACACTGGTCTTAATAGATTCCTTGGGTCATGCCGAGAACATAGATACCAAGTTTGACGTATTTGGACGAACTTCCTGTCCGCCATCTTTATTTACTTTCAAAACCTTCTTTTTCGAACTTCTCCTAGACCATTCTTCCGATTTTCACCAAAATCGAATCGTGTCATCTCCATACCGTGCCGACTAAAAGTTATGGATTTCGTGACGATAGAGGAAACCGTTTTCGTATACCGCAGCAGCAAAGTTGAGGCATGCTGCCAAAATGACTATTAAGTCTTTATCTCTGCAATGCCTTCACATTTTGACACCAAACTTTGTATGTGTCATTGTCACCTCACTCTGACCACATCACATCGATTTCGTAACTGCGCCACCTATTGGTCGAAAGTGATAATCCATTAAATCATCTTAAAAGTTACTGTATATATGATTTTTTAGCCATTTGCCCAAAATTATCTTAAAATGTCTTTAATTGCTCCTTGCTGCAATTGGTCTGCCACTCCCACCCATGAGGGCATCTGTTGCCGCTTCTTGCGCTTGGCCCCGGTAATGGCTGCTTGCAGCTATATTACCAATTGTATCTGTTCTGGTTCTAATTATTCTTCTTCTTCCGACTGGGTGTCTATGGCAGCCCATAGAACCGATTTCGGGAAAGTTGTTTTGGTTGGACATTCTAATAGAGGACAGTCCCAACATTAAATACACCAATTTTGGTGTTTCTAAGTCATTCCCTCTAGCGCCACCACCTGTCCAAAGTTTCACTTTTATTATGCTAATAACTTTTGAACCGTAAGGCCTATCATCAAAATTCTTTTTTCCCCTTGTTCCTGAGCTCATGCCGATTCGATTGCACCCTATGACGTCATTTTCCGTCATGCAAATTTTTCCGCCATTTTGAATTTTCAGAAAAACCTACTTTTTCGAACTCCTCCTAGGCGGATGCTCCGATTTTCACCAAAATTGCACCAGATCATCTTCAGGAAGTTAAGATAAAAAGTTATGGAATTCAAGTAGGTTCGCTTAACAGTTTTTGAATACCGTGCAAAATAATTTTACGTAGCGCTTGTGAAAACAAACTTAAGGCTGTATCTCCGCAACGCTTAATCGAATTCATTCCAAACTTGGTACATGTCACCACAAGCATGACCTGAGGCTACATGCTGCGTTTCGGCGCAGCGCCACCTACTGGTCCGGAGATATGAAAAATGGCTATTTTTGCTCATAACTGCTGAACGGTTTGTCCAAAAATCATAAAAGTGGTCTCGATAGATTCAGGGCGTCATGATGAGTCGACTGATATCCAATTTTCCCAGATCGGCAATTTTGGCTGTCGGCCATTTTGAATTATGTGGTAAAATGCTGTATTTTTTAAACGCATGAACGAATTGTTACGAAACTCGGTATGGGTCATCAGTACGATACCCTGAAGGAGTCTGAGAAGTTTCGAAACAGCGCCACCAAGTGGTCAAAAGTTATATAAAAAATTCCAAAAAGGCTCATAACTTTTGAATAAATCTGCCTATTAAAATACCACTTGTCTTAATAGATTCCTTGGGTCAAGCCGAAAACACACATACCACGTTTTTCTTATTTGGCCGAACATCCTGTCCACCATCTTGATTTTCATTCAAAAGCTACTTTTTCGAACTCCTCCTAGACCGTTTGTCCGATTTTCACCAAAATCAAATCGTATCATCTCCAGACATTGCCAACTAAAAGTTATGGATTTTGTGTCGATAGACAAAACCGTTTTTGTGTAGCGCAGCAGCAAAGTTGAGGTAAGATGCCAAAAGGACTATTAAGTCTTTATCTCTGCAATGCCTTGACATTTTGACACCAAACTTTGTATGTGTCATTGTCACCTCACTCTGACCACATCACATCAATTTCGTAATTGCGCCACCTATTTGTCGAAAGTGATAAACCATTAAATTATCTTAAAAGTTACTGTATATATGATTTTAGCCATTTATCCAAAGTTCTCTTAAAATGTCTTTAATTGCTCATTGCTGCAGTTGGTCTGCCACTCCTACCCATGATGGCATCTGTTGCCGCTTCTTGCGCTTGGCCCCGGTAATGGCTGCTTGCAGCTATATTTTCTACTATAACTGTAAAGCTGCTTTGAAACAATCCATATTGTTAAAAGTGCTTTATAAATGAAGGTGACTTGACTTGACCCTGGATTATATTTTAGACTCTAGCGATGAAGATGTGGAAGATGCTGCATCAGAGGACACTCCTGAAACAGATGAAGCTTCTGAAACAGAAGACAACCCAGAGCAGGACCAAGATTTCAGATGAAGAGGATGCTGAAGAGGAGCCAAACACTTACCTCTTGAAAAATGGAAGCATTTGCTGGACATTCACCACCCCCTGCAAAATATTCAAAGACAGCACTGCAGATGACCCCAGGAATAACAAGATATGCATGTTCTCATGCTGAGGACATCAAAGCCACCTTTTAGTTATTTTTAACAGAGGAAATTCAAGAGATTGTGCTTGAAATGACAAATGTGGACGGGAGACGAGTTTATGCTAATGAGTGGACGGATTTGGCAGACATTCAGGCCTTGCAAAGTTTATGGCATCCAGATTCTGGAAGGGCAATTTTTGGTGCAGTCATGCCTTTGAAAACCTTCGGGAAAATGTCAAGGGTCATCAGGTTTGATGACAAGCAGACAAGAATTGCTCAATGTGCTAATGACAAATTAGCAGCAATCCGGCTTGTGCGGAACAAATGGGTTGAACGTCTGCCGATGATGTTCAATCCTGGCCCAAATGTCACGGTGGATGAGTGCCTGGTGCCGTTTAGAGGGTGCTATCCTTTTAAACAATACATACCTAGTAAGCCAGGGAAATACGGCATCAAAATGTGTGCAACATGTGATTCTGAAACAAGCTCTGCCTGGCAAATGCAAGTCTACACGGGCAAGTCTGTGAGTGGACAGCCGGAAAAGAACCAGGGGATGAGAGTTGTGCTTGATGTCACCGAAGGCCTGCGGGTTCACACAATCTTCTGTGATCATTTGTTCACTTCACATGCCCTTTCCCAGGAGCTGCTAAAAAGGAGAATCACAATGGTCGGGGCAATTCGAAAAAATAAGCCAGAGCTCCCACCGGCCTTGCTTGCAACAAGAGACAGAGCTCGCTATTCTTCAATGTTTGCCTTTACTGAGACACAGTCCCTTGTGTCAATTCAATTAAATTCAAATTAGCTTTATTGGCATGAATGTGTACAATAGCACAATATTGCCAAAGCAATAGACATATACAAACATATAGATAAATAAAAGTGAACAATAAAAAAATAAAATAAAACAATTACTAAAATATCAAACAATCAAAATAATAATTATTTGAACATTTGTACAATTATTTATCCATCTGAGGTTCCACTGGTTGTCCTCATTTCATGGCATGAGGAGACATATTTTGCAGCAATTATCTCACATTTGGGCATTTCTCCTAGTAAATATGGGATTTTCTGTGTGTCTGATATGGATTCGAAGTCAGGGTATATTTGGGAAATGTTTGGGAAGTGTTTTTGTCTTAGTGTATTATATTTGGGGCATGAGGTTAGAAAGTGCAGCTCTGTCTCGACCTGTCCCCGGTCACACTGGGAGCAGAGTCTCTCCTCTTGTGGGAGCCAGCTCTGTCTGTGCCGACCCGTCTATCTCACACACACACACACACACACACACACACACACACACACACACTGGGAGCAGAGTCTCTCCTCTAGTGGGAGCCAGCTCTGTCTGTGCCAACCCGTCTCTATGGCCAGGCTGTGTTCACTTAGTCTGTATGTTGTCAACATTTTTCTTAGTTTAGGACATTTTATTGTACTCAGGTAATTTGCCAGTGTGAATTCTCTATTTAGGGTCAGATAAAGTTGTAATTTACTTTGTGTTTTGGTCGTTTCTTTCCAGTATTCAATATATTTTTCTTTCTGCTTGTTGATAATTTGGTTTGGTCTTGAGTTGGCGTTGCTGTCCTGAGGCTGTTGGGGACTGGTTACTGCAGAGAGCCTCAGCACCAGCTGGCTGAGGGGACCCGTCTCTCTCTCTCACACACACACACACACACACACACACTGGTTACTGCAGAGAGCCTCAGCACCAGCTGGCTGAGGGGACTCTGCTCTGCTTTCAGCTCCTGGTGTGTTAGGGCTTTGTGATGATATGTCTGGGGGTTAACTGATTTTAAGTGATTGTAAAATTTAATCGATCTTTTCTGTATCTTTAGTAAGAGGGGGTATTGGCCGAGCTCTGCTCTGCACAGGTTATTCGGGGTTTTTCTCTGCACTTGTAGGATGCTCTTACAGAACTTGGTATGGAAAGATTCTATAATTGTTTTGTCCCATTTGTCAAATTCATTATTAAGTTTTGGCCCCCAAATTTCACTACCATATAGAATTATTGGTTCTAGTACAAATTGGAAAATTTTAAGCCAGATTTCAATTGGAATATAGATTTTAATGTTTCTTTATATTGCATAAAAAGCTCTCCTTGCTTTGTCCCTCAGATCTTTCACAGCCATGTTGAGGTTGCCTGTGTATGTAATGTCGAGGCCAAGGTAAGTGTAGTTTTTTGTGTGTTGTAATTTAGTGGTGTCCAAATAGAAATTGTGTGTAACATGATTTCTGTATTGTTTCTGAAAGATCATTATCTTAGTCTTTACTGTGTTGACTGTCAGGGCCCAGGTCTGGCAGAATCTCTGCAGGAGGTTAAGGTGCTGCTGCAGACCTTCTCTAGTAGGTGAGAGTAACACTAGGTCATCTGCATACAGCAGACCTCTGATCTCGGTGTTGTTCAGGGTGAGGCCAGGTGCCGTGGAACTCTCTAATTGCTTTGCTAATTCATTGATATATAGATTGAAGAGAATTGGACTGAGATTGCATCCCTGCTTCACTCCCCGGCCCTGGGAGAAGAACGCTGTTTGTTTGTTTCCAATCTTTATGGCACATTCACTTTTTGTATACATGTTCTTAATCAAATCATATGTTTTTCCTCCAATGCCACTATCAAGTAGTCTGTAGAAGAGGCCCTCGTGCCAGATGGAATCAAAGGCTTTTTGGAAGTCAACAAAACAGGCATTTACCTTTCTTTTCTTAGTGTTTAATTCTTGATCAATTAGAGTCTGGAGTGTAAATGTATGGTCCGTTGTGCGGCAATTCGGCAAAAAAACAATTTGGCATTTATGCAGAATATTGTGGTCGTCAATTTGACAAGTCGTGTATTAATGATATTGCAGAATATTTTTCCCAGGTTACTGGATACACATATTCCTCTGTAGTTATTTGGGTCATATTTATCTCCGGATTTATGAATTGGGGTTATTAAACCTTTGTTCCAGATGTCAGGGAAAGTTCCAGTTGATAGAATAGTATTGAATAGTTTTAGTATAGCCAATCTGATTTTATGATCTGAGTATTTGATCATTTCGTTGAGGACTCCATCTACACCACAAGCCTTTTTTCCTTTCAGGGACTGAATGACTTCTGTTAACTCTTGTTCTGTTACAGGGTAATCTAGAGGGTTTTGGTTGTTTTTTATCACCGCCTCCAGAGTTTTCCATTTTGAGAGTATCTTGTACTGATCATCATTTTTTGTAATATTACTGTATAATTCATTAAAGTGATTAATCCAAGTATTTCTATCTTGAATCGCCAATTCATCCTGCTGGGTTTTGTTTAGGTTGTTCCATTTCTCCCAGAACTGGTTGGACTCTAAAGATTCCTCAATTTCACAGAGCTGCTTTTTGTTGTTCTTTCTTAGTTTTTAGGGTGTACTTGTATTGTTTCAGAGTGGCCTCATATTTACAGCATATATTGTGGTTATCTGGGTCCCTATGCTTTTCATTTGATAATTTCCTTAAATTTTTCCTTAGGTTTTTGCATTCAGTGTCAAACCATTTGTTACTGTTCATTTGTTGAGGTTTTGGTTTGGAGGCTTTCAAATTAGACAATGCAGCCAAATGATGAAATATTGAATTGATTTTGTCCACAGCTGAATTTACACCAGAATTATTCTGGGGAAATGTTTCAGTTAGAAATAAATGGGTTAAATGATATATGTTTTGATTTTCCAGTGCCTTTTGGTACGCCCCCATGCTGTCTGGGGTCCATCTGTATGAGTATGTGCTGTTAAGCAGTTCACAGGCACTAGGGGCTCCAGACTTAGACTGGGCCCTTTTCAGGTATATTTTGATTTTGCTGTGGTCTGAGAGGGGTGTGAGGGGGCTGACTGTGAAAGCTCTGAGAGACACTGGATCTAGATCTGTAATGAAATAATCAACCGTACTACTGCCAAGAGCTGAGCTGTAAGTGTAGCGACCCAGAGAGTCCCCTCGTAGCCTGCCGTTGACTATGTACAGACCCAGTGTGCGGCATAGCTGTAAAAGCTGCACACCGCTTGTATTAGTAAGCTTGTCAAAGCTCTTTCTAGCAGGACATTCAGGGAGGGGGAAGCAGGTGCTTCCAGTTAAGTGTTTGTATCCCTGGGTGTTCATAGTGTCAGCTCTTTCCCCTGTTCGAGCATTCAAGTCCCCACAGATTAATACATTTCCCATGGTTTTACAATGCTTAATTTCCTCCTCAAGAAGAGAGAAAATATCTGGGTTGTAGTAGGGGGATTCTGATGGAGGTATGTAGATGGCACATATGTAGACATGTTGCTCAGCACAGATCATCTGTTTGTTAATTTTCAACCATATATAAGATTCTTCTTTTTTAATTACTGTGATGGACTGGCTCAGTTCTGATTAACACCATATAATCATGCCTCCTGAATCTCTGTCTTGGGTTATTTTGGGATTTTTTGTTGATGGTATAATAATCTCAGTGTAGCCGTGAGGACGACCAGTGGAAACATCTTCTCTGCACCATGTTTCCTGTAAAACTATGATGTCAGAGTCTTTTAACTCTCTTTTAAAATCTGAGTTCCTGCTCTTTAGACCAAAAGCTGATGATCTCAGACCTTGAATGTTCCAACATGTTATTGTAAACGATTTCATCTCCAAGTGTAATCTGTTCAAAAATTAGACAAACACCTTATATTCCAGCACCTAATAGTAAACTAGATATTAAAAAATAATACTAGTAACAAATGGGAATACAAATAAAATAATAATAATAATAATTATTATTATTATTATTCTTTTTAAATAAATAAAAGGAAAATAGTGTTGTAGGTAAATTAATAAAATATTAAACTTTGAGTGACATTTTAGAATGTATCATGTGTGAGATATTGTTTAGAATTGTCCTTATATTACTATTCATTTAAAATTATATCTAACATGTTATACTATGAATTATTATGATTTCTGTAAGAGGTCTCTGCTCTTCCATCATGTAGCTATATGAGGCGAGAGCAGAGCAGGTTTAGCATGTGTAATATGTCTTTGAGTTCACCAGAGGGGGGTAGGGTTGTGGCTCTTCTCGCCGCTGCAGCATAGCTCAGTCCAGTAGGCTGCTGCTCCTGTAGTCTTGGTTCTGCCGTTGGGATGAGGGGGCGTATAGGACCTCCAGGCTGGGGAGCTCTCTGGCTGGGTATCGGGGGCCAGTGTTGTGTTGGCTGTGGGTTGTGATGTTGGTAATGCAGTGGGTTTGGTGGCCTGGCCGTCCTCTCTGATGGCCGGGGGTGGATGTATGGTGGAGGTCTGGATGGTCTTGAAGGTCTAGGATGTCCTGGAGGTCTGCGTGGGGTCTGCGTTGTGTGGTTACCCCTTGGAGTGGTAGTATGGCTCCTTCCAAGAGCAACATCCTTCAGGGTCCTGGCAAGGGTGGGGACTGCATTTCTATGTAGGTGTATGTTATCATACAGGCAGTCCAGGTGGAGGGTTGGGTGGTGGGCTGAGAACACGTTGGGTTTGAGGGCACAGTCCCTGGAGAGGCTGATATTCACTCTGTGAATGGTGTGGGGGTGGAAGTCTCTCATGTGCAGCAGCGCAGATATGACTATCTTGCTGGTAGGGAAATTGGTGGATGCTTGCTCAATGACTCTCCTCAGAGAGTCCGCCAGTCTGTCCTGCTGGGTCCTTAAGTCGTTGGTGCCTGTGTGAATGATGATGTGGCTAGGTGAGCCTAGCTCAGGTACTGTTAGCAGCTCCAGGGCTCTCCTGGTATTGGGTAGACTTGTAGTCAAGACCGCCTAAACCGAGACCAAGACACTACCAAGACCAGAGGGTATCGAGACCAAGACAAGACCAAGACCAAGACAGACAAGTCGAGACCAAGACCGAGACCGGAGGGGGGAAAAACAGACTAGTGTTGTTGAAGCTAAGCAATAACTTGTAAGATTTTGTTTTGCATTGCCTGCCTATCTCTGCCGATTTCGAAGTCTCCAAATGAATCCATTCTGCAACTTTTAAATACATAATTATATTTTTAAAAACGAAATTATAAGCTAAAGTCCAGGATCCGAAAGTTGGTTGTTTTGTCGCTATGGTTACACACACACACACACACACACACACCGTTGGCGGTGCGCTCAAAGTCATCTGTCAGTTGTGCAGTTACCCAAAATCTCCTAAATGAAGTTAAAACCCATCATGTCACTGATATGTGTTTTACTAAATATTAATACATCAAAAACTGTACATGATATGTGTTTTTTAAATCAAGTGATCAAAGTGCTCGTTGCCGCTGCGATCAGTGGCGCGGATACGGCTCGCGCACCGCACTGTCTTCACTCGGAAACGCGCTTCAATCGGTTGCGGATATCGTCGTGGATATTGATATTGCTAAATCCCCCGACCACTATGTCGGTCTGAGACAACGAGACCTAGATAAGACCGAGAGGTCCGAGACCAAGACAAGACCAAGACCAAAGACCGTCAAGGCCGTGACAAGACCGAGACCACGTAAAAGTGGTCTCGAGACATACATCACTAGTATTGGGGCACCAGATCTTCTCCGTTCTGTGCCTTGGGAATAAGGTCTTTTCATTCAGGAACTTTCCATTTGAGTCCATGAGGAGGATAATGTCAGCCCTTCTGCCTGTGTGTGTTTGTTCATTCTCAGCTGTCGGGTCTGGATGTGGAGCTGTGGTGGTGGTTTCAGGTCTGGAGCTCCTAGCTGGAGGCTGGTTAGAGGTAGGGCCTTGGACAGGTGCAGGATTGTGACTGGTGTTTTGGCTTGGGATGTTTGTATGGAGGCAGCTGGTTAGTACAGGGGGGAGATTAGAGTCTGCACCAGGCTGCGTGAGAGGGGGGAGGTCCTCGAGGAAAGGGCTGTGTTGTCTTTCAGCAGGTGTAGTGGGAGTTTGGTTGGATGTGGTCTGGATCTGAGAGGTGGGCACAGGGAGTTGTGTGGAGCTCAGTCTGGCTTCTAGGCTGAGCCTGTCCCTGTCCTGTAGCTCTTCTCTCAGAGTAGCCAATTCAGTTCTGCAGTTGTCTCTGTCTTTCCTAAGTTCTTTCATCTCCTCACTGAGATCATCCAGCTGTCTTCTCTGACGATCTAGTTCTTGTTGAAGCTCTCTCAGCTGTGAGTTGACACTGTCCTGTTCTTTTTTGGCCTGGAAGTCACTGACAGTAGGGGTTGTATGCTGCTGTTGGTCCAGCTGCTCTTTGATTTGCACCAGTTCTATTTCCAACTGGGAGAAGTGTTCTCTCATGATGTCCAGGGCCTCAGAGTGCTGTAGAAGGGGAGGCTCAGTGTCAGCATCAGCCTGTTTGTCTGGAGCAGGGACAGAACAGGACGGTTTGACTCTCAGGGTTGGAGCGATGCTTGCGAGGACCTCTTTCTCCTTCTCAGCTCTTAGTCTCATTGCAGGAAAGTCATAGTCAAACTGTCTCAGGTCACCTTGTATCATGGTAGTTCCATTTTTGAACAGGTTCACTGTTATTCTGGTGGTGTCAGGGTCATTTTCTTCCAGTACACTTATTTTCCATCCATTACAAATGCCTGCTCTCTTTATTGCTGGGTAGTGAGAGCTGAACACATTCAGCCAGGCATATGGTTCATCAGTCCAGAAGATTAAATTACAGGACCTTCCATCTTTGTAATGATCCAGGAACAGGATTTTTGGTCTTTCTCGAAGTATTGTCTGTTTATATTTTCCTCTTGCAGTTTTGCTTTTGATAGCTGGGGGATATTCAATGGTGTCAGAGTGTGTTCTCGTCCAGGCCCTGGTCATTTCTAGGCTTGATTACTGCAATGCTCTTCTGGCTGGACTTCCATCATGTGCAACTAAACCTCTACAAATGATCCAGAATGCTGCAGCTCGTCTGGTCTTCAACGAGCCCAAAAAGGCCCACGTCACTCCTCTGCTCATCTCTCTGCACTGGCTACCACTCGCTGCTCGCATCAAGTTCAAGGCTTTGACGCTTGCTTACAGATTGACCACAGGTTCAGCTCCCTCCTACTTCCACTCACTACTACAAGTCTACATCCCTACCAGAAGCCTACGATCGGCCAATGAGCGACGGCTCGTGGTACCATCACAGCGGGGCACAAAATCACTATCCAGAACATTCTCATTCACGGTTCCATGCTGGTGGAATGATCTCCCCACCCTCATCCGGAATGCAGAATCCCTGACAACATTCAAAAGACAACTGAAAACTCATCTCTTCCGGGAGCACTTAACTTAAAAAAAAAAAAAAAAAAAAAAAAAAAAAAAAAAATCCTTTTCTCTAAATCCTCGCTTGCCTGCCTTATGCTACTCCGAGCTATGGCTGAACTTTGTATTTTGAGCACTTCTTGCGTTGCTTTTGCCTCTTCACGATGACTCGCTTGGTTTAGTCCTCAGTTGTAAGTCGCTTTGGATAAAAGCGTCTGCTAAATGACTAAATGTAAATGTAAATGTAGACATCATGAAACAGTTGATCTTCAAGCTTCTGTGTTCCTTGTTTAAAACAGCACTACTGCTGTTATTGATGCCGTTGCTAGGTAACCACAGTCCAATGTTAGCTTGTTAGCTATTAGTTTGAGTTTTTCAGTTGGGACTTGTTTTATAGTAATAAATGTAAAAACTTACTGATGTCAGTGTCCAGTTACTTGCTGTTACTTGCTTGAGTCCCTCTATGTTCTTGTTTGTTTTTGTTTTCTCCTTGTTTGTTTGTTTTCAGCTTGATGCTCTGTTTCTGAACTCTGTTTCTGAGCTCCTTCTTCCAACTGTATCTTTTTTCCTTCTGTCTCTTTCTTTCTCTATCTTTTTCTTCTTTGTCTCTCCTCTGGTGTGTTGTGGTCACTTCTCTTGCATTTTCCTCATAAAAAGTCGGTGTTTATCCAATTTTTGGACAGAAAACAAGCGTTTTGTTTAGCAGCAAGTGTCAAACATGACTTCTCATGGGTGTCGCCGTGGCAACCTGTGTCTTACTGTCCGAGAAAAAGGAAAAATGTGCTTTTGCGTAGCACACTGCACAGGGAGGACTCAGTGAGCAGCAGAGACGACAAGAAGCCACAGATTACAACAAATCCAAAGGAGTGCAATCAAACAGCAGTTGAACTAAGTGTGTGTGTGTTTGTCTGTGTTTGTAATATTGCAGATGGTAGCCACTTACACCTGCAAAAGAAAGGCAGCTCGTTGGCCGCTGGTGCTGTTTTTCAACGTGCTTGATGTCTCTGCACTAAATGCCTTCGTGCTTTGGTCTAAAATCTGTCCAGAATAGCACTCAGGGAAAAGCTACAGGAGAAGGCTATTTCTGGAGGAGCTTGTAAAAGCTCTGGTGGCTCCCCTAAAGGAGAAATGACAGCACCTTCCACACGCCCTACTCTCTCTCTGTTTCCTGAAAAAAACAAAAGGATCTCTGGAGGTGGAAAATGAAGCTTCCACCTCGCATACAGAAGCAACCCCCAAGAAAAAGATGAGATGCTTCCTCTGTTCCCGTGAACAGGATCATAAAACAACAGTGAAGTCCTGCGGTTTACCATGCATACTGCCTGCAGTGCTCTGACGCATAAACACCTGCAGTGCACTGTAAACGAGACTGTATGAGATGAGACCACCAATTATTGTTCCTAGTTGTTCCCCATTTACTTTTTTTTAAACTAAATTTTATTTTTTGACTGCTTTATTTGCTCATTTGTTATTGCTGTTCAGTTCATTGCATTTTGATGTTCATGTCATGTATTTTTACTCAATGTGTAACTTAACTGTTCATTTCTGTTAATTTTTGTTCTGTTACAGTTAGTAACTGAAATGTTGTAAAATTGTAGAATTATATTAAAAACAGATGATAACAATCTAAAACCAAGATTTGATGGTTTCTCTGTGAAAATCTCGAAACAGTCAATGATCACTGCTACTCTGCGTCCAAAGGACTCCACAAAATGGTGAGGCATAATTTTAGGTAAAGTGTCTCTCTCTGGCCATATGATGGAACTGCTCAGGTTTGCATACATAAATGACACAAGTACATTAAATGTTCTGTATACTGTCTTTGGGGAAACACGAAAGAGATGGGCTAGATGTTGTGCAGGCAGATCCAGTCTGAGACGCATAAAGGTTAAGAGAAGCATTTGAAATGGACTAAGAAATTTCTTCTTTTGGTCTGACATGAGAGGCACCAAAACATTTAGTAAGCGATAAAGGTTCCCAGGTTTGGCAGCCCTGTGTAGTACTTTACTTTTCTTTATCATCATTGTCTAAAAAAAAAAACCTATCAGACATCCTGTGCTCATCAAGTTCACGTCGCAGCTGTCTGTTTTCTTCCAACAGAGTGTGTAGTGTTGGTGTGAGAGATTTCTGTGTGACCCAGATGGAGGGAGGGTTCCGAGTCTGGGTCTGTGTCCATCATCTCATATGCAGGTTGACCTGCAACAACATGAAAAAGGTTTTAGCTTCATAACATGGGACCAAAAGTGTTAACATTAATCAGAGATTATACTAAAGTAAGATACAGACACTGAGCAAAAAGTAATTCAACTAAAATGAAAACAAAGTATTAAAACAGTGCTGTACTTTTCAGACTGCAAGTCACACCGAAGTGAAATTACATTTTTGTGCAAAAACACAGCAAGTAACTTTCAAGCCATAGAAATTGTAAAAAATATGTATTTAGTTGAAATTGCAGTTGAGTAAAGTACAAACCCTCAAAATAATAAAGTGCTGTAGTGAAGTAAAATAATAATTTTTTAGCCCTGTATAAGACAATTGCATAACATTTTACAGTATAAACAATAAAAGAGTAACGTTAACCTGTTTTGTTTTAAGTAATCTGTGCCACAGAGAATTCATCCAAAACGACTTGTGGATATAACGTTAGATACTTCAAATTTGTCAACATCACTTAAATGTCTTACCTTTATGAAAATGTCGAGAGCAAACATACATAAACGAAGATGTGTTTGCAAAGGTAATGTTTTTGTGTCGCACAGCTCCAACCCAGGCCATCCGACACCTCTGTTACGTACGCTACATGCTGTCCATGTCCTTTCTTCAAAGTAGGAAAGTTAAAAAACCTTTTCCCGTTGTTTAGTTTTTGACCCTTTCTGCCCTGAGACTTACTATTGCAGTTTATCTCACAACAAGAATGTACTATTTTATCACTGAAAATAAAAATAATAAACAACACTATTCTCCAGCAGAACACCCCAGCATTAATACCTTACAAATAGCGGATACACCCATAATGCACTTCGTGTCTCACGAGTGTGACGTCACCTGACAAAGACCGATTGATGTAAAGATGTTAATCGAATTTAACGACATCCCATTATGTAACAACTTTAACAAATCTGTTTGCAATTATTCTAATTATAAATTTTTGCATGTCTGCAGCTTCGGCAAGGACCCGTCTGCCCTAGACGATTCAGGCCAGCGACACGAGGGAGAACGCCTTTTCCGAGAACATTCTGAGTGGCCACCCCTCCACACCCATGAACATAGCTATCTTTCCTCACATCCCGATTCTCCTACTGTTATACGCTTTCTCAAGGGTTTTGGGTCGGCGTTATTTTCCCATTGCCTACCTCTTTTATAGCAAAAAATCTGCAGTCCGCTCTAGTTGTACCTGACATAGTTTCTTATCTCCTAGCTAAAGAATTAAATAAAGATTACCTCATCGGTCCTTTCAGTTCCCTTCCTTTTCCCTGTTTCAGGTTAACTCAATCGGTGTAGCTACACGGAAAAATTCAGGGAAAAAGCACATGATTTTTTCTCACCCCATTCTACTAGCTTTGCAAGCTTGAACGAATGCATTCCCTCAGACCCTTTTTCACTGTACTACGCTTTGGTTGATGATGCTACACATCTAACACTGTGCTTGGCTAGCCAAAGCTGATATTACAGATGCTTTGGTAACGCTTTAGATTTCAGCCCGGAAAGTACTGCGTAATTAAAGCAATTTTACGGCGTAACTTTCGGTAATTATAGTGTACCTATAACGTACTTACAATATAAGTATAAGGGAACAATATTTTAAGTTTGGGGAATAAAGGGGTAACAACCAGGAGAATAAAAAATTATTTATACTGCAAGTATTGTAGAACTAAGGGGTACTTATTCTACTATTATGATATAACAATCTTACATTTGGGAGCAATTTAGCAAGAACATACACTGCGTACCTTTTTGAAATAATGGTGAACCAGTACATACTGTATAGGCTTTATAAATGCATAGATATCCTGTAATTTTTAAAATGTAATCTTTTTAACAAAAGTGCACCGAAAACGAAAACTATTGCACTACATAAACGAAGATGTGTTTGCAAAGGTAATGTTTAACCCTAATATTGTGGAAAGATACTCTTGTTTCATGTAGCTTGTTACCCTCTTGTTCCATGTAGCTGCAGGGTAAGTGTGACATTGCGGGCTGTAAATCAAAGTGGTGCTTGTTACACTCTTGTTCCATGTAGTTACAGGGTAACAATAAAAATGCATACACACAATCTTATATCACTGACTCGGAAACCTTTATTTATTATACAAGCACCACTTACCCTGTAACCACATGAAACAAGATATATTTCCCAGTATTTAAAAAAATTGCAACAGTCTTAGCTTTTCTTGCCTTGAAACATGTTAGCCCAACTCAAACATCTGCACTTTTGCTATCAAAAAATAAATAAATAAAAGTAAAAACGCATAGATAGGTACCCTGTAATTTAAAAAAAGCCTATACAGTATGTATTGGTACACAATTATTACAAAAAGGTACGCAGTGTTCTCGCTAATTTGCTCCCAAATGTAAGATTGTTGTATCATAATAGTAGAATAAGTTCCCCTTAGTTCCATAATACTTACAGTATAAATATTTTTTTAATTCTCCTGGTTGTTACCCCTTTATTCCCCAAACTTTACATATTGTTCCCTTATACTTACATGCAAGTACTTTATAGGTACACTATAATTACCGAAAGTTACTCTGTAAATTCCTCTTAATTACACAGTACTTTCCGGGCTGTAATCTAAAGCGTTACCGATGCTTTCAAAATTATGCCTATTTACCCTTCCGATTGGCCTCTTTTCGGCGTCAAATGGAAATCCAAGTTCTATTTCGCAGTGAGACTCACTTTCGGCTTGTAACGGTGGCCGCCTTAATTTTATTTGGAAATTAATCAATTAATTCCTTAAAATAACTTTAGCAAATTCGGGCGCCAGGCAGCATTAAATCCATCAAAATAATTAAATATAATAAATTAACCCAGACTACTAACCACCAACTACACAATATTAGCCAAATAAAGTAATGAAATTCGCTCACACAAAACACACACACAATAGATTCAATAACAAATTGTATTATTCAAATAGCAAAACAGAAAAAAAACATTTTCACAAGAAGAATAAATGCAAATACACAACTCGGCTCAACACACAAGTCAAAAGTCTTTTGATACGGTGCGTTGTCAGAGATTATTTGTTCAAAAAGAGAGTCCGTTAATTAGTTACTCAAAAAGAAAAACACTTTGTTTCAATAATCAAGAAAAAACGGGGGGAAAAAAACGTTCAAACCCATCAGGTTCTCCCCCAAAAAAGGGAAAGAAAACAAATAAACAAAGCAAGCTTTTGCAGTGAGTAATATCTGTTTTTGCGTTTGTTTGTGGGTGTGGTGGGTGTGTGGCGCAAATGCTCTGCACAGGGAAGCTTGCGTTTCTAGTCAGAGAAGTGCTTGTCTTTAATGAGTACCTGCGGTGAGTCGACAGTCTAGGAATCACCAAGAGGAGGAGGAGATCCGAAGACAAATAATCCCTCTTTGTCCACTGAACCCGAACGAACACGCATCGAGGTAAAACACCCACGGGTGGATCCAGTAACACTCTCCAGGCGGTTTCGGTAATGCAGGAACAGATGCTCAGTCAGCACACAGTCTCGGAAGGGAACCGGCAATTTTTCGGCGTTCGTGCCGGGCAACGTTCCGTACACAGCAACAAAATCAAGCGCTCTGTAGTCTCTGCCATAAAGTTCCGAAAGCCAGTCCGGTTACAGGTAATCCTGTTACATTCAACTCTGCCGGCGACTAGACTCTGCAGCCTCTTATTGTTTCCGCACACTCAATGCAACTCAACACATTAATCTCTCCCGCTACTCCTTCCATTTCCGCTTTTATTCGTTTATTTCCTCCACACCTTTCTTCTGATTGGCTCCTGCATTTTCATTTATATATAGACATAATTAAACTGTGCGGTTCATCCCGAATCCGTCACAGGCTGTAGAAGTAGTCTGCATATTTTCTACTGCCTGTCTGAGGCTGTGTTGGATCTTGCTGAACGTTTGAAAGCTCCGGTTCATGCTACATTTACTCAACGACTTAGTACTAATAGATTTTCCTCCGTCGCAAAGCTTGTGATTTAAAAGTTGTTGTTTTTTAAACCTGTACTACTAAGATGACCCTACTACCCATGCAAATTGGAGTCCAATTCAGTACCTTTCCCAGTAAATTGCCAACCACATTTTTGAGAATTTGGCTGAATTTACAAATCAAAAAGAGCTACAAACTAGATGAGTGTCTCTAAATACCACTCCACAAGAAATTAGGATTTTCTTTGGCATTTTGATCCACATGGCCTGTTTAGGATTAAATCCCAGAATTAAAATGTTTTGGGTCAAAAAACTAAAGTGCCAGTTAAAAGCAGCAAAATGACAAGGGAATATGCTGACGAGCAGTTGTGTAAGTCAGTAAGCGTGCGGCTGAATTTTTAATATACTGAAGTTTCTTATCAGACTTATCAGGAATACCAGAATAAAGGGAATTGCAGTAATCAAGCCTTGACGTAATAAAGCCACAGATAAGCCTAAAACGCAGCTTTCGAGACCACTTTAATAAGGCCATCAAATATCAAAAATAACACCAAGATTACACACTAAAGATGATGGAGATACTAAATTAGAGTCAATAAACAGATTTAGATTATTAGATTTACGCAGAGCTGTTGGTGTACCAAGAAGTAAAAGTTTAGTTTTCGACTCAATAAGTTTAAGGAAATTCAGTTGCATCCACACTTTGATTTCGTCCAGACAAGTAGTAAGAGCAGTGATTGCAAGATTAGGATCAGGGTATACTGACATAGATCTGTGTATCATAGCAATGAATCCCCAAACCATATTTTCTAATGATGTCACCTAGAGGTAACATATATGCTAAACAATATTGGCCCCAATACAGCCCCTTGTAGGACACCCTGCTGAACTAGTGTTGGCTTAGATTTGTTATTCCCCAGACTTTCGTGCTGAAAACAATCACTGAGAATAGGATTTAAACCATTTAAACACAAGACTAGAGTTGCCCAACCAATCACTCAACCCTTCCAAAAGGATGGTATGACAAACTGTGTAGAAAGTAGCACTTATGTCTAACAGGACTAAAATGCTGCAAGCACCACAGTCAGCAAAAGTAAGAAGGTAATTTGTGACCCAGACAAGAGCAGTCTCAGTGCTTTGTCCTGATCTAAAACCAGACTGGAACGGTTCTAGTAAATTGTGGACAGATATTGCTGTAACTGGCCACCAAAAATTAGAGAAGGAAGTGGAAAGCGCATTTTTAAAATGAGATAAAATGATTAAAATGATTTTGGACTTTCTCACTAAAGTATTTGTGAAATTTGTTGCACATCTCAACAGAAGGGCAGATGTTTTTATTGTGAGGTTTAAGAAGTTTGTTGATGGTTTTAAACAACATCCTCGGATTAGCCGCACTTTCATTGATCATACGTGAATAATATGCCTCTCCGGTGGATTTTAGGGCAAGATGAAACTGGGTCTGATGTCGTTCAAACATCAGTTTTATTATTGATTATTGTTTTCTCCCCCCCCCCCCCATTATATTATTGATTAGCTGATGCAGCCCTAATATCAACAATACACTCTTAACTTTCCAATTGTGCAGTAAGTTGTGAAGAAATATAAAAAGTATCATTGATATAACAATGAAATCAAATGATAATGTCCCCCAGAGAAGGCATGTACAAGGAGAAAATCAGAGGACCTAATACCGAGCCCTGTGGCACTCCATACTTGTGTCTGATGAGACATCTGTTCATTTACACAAAGAAAATAGTAGCTGTTGGATAGATGGGACCTAAACCATGCTAGCGCTTGTCCACAAATGCCAACATTATTCTCAAACTATCCAAGAGAATGTCATGTTGTCGAAAGATCTAACAGCAAGTGAGATATAACTTTAATGTGCACAGTTTCTGTGCTACAATGGGTTTCGGATTCTGACTGAAATACCATTTCAGTGCAAAACTGGACATAGTTGAGAGGACACTATTTTTCTAATATTTTATACATGAATGGGTGATTTGCCATCAGTCTTTAATAAACCAATTTTCCTGGGTCAAGCTGTGTTTGATAAAGGGTTTGATAACTGGCAGGTTTTTGTCCTAAAGAATGTGAAGAGGTTACAATATTGAGAAGAGGTTTTGAGATGTCAAGTAACACCTCTTTCAGTAGCTTAGTGCATCTATTATACGCTGTTTTTATGCTTTGTTGTTTTTCATGTCTCTTGCTTCGTGCCATGTTAACTTATTCGTCTGTTTTTGCTTTAGACCTGATAGATGAGAAACATGATTTCATGATCAGAGAAAAATCCACACCGACTGAAATGACTTGCTCAAAATAAGGAGCCCAGAAGATCAAATCTAACAGCTATTTCACCTGCAGTCATTGTGGAAGGAGTTTCAATCATAAACGAAACTTTGAAGTAGACGTGAGAATTCACACTGGAGAAAATTCTGGGGTCACCCATGCCTGGGTTACTTTTGAGGTCTGGTACAAATGTGACATACAAAAATACAAAGGTTTTAGGCCCATATGTATGCACGATTAATCATTAAAATATGGTGATCTCGATTCAAACACGCACGCTATCTTATTCCTTTGACATTACGATCACACCAGAATATCTAAACCTGTTTTCACGCTGCTAATCTTCATTCATTCATTTCAAATGATTTTTACATAATGAATTCATTTAAATGTAAAAAAATGTAATAGACTCATTTATAACATTTTAGTCAAATAAATAAAAAAATTTTAAGAATCTCAAGTAAATTACTTTTGGTTGTCTAATTTTTTGTTTACAGAATCGTGGGAGAACTGGAATCTAGATTATCCTGAATCAAAAATTAATCTTAAAAGAATATGTAATATATTCAAATGTATAATCTGACTGTCACGCTGTGGGTTTTGGTCTTGTCATGTTCAGTGGTTCCTTGTCTTGTCTATTAGTTATCCCAGGTGTTTCCCATTTACCACGCCCCCTTGTTATCTTGTCTAGCTCGTTTGTCCCTGATTATTTAGGCCCTGTGTTTCAGCCTTGTCTTTGTGAGTTCTTGTTTAATGTCTGCACGTTGATGTTGGTTGTTCCTTTATCCTGTTCCTGAGTCCCGAATCCTGTATCCAGTCTGTATAGTTTGTGTAATCTGTTAATTAAAGCGTGTGCTGCATTTGGATCCTGCCTCATCTCTACTTCAACCGCACCACATTACACTGACAGACTAGGATGTAAAATGTACACTTGTACAGACTAGGATGTAAAATGTACACTTGTACAGACTAGGATGAACAGACAGTTGCTCCTGTTTATGCCTTGTTCCTGAAGAAGCCCAGCTAAAAGAAACTGGTTCCCAAAACAGACATTCTAACGTTCTCCAGGAAAGTTTTCTTAATGGAAATAGAACATTCCCTGTTGGTTTGGAGAATGTTCCCTTAACCTTCCCTGTACGTTCCCCTAACTTCTTTACTCCGATATCATTTACCCTGCCGTACATCAGCAATCATCCAGCACTCCCGCGTTCCACATATGGTATAAAGGGTGTGGAAGACAATAACAATAACCCAGATATGACATTTCTTAAACCTTCTACTGCACACATTTTGATGGTACATGATAAAAATGATTACACATTATTTATTGGTTCATTTGGGAAAAATTATTTATTTTATGTAAAGGTTAATTTTGAGGATCAATTCTGACAACAGCAAGTTCTTATGTCTGAATTTGATTTGAATATGAAAATCTTATGTATAAATGTTACTAATGTGTTACATATTTTATAAATGAAAAACATTTTGTGAAATTAAATGTTCAATTTATGAAATCACTGAGGTCCTTACACAGTGGTAAGGTCATCTTACACAGTGATTGACAGATCACAGAAAGGACAGAAAAAGGATGAGATGTTTTACAAAAATGGTTCATGCTTATTGTGTGTAACAAAAAAAGAGCATGGACTTCTTTTAAGCAATTCAAATATTTTTAAGTTACACAGTTGTCACTGCTTATTTTAATTGTTATTTACTGACTATAACTGTTGAAATACAGTAATTTTTAATTTGTACATAGTTTTACAGTTAATTGTAGAATTGACCAATTGGTTGTCCACTTTTTGTGTAAATTTGTACATATTTTTATTGTATTACTTTATATTTTTACATATTATAAAAATATACTATACTGTAAATATTTACAGAAAGTTAAATAGCTACTGTAAACTTTACATGTATATTTAGTATAAGTTTAGTTTACAGTTAGTTACTGGTAAGTTACTGTCATTTCTACAGCAAATTTTTATAATTTCACATGGCTACATATATTTTTTGTTTCAGATATATGAACATCTTGTTCATGTAAGCTTTCATTCTTTCTTGATTGTTGCATTAAGAATAAAAATCAGGGGTCACTGCTCACTGGAACAACGAGACACTAGACCAGAAATCTGCTGCTTTTGCTAGCAAGCGTCTCAGAGGGCGCCACACATTCGATGTACTAGCATCTGCCTTTGATGATATCCACAGCCAATATCACATCCGTGACAAGATTGTCAGAACAACTACAGACAGTGGGTCTAATTTTTTGAAGGTCTTCAGAGTAGGGATGTCAACGATTAATCGACGATTGATTAATTGTCGATAATCCTTTTAAATTACCGAACAAATCTGTGAAATTATTTCAAATGACTTGTTGTCGTGAGTCCGGGGGTACAGAAACTAGAAAGACTCAAAAGCAGAGGTGGGGAGTGAAGAAAGTTTTATTACAAAACTTTGTGAACAATGTATCGTCCTCGTGACAACAGTGAAGTAAAGGTGATGACTCTCTGATAGAAGGTTCCGGCGAGGACAGCCCGCACTCTTACGAACGTGTAGTGAGGAGGAGACCACCGACTGACAAGGAGAGTCCAGGAATATCCAGCCAGAGAAGAGAACAGGATCCAGCAGGCGAACAGACCTGCACCGATCCCCACGGCTAGGCTTCCTGAATAACAGATACTGATGAGAGGAATAGCGAACACACACAGACAAGAAACGTACACGCGACATCAAACAATCCACTGACAAACACTGACAGACAAAGCTGGGTATATAAAGGGTAGAGGAAACGAGAGACAGGTGGGGAAGATCAGCTCGTGATTGTGCTAATTGCCAATGTCACAAGCTGCAGAAATGACAGGACCAAAACAAACAACAGAGAGAGACCGGTGACACACCCTGACCCGTGACACTTGTTGCCCGTAAGCGCCATCGAAGGTGATGGATTTCGAAAGTTAATCAACTTCATTCAGTCTGAGTACAATATACCATCAAGAGCCACAATAACTAGCCAGTTAGAAGATCGTTATGAGAAGAAAAAAGAAGAGCTAAAAATGGCGCTGAGTTCAGTTGAAAAGATCGCCCTTACAACTGACTGCTGGACCGCACTAACAAGGGAAAGCTACATAACCATTACATGTCTTTACATAGTCCCTGAATGGCAAATGAAGTGCGCGGTCCTGCTTACAGAGAGCTTGTCTGATAAACACACCTCTGACAGACTTGCAGAATAGTTAAAACAAGGCCGTAGCTTCATGGGACATCGCGGGAAGAATAATAGCATGCGCTCACGACAACGCAAGAAATATAGTGGCAGCAAACGATCAAACTCGTGTAAGCTGGGATTCTGTGCCGTGCTTTGCTCACGCATTACAACTCGCCATAAACGATGGCTTCAACATATACTTAAACAGGGTCACGCATCTCCCTGGATTGCGAAGTCTTTATTTGCCTGGCGGTCATTTCTAAGCGTTTGTTTCCCGTGGTTTGACTAGTACCTAGACCTTGGACTGTGTATCCCCGTTTCTGATTGTTCTCTGCCTACCTCGACTTGGATTGTTACTGGACCTTGCTTCTCGCCGCCTGCCCCGACCATTGCTTGTTATCTGGTTTGTCTGTGCCTTGTCTCCATTGCCCTGTTTGCTGTTGTTGATTCCTGCCTGTCTGACTACTCTATTAAAAGCTGCAAATGGATCCCCTTGAGGCTGATGCATCATTACAGCGTCAGCTTCGACGCAGTGTCTAGTTACCTACTCTCAGGGAACCATGGTTACGCGAGTAACCCAAGACGTTACCATGCTTTTCACTTTAGAATACTGATCCAAATAATTAGTAATTCCTTCTGGAGGATTTGGTTATACTTGAGTCATTACTAGTGGGTTACCATTACCTTATATTATACATTATGCATTAGTCACATTAAAGCTGCAGTCCGCAGTTCTTCCTCTATGTCGCCATCTTTGTTCGAAATCTGTAATTGCAGTTATTCGCGGAATTATTAACTTAACGTGAGTTGTACATCGGCATGAAACAGCGCGGATGAACACGATGTTTTGAGGAGACTGCGCGTCTGTCAGTCACCGCGCCGGTGTGGATACTGGCATTCAGAATCACACATTCTACTTTCTACATTCTTTCACACATTCTACTTTTTGAAGTACAGTGTATGACCATGACAAAAGAATTTTCATCGGAAAATGTCATCTGAACAAGTAAGTAGCCTACTACTAAGTAGCCTTTTTTCTGATCAACTAAGGGGAAAAAGCATTGCAGTAAATCGCGCTGATTATATATAACGATTGCTTATCATATCATGTCAAACCTTACAAATTATACTTTGTTCTCAAATTGTTAATGTTAACAACATCAGCATTGCGTGACTACATTTAATGTGTATTATGGCTACCTGTAGTTCAGTTTCCATTTCTGTGCAGTCTAATTTCTAATTGTCATACCAATAAATTAATGTTTCTTTACTGGTTTTCTTTGAAATAAAAAAAAACACACGTATCTGTAATCCGATGCATATTTAAATCTGGAATATATATAATTTCGGAGGAGGCGGGTTTGGTTTTCTTGGAGTAGAGGTGAATTGCTCCCTCTCATAGCTAGCACAAAATAATTCCTATTTACCATAATAGCAAAACGAAAAAAGACACAACAAAGGAAACTCTGTAACTGTGTGAATTAAGCGAACAAGTGTGCTACTGTTACACGATTGAACTATTGAAAACTATTGAATTCGCACGACTGCGAATGTCTGGTCCCGAAATCGCAACTGTGCAGACTCAAGTCCCAAGATGTCAGCGCTATATCGGGACGCTGGCGGCTTCACTTCTCGCCAATGGAAGAGAGCGAAGGGAAGGGGCGTCGTCCATCTTTTTTTACAGTCTATGGGAAATTTAGGCTACACACAAAAACACATACAACTAATGAGATATATTTAAATAACGACTTGAATTATAGGTGAAATACATAAAAACACGTTTAAACATTTAATGATTCCATGATGTGCTGAAAATAACTAATTGAAAGAGTATGTAGCAATAATATGTGAGATTCTGTCTAAAAGACATGTTTGAGTGCAGCAACATTTATACCAGGGTTCTTTTTTAATTTTTGTTTGATGAAGCTGTATCATAAACTGATATTTTATTATTATTCAATGATCAAGGTTTGTCAATCAAATTAAACCTTTATGAAGGCAACAGATATCTCAAATATTTATGAATTGTACTTTTTTTAAAAGAAAAACTTTATTTCAAAGTGCTACGTTACTGATACTTCAATACATTTTCTTTGACACTGAATTATTATTATTATTTATTTTATTTTATTGCTGACTTTATGAAACACAAGGTTGAATTGTTCAGTTGCCCAGAGATAAAAAATAACATGTGGTCGGAGGAAAAGATGCACAAGAGGGGTGGCAAACAATAGAACATGGGGTTATACATTCTGTTTTAGGGCAAGTATAGATTCACATATCATGGGTTGTTTACATTACGGAATTCTTCCATATTATGTATTTCTTTAACAATTTCTATCCATTCTCCAAGTAAGGGGATGTCCGGCTACCAATACCGTGTAATAAGTTCTTAAACTTTTCATCACATAATTGGACAACATGTATTAAAATATTCTATATGCTATAGAGACTTTTGTGATATTAGACACAGCAGAATGAACAGGACTTTTATTTTGGTCTGGTGATATGACATCATAAATCTGCGCCGCGCTCCTGCAACTGTTATGGTTAGACTGAAAAAGGTTTGTGGTTTTACACATTTAACGTGTTTAAATCTAACATATTTGCAATTATAATATGCTTCATGCACTTTTGTTACACATGTGTGGATACGTTTACTCACAAAAATACCACACTAATGTTACTTCTCATTTTGCGCCCTATATAGTGAATCAGTTTATAGTTAACAGACTAAACATGAATTCAGGCGCGATCGGGCGCGATAGTGGTGATGGAGAAACGAAGCTTTTCGAAACTCCGATTCAATTGAATCTAATGCTTTGCGAAATGACTCACTGATTCGAAGCGCTTGAATCACCGCGTGCTGATGAATCCTGAAGCTCAAAACAGTGCAAAAATACAACGAAAAGAAAAAAACTTTTATTTAAACAAATCGCAAATGTTGTCATGACAATAACTGTACAAATCATTAAATACCAACTGTAAATCATATATAATTATGAAGTGTCTGTATTATTTGTTATCTTCTTAACTTGGTGCTAGTTTTGAGCTGTTTTTCTTTTCTTTTTTTTGCTAATGCCATGGCCGTTAACTATTGACTTTTGAACTAGGGATATTATTGAGAGGTACACAGAGATTTACTGTGGATTTATTTTTGTTTCTATTAATTGTTCTCATCTTAATCATTGTTCAAACACACAGGAAAACTCCTGGAGAAACATCTGAGATCCACCTGACACTATTATAAAGATGGCGTTGATTAAAGAGGAAAGTGAAGACATAAAGATTGAAGAAGTGTTCAGCGTCTATGCAGATACTGAGGAACAAACAGGTTAGTTTCATTCGATCCTTATTAAAATAATCTGAAATGAATGATATTTATGAAGAATCTCATATGAGTGTCCTAATTAAAGCGGTTTTATTTGACATGGAGCGGCGGGTCTTCTTATGTGGACAGACATGTTTATTGAGATCACATGACCAGACAAATGGAAATAAAGGGCCCTATTTTAACGATCTAAGCGCATGGTGTAAAGTGCACAGTGCAAGTGCACTCAGGGCGTGTCCGAATCCACTTTAACAATAGTTTAACAATCAGCGTAACAACGCATGGTCTAAAAGTGTTGTCCCTATTCTCTTAATGAGTAGGCCTAATGAGTGTGTTTTAGGCATAACGTGCAAAAGAGTGTAATTTCCCATTCACTTTAAATGCCAGTTGCACTCACGCCATGGCGAATTTTCTATTATTATTATATTTACATGGTGGAATTTGCAAACGGAAAAACTGAACACGCCTCTAGAGAGGAAACGGATCTGCTCGTGTGCGAGGTTAAAGCTGTGTGCTTAAAATACACTGCTTAAAATAAGCAGAGTGTGTGTGTAATAAGCTGAGTGTATGTGTGTTGTGGACCTGCTTATAGGCGCACATTACTAACGCGCTCTTTAACAAAAAATATTGCGCCATTGACTTGTGACCAGTGCCCGGTTGCATAAAGCACCTTAAGTTTTTACCTTAAGTATGATGATACTTAAGGGGCGATTTCCACTTACCTAAGAGAATAACTTAAGGGTGTTACATATCTCTTAAACGGTTCTCTTAGGTAAGGGAAACATTTAAGTGTTTCACGACAGCGATCCTGGATTCATGTTATAAAAGTCTGTTGTTGCCATTAGGGATGTTAACCGATGACCGTGTGACCGATGGTTGACCGTATCAACGTTAACCGATCAAAGTTGTCGGTAGTCGGTTAAAAAAATCTCTAAATTAGGCTATTATAGACAGTGGACTAAACGCTACTACAGTTAGCCATCTCATTCCAAGATGTTTTTGTGTGAAGTAAACAAATCCCTCACACTCAATTTTTCATAACTCGCCTGTTTGTACTTAATAAACCAATAAAAACATTTGGTGCGAGGTCACAGCGTTTGGGTTCGCGCGCTCACAAGGTTTGCGAAAAGTAAAGGCTACAGGCTAAAACACTCGAGGTTAGAGCCAGGGCAGACGACAGGATGAAGCGTGCAAAGAAAAGTAGTGTGTGGGACCATTTCACCAAAAAGAATGACCCAGATGTAAGTTGCAACTTGTGTGATACAGTGCTTAAATACAGCCGTAGCACATCATCTATGATGTATCACCTGAAAACGCGACACCCGCATTAGATTTGGAAATACATTACATCTACATTTCAGTGGTAACAGATGAGGTGATGATGATCATCATCTTTCTTTATTATTGTTAGCACTAACGTTACCTCAAACTAAATCGGCGTCTCTTCGGAGCTGTCATTTTCTTAAATGAGCCGCGGCAATGTTTCAAATGAGCTTCTAACGCTAGACTAACGCCTTTATTTTCAACGCGATCACCTTGTACCCAAACCATTTCGAAACTAAGGAGCCATTTGTCCTCCGATTACATACAAGCTCCTCTGCGCCGCGTTTGCTGGACTCATGTTTCGCGCTGTAGGGGATTTTAAAAAAAGTGACGTGAGTGGAAGAGCGGCGCCGGGACAGTGTGTGTGTGTGAGCGGGAGGCAGAGCGGCAGGAGCGGCTCGAAATGGCTGTTATTTCAAATAGCGTAGTATATTTTAAACTAATCGGTTAACCGGTTTCAAGCGGCTAATGAGGCTCGGTGGTCGGTCAAGAAAATTTTTAGTTTTCGCCATCCCTAGTTGCCATAGATACGCAAAACACTAACACTAGCAATTTTGCAGTTTCATCAAATAAAGTAGGCTAGGATATCGGAATGGATAAAGAAAACAAACAAAAAAAGAAAGACAGAGGGGGAGAAATGCATTCTTCTTGACGAATATGATAAAAGAAAAACAATTTTGAAAAGCAAACTAAATCCCAATGTAACTGCTGCAAAAAAACAGAAACAGTGGGAAGAAATAACGGAAAAAATCAATGCAAGGAATCTTGATTTGAAGAGGACGGTTCAGGAAGTCCTTAAAAAATACGAAAACATCTCTGTGGTTGCAAAAAAAGAGCTGAGCGCTTATACGAAGCCAACAAAACAGGTAAGATTAAGCAAGACTACGCTTTTAAGATTGTATGCACCGCACCGTGGTGAAGAAGAGTTCGCTTTATTTAGATGTCAAATATTGCACGTCGATCAAATCGGAATTCTTGCAACAATTTTTCATCGCTAAGTTGGTCCAAAGGGTTCTCCCTATCCCTATAAATTCTTCTTTGCACATAATGATCTTCAGCTGGTTCCATAAATTCAGCCATGTCGTCTTATTTTTGTCCGCGTTACGATTTCCAAACCTTAAGTTATACTTGGGGAAATGACCGTTAAGGGGTTTCATGCCACACTTAACGCTTTTTAAGGGATTACTTAAGTGAAAAAACAGCATTTAAGGGAAATTCTAAGTGTTTATGATGTTTCACTTAAAGAAACCCTTAAGGGGTTTTTCTGCAATACCCTTAGGCTTAGGGGAAACATAAGGGCGAACTTAAGGGAAAATTACACTTAAGGTGCTTTATGCAACCGAGCACTGGTCTTTTTTGGTCAATGGCGCAGTCTATTTCAGTTCCTGGAAATACCAACGCGCCAAAAATGCGCCTGAATGCGAAGTCCATCGGTGAACAGATCACCACCAATGCTTTTGTTGCTCCAGGTGTATGATAGGGCTCAAACGCCGCCTTCACGCTGGCAGTTGAAATCAGCTCCGTAATACGCCCCCAGCGGACGTCGTACTACACCGTTGAAAAGCATCGGAAGCGAGTAGAACAAAAATGGCGGAGAGATTAGAAAGGTTGATTCTGTCAGTGTCAGAATGTACAATTCTGTATGATCTCTCTGATAAGGGTTATAGAGACATAAATAGAATTATAGGCTATAATTAAATTTATGTAATAATATAATTGTTGTATTAACTGCCCTAATGACGTTATAAAATCATGAAAATAAAAAAATGACATGACAACTTATCGTTATAAAATCATTATTTATTTTATTAAAAGTTAAGAATTCAGGTTTGTTTATCAGTACCATAGCAACGCTAACTTCCGCTGGAATTGTCGGATAGGAATCGTCCGTAGCCTTCCGCAAGAGTTCAAATTTTTTTTAACGCATCCGGATGACCAACTGACACGATTTTCTTCGCACCGCACTCGTTCGGACCCGTTTCGGACCCATTCGCATGCGGTCTGCGAATCTCCATAGGAAATGAATGACTTCCGGTCGTTTCGGAGCCGTATCGTAGCTGATTTCAACTGCCAGTGTGAAGGCGGCGAAAGTGTTTCTGCATGAACTTTAGAGGACCTGTACTTGTATTATATGGACTAAATAGATTATTTATATGGATTATAAATCTCTGTGTTGATCGGAAGAAAGGAAATCATATACATCTGGGATGATACACTGAACAAAATTATAAAAGCAACACTTTTGTTTTTGCCCCCATTTTTCATGAGCTGAACTCAAAGATCTAAGACTTTTTTATGTACACAAAAGGCCTATTTCTCTCAAATATTGTTCACAAATCTGTGTTAGTGAGCACTTCTCCTTTGCCGAGATATGCCACATCTGTGAGGTGGATGGATTATCAAGATGCTAATTAGACAGCATGATTATTGCACAGGTGTGCCTTAGGCTGGCCACAATAAAAGGCCACTCTAAAATGTGCAGTTTTACTGTATTGGGGGGGTCTGAATCAGTCAGTATCTGGTGTGACCACCATTTGCCTCACACAGTGCAACACATCTCCTTCGCATAGAGTTGATCAGGTTGTTGATTGTGGCCTGTGGAATGTTGGTCCACTCCTCTTCAATGGCTGTGCAAAGTTGCTGGATATTGGCAGGACCTGGAACACGCTGTCGTATACGCCGATCCAGAGCATTCCCAACATGCTCAATGGGAGTGTCATGTGAGTATGCTGGCCATGCAAGAACTGGGATGTTTTCAGCTTCCAGGAATTGTGTACAGATCCTTGCAACATGGGGCCGTGCGTTATCATGCTGCAACATGAGCTGATGGTCATGGATGAATGGCACAACAATGGGCCTCAGGATCTCGTCACGGTATCTCTGTGCATTCAAAATGTCATCAATGAAATGCACCTGTTGTCCATAACATAGGCCTGCCCATACCATACCGTACCCATACCATAACCCCACCATGGGCCACTCGATCCATAACATTGACATCAGCAAACCGCTCACGCTTACGATGCCATACACGCTGTCTGCCATCTGCCCCGTACAGTGAAAACCGGGATTTATCCGTGAAGAGAACACCTTTCCAAAGTGCTAGACGCCATCAAATGTGAGCATTTGCTCACTCAAGTCGGTTACGACGATGAACTGCAGTCAGGTCGAGAGCTCGATGAGGACGACGAGCATGCAGATGAGCTTCCCTGAGACGGTTTCTGACAGTTTGTGCAGAAATTCTTTGGTTATGCACACCGAGTGTTGCAGGAGCTGTCCATAGGGCTGTGACAGTATGGGATTTTTTCTTACCGCGGTGAAGCAGCAACAAATCTTGTGGTTTGGCGGTTAACCGACCCTCCAAAAAACATGTAGCTTGTAAATGACAATGGAAATTAAAAATTATAAAGCAGTATTCTTTATTAACAAATAAACAAATTAACATTTATATTTGTAAATATTAACTATTAATTAGGCTAAACTTAAACAGCCTTTTTTATTAATTATAAAGCAGTTTTCTTTATTATTAACAGCAAATTAACATTTATATTATATTATATTAATTAACTATTAGTTAGGCTAAAGTCACTGAGAAATGTTCAACGTCTTTTAAGTCCTGTATTATGCCGTCCTTCACTGACAGATACTTTTTACTTTCGGTCAGGAAGTACATATTGCTTATCAAATGCCTGTAGCATGGCTTTGAACGCTGGCTTCTCAATCCTATGGAATGGTAACATACCATTTCTTCAACCAAATAATGAGTCACGCTGTCAGTAAGTGCTCGCCACTGATCGCTGCCTCTTTGGTACTTCGCATCTCTCGCAAAGGCCTCGGAGACTCGCAACTGTCGCTGCTGGCCTGAGGTTGTAGCAGACAAGTCTCACGGAAGTTCTGGGAGTATCCCGCATATTGATATTATGCGGGATAATATCAATATTGCCCGCAAATTAGTTCAAATCTCCCGGTACCCAGGGCAACAGGGCTTAACACCTTTTATGTCCTTTCACTCCAGAGTGTGAGCGCAACCTAACTATGCAGCACACCCCCGTAATCAGACAAAACTCAGCTAAAAAGTCATGCTATCCATTTTCGCCAAAACAAAACACACATCAAACACAAAGCAACAGACTAACCTTATTGTAAAACACACTGTCTGTCTGAACAAAGTCCATGCCAGTAGTCACAGCACTCCTAATCTCTCTAATGTTGACCTATCAATACAAACGACCACTCAAATGATTCAGGAGGCTCCACAGAATTCAACAGTCTAACTCACATCACTGTACGACCAAAACTCACGAAGTAAACAGTCAGTGAACAAAAGGAAAACAAACTTCCGTTTACACATGAACCACTATGAATTGTGTCGGTAACACTTTACTTGAAGGGGTGTACATAAGACTAACATGACACCTTCATAACCATGACATGACATATGTCATTAATATGAAGTAGGGTTAATGCATGTTTATGACAACTGTCATTAAGTGTCTTTCGCTCAATAATGACATTTTGAATGCAAATATGACATTGTTTAAGATGTCTTTGTTATGACATCTTGACATAAACCATAACATCATAACCTGTCAGTGTCTTTGTCATGACAACTTGACATTAAATTAAGTTAAACTGTCATGTGGTTGGTTTTGACATTGGCTGTCATAAGGCCATTATAACTGTGTCATGAATATTTTTCGTGACCTCAACTACAGTGGTACAAATTGAATTTGTCATTAAACAGTTATAATGGCTTCATGACAGCCAATGTCAAAACCAGCCACCTGACAGTTTAATGTAATTTTAACCAATAAAGCTAAGTGGTTTCTTAAGTCTGATAATTAATCTGCTATGTCATGTTTATGACAGGTTGTGTTGTCTTAGTAATGTCAAGTTCTCATGACAAAGACACTGACAGGTTATGATGTATTGGTTTATGTCAAGGTGTCATAACAAAGACATCTCAAACAATGTCATATTTGCATTAAAAATGTCATAATTGAGCGAATGACACTTAATGACAGTTGTCACAAACATGCATAAAACTTCCTTCATATTCATAACATGTGTCATGTCATGATTATGAAGGTGTCATGTTAGTCTTATGCACACCCCTTCAAGTAAAGTGTCTTACCTTGCTGTCTTGTGATAAAAAGTTGTGTACAATGCCATATCAAAGGGTGTTTGCGGTTACTCCGATGCCTCTGTGTCACTTTGAAATGATTCCGGACAGTCTGTAGCTATTTCCTGCTTTGGTAACAGACTGTGAATGAGGAGTGGGGTTGAGACTGCTAGTCCTACGCAATGCATGTGTCGGCTTCTAGTTGGGTAGTGGTGTTGTTTACACGGATTTTGCAAAATGCCCTCGATTCTATTGGTTCTGACGTTTCGATAGAGGTGTCAATCATCCAAATTGACCAATCGGTTGCCGAGATATGGATGCGCGTAAGCCGTTCGCCTTCATGACGCAGCGCGCACAGCGAATACAACAGAGCGCACAGCGGCAGCGCACAGAGTGAAGACGGCAGAGCGCACAGCTGAACTGAACAACTGAACGCACACGTAGCCTTATTTTATTGATTATCGAGCCTTTCTTTTTTATTTCTTGGAGAAATAATGGCTGAGAGGAAATGGCAGAAGATGTCGACCGCCGAAGCACTGGAAATGATCCAGGCGGACGACGAAGCTCCGGTCATTGCCGTTGACTCTTCGTCGGACGATGAAGATCTCTTTGTTGCTGAGGGCATATCGGACGGCAGTGACTCTGATTATAGACTTTCAACATCGGAAAGGTATGTAAAATACGTTTTGTTATCATTTACTTATCGTGTTGGTATCAAATTACGGAGCTGTTCCACTGTTATTAGTGTAAAATGACCGATTTTCTAGCTAGCCTATTCCCTACAATGAATGGATGAATACACAAACTCAAACTGGATTGTTTGCTTACTTTCCCAGTACAAACCTGTTTACCACAAACTCAAACTGGATTGTTTGCTTACTTTCCCAGTACAAGCATGTTTACCACAACAAAATGTACTAGTGTTTACAGTTACAGTGGGTTATTTCTCTTATAATATGTTATAAACCACAATAAAATGTAACTAGAGTTTTCAGTTACAGTGAATCTTTTCTGTTCAAAATCAGTGCCAGTCCATGAATATATCTTTATAGTTTTTCTTCCTTCTTTGTTTCACAGTGATGACGAAGATTATGAGAAGCCTTCATCTTCTGCTGCCTCTACACCAGCCCAACCCCCACAGCCCCAGCCAGGGCCATCAACACCTCAACCACAGCCATCAAGCACAACCCCCACCTCATCTGATTCTGATGTGCCTCAAGAAAGCCTTCCGAAAAGAAAGGGGAAAGCACTGCAGAAGTTTGCAAGACCTAAGCGCGGTCGGAGTAGGTCTGCCACTTCTTCAAGAGACCAAGACCATCCGTGGCACAATAGAGAGGAGAAGGACAACAAACCTGACCCGCCCAGGTTCATGCCAGCCAGGACCCCAGGCCCCACCTTTGATACAACAGCATCATGGTCTCCCCTCACCCTGTTCCAGCTGTTTTTCAGTGCGTCTGTGGTCAGGACAATTATTGACAATACAAATTCCAATGCTGCTAAGCGAGTACAGGCTGGGATGAAGTTTGTATGGAAGGTGCTAACACCAAAGGAATTTTACATTTTCATGGCCATCATAGTTTATACAGGCCTCGTTCAGGTGCCTCACAGATCAGACTACTGGCGGAAGGCATGGCCATACAACTTCCACTTCCCAAGTGAAAAGATGTCACGGGGCCGCTTTGAAGCCATCTTGTGGTCCCTGCATTTGAGTAACCCAGAAGAAGACGAGGATAATGAGCGGAAGAGGAACACAGATCAGTATGACAGGCTTTTCAAGATCAAGCCTCTCTACACTGAGATAGTGACTGCCTGCCAAGCCAACTTCCATCCCTATAAAAACATTTGCATAGATGAGAGGATGGTCGCATCCAAGGCCCGCAGCAGCATGAAACAGTACATGAAGGACAAACCCACAAAGTGGGGCTACAAACTCTTTGTGCTGGCTGATGCATCAACTGCATACACGTGGAATTTTTTTGTGTACGCCGGCAAGAGTGTGGTCACCACAGCCCATGATCTCAGCTACACTTCAGTCATGGACCTTTTGCCATTTCAACTCCTTGGTGGGGGCTATAATTTGTTCGTAGATAATTTTTATAGTAGCCCTACCCTGTTTCTGGACTTGTACATGAAACACATTGGTTGTTGTGGGACCATCAGACGAAATCGTATTGGTTTTCCACACACCACGCAAAACGACCTCCACAAAAAGGCTGCCCGGGGAGATATGCGGTGGATAAGAGAGGACAAGCTTCTTTTTGTAAAGTGGATGGACACCCGGGAGGTGGCCATGTGCTCCACTATCCATGAAGCTTTTAGTGGACATACAGTCAAGAGGAAGGTGAAAGAGGCTGGTGTGTGGCAAACAAAGGCCATCCCTATTCCAGACGCTGTTGTGGACTACAACAAAAACATGGGTGGTGTTGATGTATCTGACGCCTTGATAGGCTATTACACTGTGCACCATAAGACAATGAAGTGGTACAAGACTTTCTTTTACCATTTTATTGACATCGCGGTGGTGAACAGTTTCCTTCTTCACAAGGAGCTGTTCAAGATGAGGAACGAGCCCACACTAACAAAGCCTCTCACACAGAAAACATTTAGGGAGAGGTTGGCTGCAGAAATGTTGAGCTTTGCTGAGGCCTCAGCAGCTCCACCACCACCACCACCACCGCCCACCTGCTTGCCTATATATTATGGGGGTGATGCCACACAAGGACGGCGGTACTGCAGGAGATGCCAGGAGGCTGGCATCCAAAGAGTAAAAACCCCCATTTATTGCCGGAAGTGTCAGGTCCCTCTGTGCCTCACCTCGAAGAAAAACTGTTTCGAGGAGTGGCATGACAGCCATTAGTGGTATTAGGACAGGAACAAATATAGCTATTGCTAGTGTTTTTTTTTTTGTTTGTTTTTTTAATATTTTTACTGTGTTTTATATTGGGTTCTGCTGTGTTTTTACAGTTTGATATTTATACTGAGTTTTGCTGTGTTTTCAGTTTGTTGTGAATAAATCTGCTCCATTTGGAGTCAAACTTTATTCCTTTTGTATGTTTTTTTTTTGCATGGGAAACCATATAGAGGTCTGGTTGATTTTTCAAAACAAAGCCAAAACTATTGTTTTTAGATGGAATAAATACCTATAGTGACATGTAAGTGAAATCTAATGAGTTTTACAGTTTGGTACCTGAGAAATTTCAAATGGCACAGATGGTGCCAAAATGTGCCCAAATGGCCAATTTGGAGAGTTCGCCTAGATATGCCTCTAATAAATCATGTATAACCCTGCTATGCTAGACTCTTATTGCATAAATCTATGAGCAGGTGATGTAAAGATGTTATTTTATTGTTTTCTACAGTTTTTAGGCTTCAAACAGCATTATACCTAGGGGATATTCCCTATAGAATGTGGGGTTTTCTTAGGCGAGAATTGAATCTTTTATTTATGCTGTTTTCCATCTGAGATTACTCTTGAATAGTAATAGATAGACTTTTAATCACAATGTATTTATATCCCATATCTTCTGATCTATCAAAGGATACCAGAATCATGTATGTGGGTCTTATGGTTGATAAGTTATACCGGTTTGATTTTGGGTATGCTATTTTTAGCAGTATTTTCCTATTTTTCCTATTTTGTGGTCGGTGTTTAACCACCAAAGGTCCATCAAGTAGCTTTCACCTAACCAAAGATTGAAACCAAAGACAGTAATAATAATGATAATGTTAACATTTTATGAAAGGTGGCCATTATTACAAATAAACAATCTTAAACTTAAAACACAACTTAAACAATCAAGTTTGTTGGTGAAAAAAGTGTATTGAATTTGATGTATTGATATAATATTATCCATATTATTTTAAGTCCTAAACAAGTCATTTAGGAAACAAATTTGATTTGACATGTGATCGCTGTAGTTAGCAAATGACAACAAGCCCACAATCCAAATGTTTCTATATTTGTCTTTTTCATTCTTCAAGTTTCACTTGTATAAAAATAAACCCCAAGAAATGACCCACATGCTTAACCCAGCTTTTGACTTTCCCGATTCCAGGGATTAATTTGAGCCGGATCCTCTTCCAGGAAATGCCAGGTTTGGGATTTTTGCATTCTATATGATCCAAGATCAACAAGTGCATTACATGGTGACAGTGCATGCGCGCATTCGAGACAGATCGAGTGTGGGCTTATGCAGATTTATTTTGAGGTTATGTTTTGCTACTGGCCCTCAACACATTTTTGACCAATCCGCTCTAAGTTCAAAATCACTCTCATTTATTGTTTTTGCGAGCAGTGAGTAGTGGAAAGTGTATCTGATATTAGGGATGCACGATATATTGGCAACCATATCAGTATCAGGTGATATGTTCATTTATCGTTATCGACTAGGGTTGGGCATCGTTTTGATTTGAACGATTTTGATTCCGATTCTTCCTTTCGATTTCGTTTTTTTTTCGATTCTCGATTCCGATTCTTTGAGGGATGGAGTCAAAACATGTTACACAGGCTCATTTCACAGAGGAACATTTTATTTTAATTCAATGAGTTTTAGTTTTGGGAGCTGCAGCCCATCTGGGAGAAAATTAAGAATGCCTCTACACCAGACCAAAAAACAGATTTATATGCAGAACTTGCACCCTGGTCTGGACTCTCTAGACATGTATAAACTAACTCAATGCATTAAAAACAGTTCTTGTTCAGAAATATGAGCATGTCTGCCTTCTCAGGCAGTATCCGTGAACGTTCAGCACAGATTGTGTCACCGGCAGTTGAGAACACCCGTTCACTAGGTGTAGAGGAGGCCTGAACACACAAATACGAAAAGGCCATGTTTGACATTAAAGGGCATCTTGCAGGTTAGAGGACCCAACGAGTCAATGTATAGAAAAATAATGTAGGAACTAGATTTTCTTTAAAATATACTTATAAATACGCTACATTGGCTTCTGGAGTCGTTTTTTTGAGAGAATTTTACTTCCGCATCTGAAAATGGGCGTGACGTAACGGGCGGGAGGGCGGTCTATTCAAACAACATGAAAACAATGGATCGCAATCACATTTCGGACGCTGAGGAAATTGTTCATACTTACTCGTATGACAGACCACAGCCATTCAATTACGATCCTGCTATGCAGTCGAGAGAGCAGGGACAGGCCAGGATTAATGTTAGACAGAACCACGGTCAGAGGAGACACACTGAGGTGTGTGTGAGGAGAACCAGTGGAGAACAGGGCAGGTGTCTTGGTGAGAGACCAGTGTTAGCTTATAGATATATACACGTTCGCTAACGATATACACTGTGCTCACAGTATTGTACAGATTAATACCATCGTTTATCAGTTAATAGCAACTGTTCAGATCCGATTTGTGTGTACGAGCTCTTTGGCAATGACGTTGCGTTGAATTTGAAATAGAGATGTTGTCTTATTTAAATTGTATAACATTGAAATGTGTAGCTGATCAGACATATGTCATGCTCATTAATATCCGTTCAGACTAACGTTAAATTTAGCGGTTTCTCGTCGAGAGACGGAGAGATATTTTTATTCCTGATACACGTTTTTGTTCCATAGGTGCATGTGTGGGAAATGCGAGGCAGTTCTTGCTTCGGCATCCCATGTTGAACTCCATCATTTCGCCGGGATGATAATCCTCCGATCTAAAGTGAACGCTACACACGACCGCGTTTTTCGAAGCCGATGCGGAAGAGAAATCCCGTCTCTTCACCTGCACAAACCGCACCCAGTCACGAAAGATAGATAGCATCAATCGTCCTTTTTTTTGTTAGGAAACCTGTGGACTCGATGTCCTGACAGGCAGGAGTTTTTGCAACCTCCACAAACACAATAATTTACCATGACGATGATAAATTAAAATACAAAAACTACCGAAAACACTGACTCATGACCGCTCTTACTGAATACCAACCTACTCAGCACTGAGCTGACGCAGAGCACACATACAACTCCCTCGTGTGACGTAAAATGATGCGATGCTGGAAAACGCTCACTTTATCTACTAAATTGGTGCCCTTATGTTGTTTTAAAACATTTTAAATCCTGCATTAACTTTTCATATGGTATTTTCATTCAAGGTTATGTATTAATTTAGTTTTTTTTTTTACCTGCAAGATCCCCTTTAAAGGGCAAGTCATGCGCTGGTTCCACCACCGGGCAGCAGAGTCATCAGACGTAAAGGTTGGCGGTGTCTCCTTGTACATCTGCATCTCCTGTCCTGCAGCACGACACAGCACTGAACTGTCCCTCCAAACCCCCCACAGGCTCTCTGAGTCTGTGACTGACTTAACACAAAAGGAAGTCGCAATTCACACTCGCTATTCTAGACATTAGCATTAGGCTTTTAAAGTGTTGATAATGAAGGAATTACATAATTTAAGCTACATGTAGTAGTGATATTTCTGTCATAAAAGTTAATTACTAAATATTTCAATAATTGAAGAAATAAAACGCTACTTCGGTTTGAGCCAGCTTTTTCCAAGCAAAACTAAATACAATCTTCAAACACATGTTCATTTGTTGTCATGAACAAAATGTTCAACTCAATATTAAATTCCACAGGGATCTTTGGATCCTTACAACTAGGCATGCAATTTGTGAATTATTATTATTATTATTTTTTTTTTTAAATAAATCTCGAACCACAGTGCTTCGCGGTGCTGCTGTTAAACTAAATAACATTTATAGAATAATTATGAACTTAAATTAAACAATATCGCAACATTTCGACAAATAGATTATTTGATCTGTTTTTACATTTTAATTTAGGGTTATTTAGCCTACATTTAATTAGAGTGAGATTTTCACCCTTGCCTTGTCCTTTCCTCATTGGGAAGCGCTCACATGGTAGCTAAACATGTTTGAGTAGATCCTCTGTACCTCTCGGTTTCAGATTACATAATCAGATAACATTTATTAAATATTTCGACATTTAAAGGCTTTAGACATAGCCGATTTTTTATCGTGACTGAGCTGAAGCAAGTGCATGAACCATTTTTGTTACGCACAGTTCCCGGAGACAGAGACGACAGATAAACTTTTGTCGTTAGCCTAATATGAATAAAAGTTCACAGTTTTGAATAATGCAGGCTACTCTATTCTTATCTCTATGACCAAAAAAATACGGAGTAGCCTATTAAGTTATTTTAGCTGTTATGAGAAAAGTAAATCCAAATGAACGCGCCGCCGCGTTTGTTGAACACTAATTCAACATGCCAGAATAAAACCCGACTTTAGAACAATGCATTGTGTGGTGTGCCAAAACACTTAATTATACGGCTGTGCGTCGGTGAGGAGGGGCGGACGGTGTTAAAACCTCGAGTCGAGCCCGCAGGGTTGACATCGGAGGTTCCTGGCCCAGGCAGAGAGTGCAGATACATGGCGGTCTCCGGCGCTGGGCGGGGCTCGGCACGAGCCACAGGAAAAGCGAGACATTTTTAGAAAAACGTCTCGTGCTCTTTTTAGAAAGGGGGGTGTGTCGCAGCGGCGAACACACAAACACACACACACAGTATAGAGCTCAGAAAGGATACGTCGCCGGATGGCGTAGCTCGCACGGCAGGCTGAAGGTGGCGAAGACGGCCGGCTTCTTCAGGCACTGTCCTAAGCTGGCTTTGTCGCGTTTCAACGGCGGCGTCGGCTTCTCAAGATCCAGTGATGCGGAGAGCTTCGCTGAAGAGAGGAAAATCAGAGATTCAGCCTCCGAGCCCCGCGTATATACTCTAAGCCACGCCCATTCTGGCGGGCTAGGACGCGTTGAGGGCGCAAGCGCCCTTCTTTGGATGTGACGTCACGCCGGGCTCACTGGTAGGCTGCTGCAGTTGCCGCAGGGCAGCCAATGAGCACGCTAGACAGCCTGCTCTAGGTCTGCTAGCTGCTGCACTGCGTTGACAATAGATACAAAATTAAGGATCATTTTTGACTTCAATATCTCGAGAAGATGAATCTTTCCCGTAGCGTAAGCTAAACTTACGCAATACGAGAGAACCTCTCGTAAGAGAACCACAATTAACGCTCTGGTTTCACAACTTTCACTTAGGAGCAAAAATCTGCCTTTAAACTTGAAAGAAATAGATATTTGACATTTATCGTGATAATTATCGATATCGACCGATATACAACAATTATCGTGATAATTTCTTTTGGCCATATCGCCCATATTTACCTGTCCAGTCCTCATCGATATAGTACACCCACTTCAGAAGACTCTAGTAATGAGTTGAATTTGGAGTGTTTGATTAGAGAGGCAAACAAAATGTGCACTAGATATGTAGTTATCTTATTTGCCAATGACATGATAATGACAGCGGACAACCATGCAGCCCTCATGTCACAATATAGTGGCATGAGGTCTATATTATAAGATATAATACATTAAGTTTTTTTGTTTATTTTCTGTCCTTAGTCTGCATTTTTTTTGTATAGTAACATGTAGGGCTGGTCGGTATGACGGTATATATCGTTACCGCGGTAGAAAATGTCAACCGCAACAGATTTTTTTATTCCGTGTATACCGCGAAATGCAAATAAGTGGGCGTGGTTAACTCGCGTGCAACGTGCGTAAGACTGAAACACTGAGAATTGTAAAAAGAAACACGGAGAAAGCAGATCAAGAGGATCCACAAAGGAATTACATTTTCTAAAGGGTTGTTGTTGTTGACGTGATATTTTCGGGGGGAAAGGTGCAGCAGTCACGAGAGCAGTGCAGCACCCATGCGACAGATTAGAGGAGTGCACGCTCGCAACGGGGAAAGCTGGACAACAACAGTTATCAATATCGTAACGAATAGAAATAACCTTAAATAATGTATAGTTATCTGCATCTTTCCGTCTCTTATGTATAGTTTTTAAACACGCAAACAGCTTGCCGCCCGTGGTAATGAACAGCTTCTTAAAGTGAATGTATAATCCTGTAGCCTATCTGAGGCAAAATTACTAAATATGCATCGCGAGTTATATATTTCTAACTCCAAACAATTGGCCACCGAACCAGCTGATAAAATCTTCCTTTGATTCGATCCGTGATTACAACTTGACACTCAAATTAATCGATCGCATTTACTGATGCAGAAGACGCGCGCGTGCACACGCACTGAGAGGGAGCGCGGTGTTCACCGGGCTATGGTCAAATAATGACGCAGTTACAAGGTGTGTATAATTTAAACTAGGCTACTTAGTCAACACTAACAGTAGCTGCTGTTCGGTTTTCAAACTGCTGCTCTCCTTCTAGTCACTTCTGAACTTCTATTGATTAAAGCGCAGGGTGACGGGTTGCCAGATATCACAAAAAGAGCAAAACAAGCCCCTTAAAAACGCAGTGTAGCCTAAGCAGACATGGCAAAAATGTACCGGGGAACACATTTAAACAACTAGTATTACTATCCTACAAAATTAAAAGGAAGTAACTAATTTATCATGAATAGAATAGTTCAATATAAAATATTCAGATATTATAAACTGATTGATGAAGTAAAGCATAACATGAGATTGAAAAATTATTCAGCAACACTTTATTTAAAGTTTAATTGCACCTATGAGTTGTATTTAATATCTATCAGTTGGGGGCAGTTTATCTAAAAGTTGATGAGTGTGTTTTGTTTATATTTAGCTGTCTAAATAGTTTACCAAATAAATCATTTACCAAATAAGTGAAAAAGAAAACAATGTGAAGTACTTTTCATTTCTAAAGTATTTGGGTTTATTTATTATACAAAGCCCTTTTTGTCGATTTTTCGAGAATAACTACTATATAAATATCTATATCAAGAAATATATCGTTACCGTGAAATAAAATGAGTCATACCGTGAAATAGAATTTTGGTCATACCGCCCACCCCTAGTAACATGTATTTTATGGTGTCCTTGAAAACTAAAAATTGGTGCTGGAAAAAGTGCTTAAGTCCTGAAAGATTGTAGACAAGTCCTCTTTCAGTAGACTTATTTCAGTAGGCTTTGATGCCTTGAGTTGGTTTTTATGTCTGCTGTTTTGTGCCATTAAACTGGTTTCAACTTGTATTTGTCTGTTTTTGTTTTAGACCTGATGCTGCTGAAAGAGGAGAGTCAAGAACCGAATGGAATGGAAGAGAAAGATCAGTATGAGAAACATGATTTCATGACTGGAGAGAAATCCACAATGATGGAAAAGACTCGCTCTCGAAAAAGAACTCAAAAGACCAAACCTAACAGTTATTTCACATGCCGTCAATGTGGGGAAAAATTCAGTGAAAAACGAAACCTGGAAGTCCACATGAGAGTTCACACTGGAGAGAAGCCGTTCACCTGCCAACAGTGTGGAAAGAGTTTCACTCAAAAACACAACCTTAAAGTCCACATGAAAATTCACACTGGAGAGAAGCTTTTCACCTGCCAACAGTGTGGAAAGAGTTTCACTCAAAAACCAAACCTTAAAACCCACATGAGAATTCACACTGGAGAGAAGCTTTTCACATGCCAACAGTGTGGAAAGAGTTTCACTCAAAAACCAAACCTTAAAGTCCACATGGTAGTTCACACTGGAGAAAAGCCTTTCACATGCCAACAGTGTGGAAAGAGTTTTACTCAAATGCAAAGCCTTAAAGTCCACATGAGAGTTCACACTGGAGAGAAGCTTTTCACATGCCAACAGTGTGGAAAGAGTTTCACTCAAATACAAAGCCTTAAAGTCCACATGAGAATTCACACTGGAGAGAAGCTTTTCACATGCCAACAGTGTGGAAAGAGTTTTACAAAAATGCAAAACCTTAATGTCCACATGAGAGTTCACACTGGAGAGAAGCCTTTCACATGCCAAAAGTGTGGAAAGAGTTTCACTCGAAAACAATGCCTTAAAGCCCACATGACAATTCACACTGGAGAAAAGCCTTATGTTTGCTCTCATTGTGGACAGAGTTTTGCACATAAAAACACCCTTAATTCCCACATGAGAATTCACACTGGAGAAATGCTTCACAACAGTTGTAAATCTTAGAAATCACATTATCATTCACACTGGAGAGAAACTGTTTATTGGGAAAAAAACGTTCATATGTGATCAGTGAGGAAAGAGTTCACACGTAAAGCAACCTTTAATTGCCACATGAGACTTCACGTTGGAGAGAAGCCTTTCATCTGTAAACTGTATGGCAACAATTTTTTACAAGAAGTACTTCACTTCGAGAGAAGCGGTTCATGTGTTGAAATTGCTGTGAAATGGTGCAACGTAACTGAATGATTATACATAAAATTACAAAAACTGAATGAAATAACAACATTACACAGCATTATTTGCTTCATTTTTAGTGAGAGAATGAATTGGTAATGTTTTCAATCTGGACTTGAATATGGTTACTGTGATGTGACATCTGGAAGATTGTTAGAGCTGCAGGTGCCTCTCCACTGATCCTGACTCACTGCTAATTGCATGATGGGGACTACTTCCAGATAGTATTTGCCCATTGCAAAATGCGTCCAGAGAGCAAAGAGATAAGAAACGCAATATTTGCTCGAATCTTGGGGAAGGGATGCGGCCGCCTCTCCATCTAGAATGAAAAATGTAGCAGGAAGCCACTGCAATCCACCAACAGGAATCTGCCCACACACCATCCATGTGCCTACTTCATAAACCTTAGCAGAACTACGACATAGGTGACTGTGAGCTCCTTGCTATCAAACTGGCACCAAAAGTGTGGCACCACTGGCTGGGGGTCCTAGTGATCACGGACCAATGAAACCTAGAATACCTTCACAACACCAAATGGCTGAACCCTCTCCAAGGCCCAGTTGGGCATTGTTCTTCATATGATTCAGCTTCACTGTATCCCATCATGGGTCCAAAAACCACTATTGTCACGAATACACTCTCCTGACGCTCCCAGCTATACGTCACTCACACTTACCAGAGTTCTAATCAAGCTCACCTATTCCCTTTTATCCCTTCATCACGGACACTATATCACCCCAGCACAGACACACAGTCAGCATCTGGTCTCTTGTAGGATTTGAGAATGAATCAAACACAAATGAATCTTCCAGATGATTTGTTCAAACATAATTCCACACAAAAACCTCAACTGGACCATAAATGAAGTGGGCTCCAGCCAGTCCGAGCAAACTAGAGAAACCCCCCAGCTAAGTACTTTATGGCCATGCAAGCTTGTCAAGATGAGCCTAGGTAAAGGAAGAACGTTAGACAGTTTTTAAAAGGCGGATTGGTTCGGAGATGGCATAGCTTGAGCCTGACCAAGATAACGACAGAGGTTGTTTGATTCCAAGACAAAAGATTCAAAAACAGACCTCCTTCTTCTTGAAACCTTTGCATGATCTCTCTTACTTCAGGATTGAAATCTACAGAGAAACTCACAGAAATGCTTTTATATGATCAGAATGCACCAGATCATTCCAAATGCTAGATGGACTTATAATCAAACATCGTTCAACTGAATAATTCTATATCATGCCTATAACCTATATACACTCACCTAAAGGATTATTAGGAACACCATACTAATACTGTGTTTGACCCCCTTTCGCCTTCAGAACTGCCTTAATTCTATGTGGCATTGATTCAACAAGGTGCTGAAAGCATTCTTTAGAAATGTTGGCCCAAATTGATAGGATAGCATCTTGCAGTTGATGGAGATTTGTGGGATGCACATCCAGGGCACGAAGCTCCCGTTCCACCACATCCCAAAGATGCTCTATTGGGTTGAGATCTGGTGACTGTGGGGGGCATTTTAGTACAGTGAACTCATTGTCATGTTCAAGAAACCCATTTGAAATGATTCGAGCTTTGTGACATGGTGCATTATCCTGCTGGAAGTTGCCATCAGAGGATGGGTACATGGTGGCCATAAAGGGATGGACATGGTCAGAAACAATGCTCAGGTAGGCCGTGGCCCGTGGCATTTAAACGATGCCCAATTGGCACTAAGGGGCCTAAAGTGTGCCAAGAAAACATCCCTCACACCATTACATCACCACCACCAGCCTGCACAGTGGTAACAAGGCATGATGGATCCATGTTCTCATTCTGTTTACGCCAAATTCTGACTCTACCATCTGAATGTCTCAACAGAAATCGAGACTCATCAGACCAGGCAACATTTTTCCAGTCCTCAACTGTCCAATTTTGGTGAGCTCTTGCAAATTGTAGCCTCTTTTTCCTATTTGTAGTGGAGATGAGTGGTACCCAGTGGGTCCTCTGCTGTTGTAGCCCATCCGCCTCTAGGTTGTGCGTGTTGTAGCTTCACAAATACTTTGCTGCATACCTCGGTTGTAACGAGTGGTTATTTCAGTCACAGTTGCTCTTCTATCAGCTTGAATCAGTCGGCCCATTCTCATCTGACCTCTAGCATCAACAAGGCATTTTCGCCCACAGGACTGCCGCATACTGGATGTTTTTCCCTTTTCACGCCATTCTTTGTAAACCATAGAAATGGTTGTGCGTGAAAATCCCAGTAACTGAGCAGATTGTGAAATACTCAGACCGGCCCGTCTGGCACCAACAACCATGCCACGCTCAAAATTGCTTAAATCACCTTTCTTTCCCATTCTGACATTCAGTTTGGAGTTCAGGAGATTGCCTTGACCAGGACCACACCTCTAAATGCATTGAAGCAACTGCCATGTGATTGGTTGATTAGATAATTGCATTAATGAGAAATTGAACAGGTGTTCCTAATAATCCTTTAGGTGAGTGTATATATATGTGACTATTATACTTAGATCACATATGCAAGTCATGCAATTGTTATAACTATTAGATGGTTGACTGAAAGTCTTTCTTGTTTCCCATCAGTATGATCGTATGTTCATAATTCTGAAGATGGCTTGATTGAAATCTGTGTAAAATATATCGTATCCTTTTTATAAGAAATCATGACTAAAGTTTACTCTCTTTACTCTGCTCAGAGCGGGAAGGTAAGAGACCACAGATAACGCATGGTTACGATGAGAGGGGAAGAAACAGCAATCTCTCTCAACTAAAGACAGTGTCTAATTGGTCCGAACTCATCCAGGAGGCTGGACAAACATTTGAATTAAAAATCTTAGGACACGAAAAAAGCAGTAGACGATGATTAGAAGACGATTGAGTAACCATGTTGACGAGCAGACAAAAGACTGCAGATAAAGATCAGAAGAACATGGGTTAAACAGCTTCTTTCAAGCCATCTTACTACTCTCGTCTCACTTTTCTTTCTCTTTGTTTATTTTCTTTTCTGTTGAGAGTCTCAGTTCTAAGTTATGTTTTGCTGTAAAGTTTTGGTCAAGGATTTGACTGCAAAACTTCAAAGAATTTCCATCCATCCGCCAACACACCACGTGATTGGCCGCCCAAGACATCTATCCAGACACGATGAGACCGCCAACCAATCAATGAACCCAGGAAACCCCCTAAACAAACGGAATCCCCAAAGGAATGCAAAGACAACCACAAGAAGCCTCCAGACTCTTAACTGAACTGGTGCTTTGATATAAAATCAAATAACCTGCATAAGAAACAATAGAAGGGTTAAATTAATGATTGATGGTTAGTTCAGGCCATGTCTTATGAGTGCAAATTAGGTGAAATGAGTGAAATTTAGGATTTCATCATCTCACTCTTAAAACTCATTCCTTTCTCACTTCCTTTCTTTCTGCAACTCATATGTGTGTGTGTGTTGGAGTTAGATATTAGTTATATGTGTTCTCAAACTTTTTACACCAAGTACCACCTCAAAAATGATTTGGCTCTGCAAGTACCATTATAATGACCAATATTAAAATACAGTAGTAGTAGGCAGGGGCGTCAGGCTTGGGGGGGAAGGGGGGGGGGGGGGGGGTAAAGGGTACCGAGTACCCAGGGCCCGAGGCAGGGGGGTGGGGCCCTTAGAAGTCAGTTTTCTATACATACAGGTCCTTCTAAAAAAATTTGCATATTGTGATAAAGTTAATTATTTTCCATAATGTAATGATAAAAATTAAACTTTCATATATTTTAGATTCATTGCACACCAACTGAAATATTTCAGGTATTTTATTGTTTTAATACTGATGATTTTGGCATACAGCTCATGAAAACCCAAAATACCTGTCTCAAAAAATTAGCATATCATGAAAAGGGTCTCTAAACGAGCTATTAACCTAATCATCTGAATCAACTAATTAACTCTAAACACCTGCAAAAGATTCCTGAGGCTTTTAAAAACTCCCAGCCTGTTTCATTACTCAAAACCGCAATCATGGGTAAGACTGCCGACCTGACTGCTGTCCAGAAGGCCATCATTGACACCCTCAAGCAAGAGGGTAAGACAGAAAGAAATTTCTGAACAAATAGGCTGTTCCCAGAGTGGTGTATCAAGGCACCTCAGTGGGAAGTCTGTGGGAAGGAAAAAGTGTGGCAAAAAAATGCTGCACAACGAGAAGAGGTGACCGGACCCTGAGGAAGATTGTGGAGAAGGACCGATTCCAGACCTTGGGGGACCTGCGGAAGCAGTGGACTGAGTCTGGAGTAGAAACATCCAGAGCCACCGTGCACAGGCGTGTGCAGGAAATGGGCTACAGGTGCCGCATTCCCCAGGTCAAGCCACTTTTGAACCAGAAACAGCGGCAGAAGCGCCTGACCTGGGCTACAGAGAAGCAGCACTGGACTGTTGCTCAGTTTTGCATGTCATTTGGAAATCAAGGTGCCAGAGTCTGGAGGAAGACTGGGGAGAAGGAAATGCCAAAATGCCTAAAGTCCAGTGTCAAGTACCCACAGTCAGTGATGGTCTGGGGTGCCATGTCAGCTGCTGGTGTTGGTGCACTGTGTTTTATCAAGGGCAGGGTCAATGCAGCTAGCTATCAGGAGATTTTGGAGCACTTCATGCTTCCATCTGCTGAAAAGCTTTATGGAGATGAAGATTTCATTTTTCAGCACGACCTGGCACCTGCTCACAGTGCCAAAACCACTGGTAAATGGTTTACTGACCATGGTATTACTGTGCTCAATTGGCCTGCCAACTCTCCTGACCTGAACCCCATAGAGAATCTGTGGGATATTGTGAAGAGAAAGTTGAGAGACGCAAGACCCAACACTCTGGATGAGCTTAAGGCCGCTATCGAAGCATCCTGGGCCTCCATAACACCTCAGCAGTGCCACAGGCTGATTGCCTCCATGCCACGCCGCATTGAAGCAGTCATTTCTGCAAAAGGATTCCCGACCAAGTATTGACTATTGAGTGCATAACTGAACATAATTATTTGAAGGTTGACTTTTTTTTTTGTATTAAAAGCACTTATTTTATTGCTCGGATGAAATATGCTAATTTTTTGAGACAGGAATTTTGGGTTTTCATGAGATGTATGCCAAAATCATCAGTATTAAAACAATAAAAGACCTAAAATATTTCAGTTGGTGTGGAATGAATCTAAAATATATGAAAGTTTAATTTTTATCATTAATTTTTTGAGAAGGACCTGTACATCAGTGTGTATTTTTCAAACTCTAAATGTATTGGGTTTTTTTAGTACTAATATGAAATTAAATGTCTGAAACCTAAAATAAACATGTGGTTGAAACCCCTGGATAGTTGTGAATGAGATATGACAAGCCAAGTGCTGACTCCGCTGAGTGCGTCTGTCTCTGGCTCAGTGCCAGGCTTCCAGCCAACGCGCAAAAGCACAGTTTGAATTTAGCAGTTGATCACGTGATGCACTGACCGTTCTACTCACACCGGTGAGATCGAAGTTCATTAATTCCTCTGCGTTCCACACTTTGAGAATCAATGTGTTAGATTAACCAATAAAGTCTTGTTTGTATTTTAAAGAGAAGTGTTCTTGTGTTATGTGCTTACGAATTTAACATCTTAAACTGCTGTCTTAAACTTTAAGTTACCTTGCTAATAAAAACTCTTTTCACTATAGTTTGGATATTTATATCACTACAGAGCTGATACTTGTGGCCCGCTCAAATGAACGCTGGACGAGTAATTTGTCCGGCCGTAAATAAGTGATTCTTTCAAAATTCCTTTTAAATTGATTTATAATTCCCTTTGAGCTAAATTTACCTGTTTTTCTTACACTCTTCATTGTATTACCCTGTAAAACTATGAGGAAGACAAAAGAAAGACTCTTCATGACCAATTTTAGACTTCCAGTGTATTGTTTATCTGGATGTTCATGTCTTTCATGTTGCCTTGTCTTTGCTCTCAGTCTCTGCAAGATTACAACTGTGTTACTTCCATTTAAATATCCTCTTCAGTTTATGTTGTATTCCACGAGTACCTGATGAGTTGTGTGCACTACAGCTTTGGCAAATTTTTGCTGCTTTAGGATTTGTAAATGTTTTTTTTTTACATGTTACAGTGTTTACCCTTCTCCATAACTCTGCAATTCAGTCTGGCATACTGGATATCAGCTTCTGGGCCAAATTCTGAATAATGGCGCTCCATTCTTGCCTAATTAGTGCTCGGAGTTGATCACAATTTGTGGGCTTCTGCTTGTCCACTTGCCTTTTGAGGATTTACCTCAGTTTCTCTGTGGGATTAATATCCAGGGAGTTGCCTGGCCACGAATCCAAAATGTAAATGTAATGAACGTCGAGCCACTTCATTATGATGTGATGTGACTTACCATACTTGGAATTTGTTCTCTGCCTTTAAACCATGCAAGTTAGTCCACACACATTAGGAGTAGTGAGTAGTGAACACACACACCTGGATCACTCAGCCATTTGATGCCCACGATTGCCCCAATTATCACTCTTGCCTTGTGACAAGGTGCTCCTGGGCAGAATTGTGAGAAAACCTACTCCCTTGAATGAAAAGCAACCCTACACACAGATGGTCTCAGGATACTTCACTGTTGGCACGACACAGGACTCATCGTAGTGTTCACCTTTTCTTCTCCTGACAATAGGCTCTATGTACGCATTACTTCCGCATTGGCGTAAGGATGTTTGGACATTTCCGGTTAACGGAAGAAAACATTAAACAGTGACAGTCGACAGACTGAGTTCACAAGGTGTTTGCTGGAGTTGCCGAAAGTGTCTGTTAATGATATCCAGAGGAATGTCCGGGCATCCAGTACAATGCCACGTAGCAAATTAGATAAAGGCTTTAAATTTTACGTTTCTTCATTTCTTTGCAACTTTGAAGGTAATTTGCTAACGCTAGCTAGCGTTTTAACGTATTGTTTTAAGTCATGACTCCGTCCTGCTTCAGGTTAATCATGCTTTAAATAAAGTTTAATTATGTGCATATACCTGTATGTACTTTCTGAAGGATGCTCATCTGACTTGCATGGACGAGGTATGCTTGATTTTTTTTTTTTTGTGGAGGACTGTCTGAGCCACTCAGCTACCTTATGCCATTACATGACCCTAGCTGGACTCTTGAGTTTTATATTGACTTGGCCCTGCAACTGAGCGGCTCAGCTTTTACTGTGGGTTTGGTGGACAAGGCTGAGAATCTTCACGCCGTACCTGCCAAGTCTGAGCTTCTTCACGTCCAGCCAGATCTTCACCACGACATGCCTAAGCTTCACCACGACATGCCTGAGCTTCACCACGCCGAGCCTGCGCTCCACGTCAGCCCTGCCGATCCAGAGACTGTTCAGGTCACGTCTGCCGATCCAGAGACTATTCACGTCACGTCTGCCGATCGAGAGACTGTTCACGTCACGTCTGCCGATCCAGAGACTGTTCACGTCACATCTGCCGATCCAGAGACTGTTCCCGAGCCGGGGTCTGTTCCAGCTCATAACCCCATTGCTGCCCCTGAGAAAATTTTGGGGGGAGGCAGTAGGTCCCTGGATGGATTCATGGAGGCAGCACCGCCCTGGCCGCCCGAAGGGTCGTCTCCTCCCTGGCCGCCTGAAGGGTCGTCTCCTCCCTGGCCGCCTGAACTGCCTGGTGCACCCTGGGTTCCTGCACAGCCAGCACAACCTGCTCTGGCACCGCCCTGGTCGCCTGCACTGCCTGCTCCGCCCTGGTCACCTGCACTGCCTGCTCCGCCCTGGTCTCATTACCCTGTTAGTCTCTGTCTATTTATACCATGTTCACTCATTCACTCACGGCGAAGTTTTGTATGTTGTTGCACTGCATTTCCGAGCGTTTCCCTGATTTCATGTCTCTTGGTTTTTGGATTTCTTACCTATTTCGTGGATTACTCTTTTGCCTCTGACTCCTGCCTGATTTGTTTGTTTGTTTCGACTGCCTACCTGTGTTTTGACCTATTGCCTGCCTATTGGATTACGTGTCTGGATTGCCCCCATTAAAGCTGCATTTGGATCTCAACTCGTGTCTCAGAGCAGTTTGTGACAATACCTCTCACTTCATGTGTTTGTACTTTTATTAACCCTTTCACTCGTAAGTTTAAAATATTCTAACTGACCCCCCAGCGTGAGTTTTTCAAGGCGACCGTTATTTAGAACCTGCCACTTTAATGTATCCATGGTGACGCGTCATTGCTTGACACAGCGCAATGCGCAATCACAACACAGAGCTGAATGAATGATGATCTGCTTTTATGTCTTTCTTCCTTTTCTATTCAAAATATTCACAAATGTATTCGCTATAGCATGAAACACTGATATTCCGATTGTCAAATATGTGCAAGTGGATGTGTTTTGTTGTTTAAACACCTTTATAACGATCGCGTTAGTTGAGCTGTATGCGCGATGGGCGGTGCCATTTTAGTTTTTCACAGTTCAGAGAATCGGATCTGTTGCTTCTCACGAAATACATGAAAGTAAGTGACCGGTGAACTGGGAGAAGAATAGGGTAAAATGTAAAGCTACTTACACTATGTGTATCTGATATGAATAAAATGTTTCGTCTTATTATACTGGAAAGGATTATTATTGCCGCTTCCATAGACATCAGTGTGTATTTTACAAACTCAAAATCATTGTTTTGCTAGTTCTTATGTGTATTTAAATGTCTGAAAAAAATTAACATTATGTGGTTTAAAATACTCAATAGTTGTGATATATGACAGCACTGAGTGCGTCCGTCTCTGGCTCAGCGCCAGAGACGGACGCCAAAAGCGCCAAAGCACGTTTGAATTTAGCAGTTGATCACGTGATGCACTGACCGTTCTAATCACACCGGTGTGATCATACGCTCCAGGGACCAGCCAAGACTGATCACACCGGTGTGATCGTACGCGTGAAAGGGTTAAAGTATCAGGTAAAAATAGGGCAACAAATGAGAGAGCCCACTGCTACCGCTCAATGAAGAAGCTAAAGCCACCACACCAGCTGAAAGTAGGACTAGATTAATAGTCCGTGAGGCAAACCCCCAAATTTCTGAAATTTGTCTCATAAGAGGGCACCAATGCTACTATTTTTTATTCAACAGAGGGATGTCCCTGGACCACAAAAATGCATGATAGCAATTCTTAGTGGGTAGCTTGAGGTAAAAAAAATCACCAATTTTATGTTTGACCCCCCAAACATTTGGCAAATTCCATTTACGGTCGGTTATTTCTATAATTCATTATTTTTGGTACCAAAACATTCATACTTGGTGATATCTAGGTTGGAATTTTGTCGAAATTTTAACTTGTTTAAAAAATATTATTATTGTGATTATTTTTTTTTTGCAGAAAACATAGTGGTGTACAGCTTTAACTCATTGTTTTAAACTTAAGACCAGTCTGTAAATGCCTACGTTTAACAGGTAAGAATTAATTTTGCAATGAGGGCGTGGCTATCGAACAAACGCTCTCTGGCTATTCAGCGACTCGCAAGCTCGTTTAAAGCGGGGACTGAGAGTCCCCACAGAACCTTTCTGAGGATGCCAGGCGTTGAGACGACTGTACGAACTGGCCAGAAGTCTCCTCTTATGGGCAGAAAACAACCTGCGCTCGCTGAGAGCAACGCATGTTCCACGGAAACTGAACCAGGAAGCAGATATGCTGTCCCGGGGCAATGTGTCCCCAAGTGAATGAACCTTCCATCCCCAAACAGTTCAAATTATCTGGAGTGTTTTCAGGAGGGCAGAGGTCAAATTCTTTGCCTCCAAAGACAACTCTCACTGCCCAATATTTTTCTCGAAAAGCAGGAATGCGCTGGCCAACGAATGGCCCAGCCTTCCCCTGTATGCCTTTCCTCCAGTCTTGCTCCTCCCTCAGGTCATAAAGAGGATCAGGGAGGGCAGACACTCAGTCCTACTAGTGGCCCCTCTCTGGCGGACCCAACCTTGGTTCCCCGAGTTGATTCTGCTGCTCACAGCAGCCCCATGGCCAATACCCCTGAGGAAAGACCTAGGCGAACAGGAAGATTTGGCACCCCCCGTCCCAAACTATGGGCCCTCAATGTGTGGCCCCTCGACGGGAGCTAGTGGAGCTCCCAGCGAGTGTCCTGAGCACAATCAATTGAGGCTAGAGCTCCGTCCACAAAGACGCCTCTATGCTATTAAGTGGTCTGTGTTCTCTGGCTGGTGCTCAGCAAGAAACCAGGACCCAAACCTATGTGAAGTGTCACCAGGACCCAAACCTATGTGAGGTGTCACTGATACTTTTCTCCAAACTCATTCAACCCTGTTTAAAGCACAAGTGATCACTCTCTCTGCTTTTCCCACATCGGAAGATGAGCAGCAATTACACCTCTGCCCGGTACAGACGCTACGCTCAGTACAAACAGTCAGAGCAGCTCTTTATGAGCTTCAGTGGTCGCACAGTGCTTGATCACAAAGGAAAGACTATGCCGATGGCTGGTGGATGCTATGGCTTTAGCATATGCCTCTATGGGCCTGCAATGCCCCATAGGCATCACAGCTCCCTCCACTAGAGGCATGGCCTCCTCCTGGGCATGGTCCAGTGGAGTATCTATTGGCGATATATGTATAGTGGCCGGCTGGTCCTCGCAGTCCATCTACGCCAGGTTTTATAACTTGGAAGTCCCTGCACTGCAGGCACATATCCTTTCTGTGTGATGAAGTCAGCCTCAGTGAGCCAGGCCCATCATAATTAGGGCTTTTGCCCGTTCAACACGTCATGCCAAAAGGCCCTTGCTACGGACCCTTATGCAAGCATCCTGACATCAGAAGATGTCGTTGCTCCTATCATAGCACAGCGTGATTGGGTTGGTTCCCCATAGCGTATAGCTACGCAATACATATGACCGTTCGAAGGGAGATATATTGAACCATACTTGCACAAAATATTATTTTGTGTTAATATAATTCCAAAGTTGTGTTATATTTTCCTTATTTTGTTGTATATTTTCTGTCCTAAAGAGCATATATATTTTATTTTATTTTTAATTTCACAGTGATATCTCATCATAAAAGAGAAGATCTAAAGCAATAGATATGTCAATATAACAGTTTATCAATGTTGAGATTTAGTTTGCATATTTAGAATTTTTCAGCACAATTAAATGTAAAATTGGTATTTTTCATACCTTAAGGCTTAAGCTACCTACTGCTATCATGCATTTTTGTGGTCAGGGGGCATGCCTGTTTTGAAAAATAACCATTAGAATTGGTGCCCTTTTTGATACCAATTTTCTCCCCGCCTCACGGACTATAAATGACACGTTAAGGTTCCATTAATCAAAAGTTTTATTCGTTTAATGTTACCACATTTCAGCTTTGATTACCATTTCTGAGAGCACCTTTGTGGTTTTCACGAAAGCTGAACAGTGGTAGCCTAATACAGAACAGGGTAGCTGAGTGGGAATTGCCATGCTTTGTTGTTGGGTCTGTTAAACAAATTGGAGTTCGGTTTAAAATGGTTGAAATGAAATGCCCAAATGTAGCCAGCTATATAGACTGCAAGTTCCTGAGATTTGACCATGGCCTACACAAATTGAAGGAGAGCCATTGTTATCATTGGCAAGTCCAGGGACAGTTACTCATCACAGGCATAGAATGGTGTGATTTTGTTGTTTGTGCCCACAATGACATTTTCGTGCACTGCATTTACAGAGACAGCAGTGTATTAAGCTCCCTGAAAGAGAGATGTGATTTGTTTTTCTTTAACACATACATGCCCAAATACCTCTCTATGAAAAGTAAACTGAACAGACACATGAATTTTTGCATTATTGTACAATCATTTTAAAGTTTATTTTGTCAACGTTCTTATTTACAACATTGTAATATTAATCGTCACATATACAAATTGTAACATATCAAATTGTAATTGTAAAATAAATAAATGTAAAATAAGTAAAAATAAGTTATGTACCCTCACCAGTCAGCACTTACACTGCAGTACACACTACCTTTTATAGATGTATAAATGCATGAATAAATCATTTACAACACTTTCTGCATCCCCTAATCTAAAGTGAAAACTATTCATCACTTGTAAATGTGTTACATATCGTTGATTCTTGAAGTGGTAATCTACGAATGCTGTGTAACACATTTACAAGTGATGAATAGTTTTCACTTTAGATTAGGGGATGCAGAAAGTGTTGTAAATGATTTATTCATGCATTTACACATCATTGTGTTGCCCAGGCTTTAACCAAGGGCCCACTTTGATAGTTGACAAAATAGACATGCGACTGTGTAAAGTTGATTAATGCTGCCCGTCAATGAAAGAGGGATTACTGTGCCGAATAGTTTATGTTCCTTAACCCTGCGAATGAGCCGCTCAACATGGACTCTCAGTCTGGCAATAGATTGTGTCTTCCTGACCTCTGGCTCAGAGAGTTGTGCTCTCTTACACAGAAAGGTAGGTATGTGGACTTTGCAGGGCACACAGTCTTCTACGAGGAAACCCTTGTCAACCATTATGGCCATAGATGGGTTTAAGAGAGACACAATGCCAGACTGCTTCAGAATCTCTTTATCGCTGATGGCACCTTCATAGAGAGACAACACAAAGGTTACTGCGCCGTGAGGGGCCATCCCAATTAATCCTTTAAATGTACAGTGTGATTTATAGGTGGAGAACACCTCCCTCTGGAGGAGAAGAGAACTTGGTGTTTGGCAACGTATTTCGGTACAATCCAAAATAATTTGTGTGTCAGAGTAACCCTGAAAAACCTCTGGCATGTGAGATTTTACAGTCTCCTCATCCAGCCAAATACCCACAGCCCCAATGGGTTGAAGAATCTGAGAAGAGAAAGAGTTAGATGTAAGGATTTGATAAGATTATGCAATATATCTTGCTTTGTAAGAACAACTGTAAAATATATTCACCGTTGCACTGCCAGTGTGAGGGACCTCATCATTCATACTTTGTTCTCTTGTCACTAGGGATGGCCCGATACCGATACTGGCATCGGGGATCGGGCCGATACTGTCCTCATATACTCGTACTCGTACTCATAAAAATTCGCCGATACCACGCACCGATACCACGTACATTTTGCAAAACGAAACTGGCCGCCGCGAGTGCTTTGTCGAGGTGAGCTGAGGCATAGGAAAGTATAATGTCGGCGGTTTGGGCTCATTTCAAGATAAGGGATGATGACAACAGCAAGGCAGACTGTAAGTTATGTTCAGCTAAGGTGTCGAGAGGAGGGAAAGAAAGTAGGCTACATCGTTTAACACCAGCAATCTAATTAAACATCTGAAGACGCATCATAGATCTGATGGCCGAGCGCGCGCGCGGGCGGTAATGCACTCACTCTGTGTGTGCGGGTGCGGGAGAATAAAACGATTCGCGGGACTCCCGCAAACTAGAAATATCTATGAATAAAACATAAAAACTAATAGATTTTTATTCATCTCTTGCAGAAAAGCAACAAGAACAACTACAACAAAATAGAAACGATTTACAGGCCAGAGTTTCTATTCATAACATGGTTACAGCGTTGAGCGATGTAGCCAATCACAGACATATGTGTTGATTTCTTGAACGCAATGGCCAATCAGAAGCATTTAAGATAGACTCCCCTCACCGCTCAAAACGGACTTTTTTGTTCAGTGCTGAATTCTGTATGCTGGCAAATCCTCTAATTATAACAAACAAATTGTGGATATTATGAAAGATTGATTGTGCAGTCAGCTTCATTGATAATACCGAGATGTGTGAGATCGCGAGGAACTGTCAGCTTTTTAGGATTTAAGGGAGCGCTCTTTGCGCGCATTCAGTCATGCCAGACCATGCACGCAGTAGCCTGCTTGCTTTTATGTTAAATTAACAGTGGTTTGTGTGTTAATACATTTATTATTTTACTAATTTTTTATTTATTTTTAGACTTGTTAAAACAAGCAGAGAAGAAAATAAAAACAGTCTTCTAACCTGTGTTCTAAAATAGTCGTCTTCTTTTCTGGGAGCCTATTACTTTTGCGGTAGAAATATCGGTATCGGTACTCGGTATCGGCAAGTACACAAATCTAAATACTCGTACTCGTATCGGTTTGAAAAAAAATGGTATCGGGCCATCCCTACTTGTCACCCGTACCATCTTGCAGGTGGCTGGTTCTATCTGCTTCCAAAAGGCCATCAGGTGGGCGTGACTTGCAAATCTGTGCCCATACACAACATTAAATTGCAAGCATGTTAGCATCCGTATTGACAGTTACTGTAAACATCCTGGAACATTTAGGCACTAAGGTCAGAAACTGGACCACACACATCAGTCCTTTTCCTTACTGCTCTTCTCAGTATTGTAAAATACAATGCACAAGTAGATAGATCTAGATAGTTTTAGATAGATACTTTTCTCAAAAGTTTTTGGGCCTGTGGAACCATTAGATGCAACAGGGTGGGCTTCCCTAAAACCACCCTCAACAAGCTGCCAAAAACAGAGGTGGATCAGGGATGACCAACTTCTCTTTGTGGAATGGATGAAGTCCTGATGTGTTCTTCCAGTCATTCAGCCAATGGAGACCAGACTGTGAAAAATAATAAGTGAGTCAAAAAAAAATCTGTATTTGCTGGAAATGCAAAAATATTAATAGCTATTTTATGTATTGATTATTGTTATGCTTGCTTTACACACAGGAACATGGGAGGAGTTGATGTATCCGATGCCCTCACTGGGTATTACACAGTGCTGCGGAAAACTAGAAAGTGGTACCACACTTTGTTCTACCACTTTTTGGACATTGCGTTCATAATCCACCAGTAGCTGGCTACACTGCAGAACAAGAGGGCAGAAAACCAAAGAGAATTTCGAGAAGCTCTAGTTTGTGAGCTTGCTGACTGGATGCCTTCTTTGAAACAAGACCAGAATGAGGATTAAATTCAAAAGCGTTCCAGAATTACATTCATTTGAATTTCGACATCAACTTTGCAAGCCTACACTCAAAAATGGGTGTGACAGTTAACAGGTTAAATGATGTTCTAAATTATGAATGAGTGAAACGCTTTGCTGAACGGTCTGAATCCACTCACATTCGCTTGGACTGCTCTCTCACTGAATCAGCTGAAGCGATTTATCAGTCAGTAAAACAAACAGACGGCATCGAGAGAACAACCAGCGCTGTTTTTCAGTTGTTTTTCTCTGTGAACATGCGCTGATTGGATGTCTAGGGTTGGGTATTGTTTGAATTTTAACAGGTCATATTCCGATTTCGATTCTACTTATCGATTCCTAATAAGGTAAAAAAAAAAAAGAAAAAAAAAGAAGAAGACTTTAGATATCAGTCACATTTAGTCTTATTGGAAAATATTTAGTTGTAGCTGAATATCATGATCAAAAATCAACAGGCTAAAGAACAGGAACGTTTGACTGTGGTTTAAAAAATATCACAGAGAAACAATGAACCTAACTAATATAAACTTCAAGCATTATTAAGTAAACACTCAGTAATTAAAAAAAGAACAAATAAAAAATAAGCAGTTGCAACAAATACAATTGAACAAAGATACGATTGAAATAATTGTTTTATGATATTCAGGTAGAAGTGTAATCAAATGATTTTTAACGGTTCAATTCTCTCAAGAATGCATTTGATGATCCTCGATATCAAGCACTTTCATGCGTCCTCTGTATATGCTTTCTTAAATGTTGGAATTGAACTTTGACAGTTGATGATGACCAGTGGCGTCATGCCCATTCAAAGTGAGGGCACGTGCCCCCTCAGATTTTTCCTCCCTAGGGTGACCAGAAGTCCCGAAAAATTCGGGACAGTCCGAAATCTAAGCTGTTGTCCCGAATCCCGAAACCGGCCTTAATTGTCCCGAAAATTATACTAAAGCAAAATCTTGATATAAAATATTAAAAACTGTCCGTGGAAGTTGAGTCGTCCTGCAGCCAGCCCCTTCCAATTGCAGCAGCCGCAGCCGCGAGGACAGTGTCAGTAAATGTGCAGGCAGCCAGTCTAAACTTTAGTTTTTTTACGCGCGTCATTTGCTCTTGACGCGCGAATGGATTCAAAGTGTTCACGCGTAGGCTATAACTAGACGCGGTAGGCGCGAATTTGACGCGCTATCGCGTCTGGTGTGAACGCCGCATTAAAGGAGTGATTGGAGTGGTCGCGTCACTGTGTGCAAAAAAAAAAAACTTCGTTCGGGCTTTGTAATGTCTGATGTCGGGTTAGGCCTACACAAAGCAAATCATCTACAAAATTATTTAGTTTTCCTATTTAATGACCGACAATTTAGTTGTAATAATAATTTTGCCATAAGGCTGATTAGCGTTAGGCTATAGCCTGAAAGGTCTGATTTAGCCTACACACTGTTACAACAGTAACACATTTTTTTTTCACAATGACATTTGAGTTCATGATTTTAATGGGTTTTTTTTTTTTGGCAGACTAAAGACTAATGACAGACTTTGATCTTTGAATTAAAAAATATGTTTGGGTCAGGTTTGAAATTCCTTATCTTTTAATGTACTAGTCTAATATTATAGTAGGACTACCCCCCAAATCCCTACAGCATAGTTGTTATACAGATCGCTATACATATTGCATTTGATTTGATTACTTTTATACATTTCTGTCAAATATTAACCATTTTCAAATAAACGGGGTAGTGTTAACCTTATTCAGCACTGAAATCTGTCAAACTTCTTTCAAAGTCCTTCATCACATATTAATATTAAAATAACTTAATTTCAGAGCACCACAAAGTCAGACCTCAGCACCTTTATGTAATGTAAGATCGTTCTTAGGTCACATACCAATTTAAAATCATATCATAAAAACTGCAATGGTACTGTTTTTAAAATCATGTGTAGTAGGCCTAAGTGTACAGTAAGTGTGTGTGTAAACATGCTTTAATGAAGTAGACTTCAAAAGCTTTTGAATTTGTTCTTCTTTACAGTTCTTTCATCAACCTGTCTTTTACATAAACTTACAAAATAGATACTTTAACTTAGTCCTCAGAATCAGATAGAGGAGTGTTGCTGCTAGCTCCGTTAAGGTATTTCTGTCCCTCCCAAACTGCATTGAAATGGTATGTTTAGCAGCCAGAATTTAAAAAATGTTCAGGGGGAGAAACCCCCTGACCCCTCCTAACATGATCCATATCACCCATCAGAAAACAATTGCAACGTCTCAGATTGTGCCCCCCCAGAATTTTGGCTTGCATGACGCCCCTGATGATGACGTAATAAAAAATAAGCAAAAGAGTATAGCACAACTAATATGTGAGATTCTGTCTAAATAAAAGACAAAACGAAGTATAATAAGCTTTATGATAAATAAACAAGGCTTGTCCATCAAGTTAAACCTTTATTAAGGCAAAAGACCACTCAAATATGTATGAATTCTACTTACTGTTTTTAAAGAAAATCTTTATTTTTTTTTTTCATAGTATTGACACTTTATTTATTGCTGACTTTATGAAATCATTGTAAATGCTTAACAGGATGGACATATGTCACAGACAAAGATAATAATGTTGTTATCAGAAGATGTTTATTATAAAACACCAGAAAAGACGAACACAGGGAACCACAACAGCCAGGTGACATGCAGGATAATGATTTTTTTTTTATCAATACTATTTTAGCATTAACATTAACCATAACAATTTTTTTATTAGGTGTTCAAGCACGAAGTGCTGAAAACCTATTGTATTTGTGCTGATTAGGTGTTCAAGCACGAAGTGCTGAAAACCTATTGTATTTGTACTGATTTTTATTATTATTATTCTCCGCTAAAACGCATCGTACAGCCCAAACCGTAAGTGCTAGAGACTTGATATTTGGGATTAAGGTAGCACAGAAATCGAGGAGAGGTTGAGAGAGTATGAGCCCGATTGGCCCATAGGTGGCGCTATAGCAACAAAAGCGCGAAAGTGATCATAACTCCTAGACCGTATGTCGTAGACTCAAGTGTCTTATATCATTGGAAAGCTGGACTTCTGACTTAAAAAACGTATATCTCCGATTTCATTTGCGGTATGCAAATTTTTCCGCCATTTTGAATTTTGTCAAAAAACTACTTTTGCGAACTAGTCCCTGGTTTTTCGCCCGATCGGAACCAAACCAGTGCATACATGTTCTTTGGAGTCTGAATATCAATAATTATCGAAAAAAAGTCGAAATTTCGATTTCTGGTCGCTAGGGGGCGCAAAATAAACGTTGTGGGAGGAGCCTATTTTACTAAAATGGCTATAACTCCAGAAGTAAATGAGATATCTTCACCAAACTTGACACACATGTGTATGAGGACAGTTTGGGGTCACAGTAAAAAAACCGCGTCGATCTACCGCTAGGTGGCGCTATAACATTAAAAAAACATAAATAGGGCTATGACCACGTGACCGTTAGTCCGATTGACTTGAAAATTGGTATGCAGTGTCTTGGTCCAAGGCCCCATGTATGTGTATGAGGACATTGGCGTATCTCAAAAAACATGGCCGCCATCGGCCAATGAAGTTTGAGTACCTATGAGACGAGGTTAACGAAGGCTGATCGGAACGAAACTCAATGGGCATGTTCGACTCATGGCCCAAGAGGTCTGTAAGAGTTTTGAAAGAAATCGGCCACTAGTTGGCGCTAACGAGTTTTATGGCTCTGTAATCACGTGGTGTTGCACACATCACGTGGTGTTTCCCATAATATGCATATCATTTGATAGATCTCCTCATGTTGAACAACTTTGCCTCTAAATCCATTGCTGTCAATCAAATCATTCATTAAATATTCACAAATATGTTAAAAACCTACTTTCGCAAACTAGTCCCTGGTTTTTCGCCCGATCGGAACCAGACCAGTCTAGGACAATTCTCTGGACTCTCTAGATCAATAATTATCGAAAAAATGTTGAACTTTGCCCTTTGGTTCACTGTAACAGGGTCATTAAGAAAAGGGGGCGTGTCAAAATACACTTAAAAGCCTATAAATCATAAATAGAAACTCAGAACTTCACAAAAATTGATGAGCACATGTGTCATAACATGGTGAAGAAGCATGCAAAGTTTCATGGAGATCGGACCATAGGTGGCGCTATAACTGTCAAAAAGGTCGCCTGTTATTAGGTGTTCAAGCTCGAAGTGCTGAAAACCTATTGTAATTGCTATTTGAAAAAAAACAACAACCCTAAAACGCATCGTGCAGCCCAAACCGTAAGGCCTAGAGACTTAAAACCAGGCCAGGTGGTAGGACCTCAGTTTGGGGAGAACCTATCAGAGTATGACCCCGATTGGCCCATAGGTGGCGTTACAGTACCCAAAAGTACTAAATTGCTCATAACTCCTATACCGTTTGACTTAGAATCAAGCTTTTTACACCACTGTGATTCTTGGGTCAAGGCGGTCAAAATGTATATCTCCAAAATCGATTTAGGCCAGAAAAATTTCTGCTATGTCCAATTTTGTCCAAAACCTACTTTCGCAAACTAGTCCCTGGTTTTTCGCCCGATCGGAACCAAACCAATCTAGGACAATTCCGTGGACTCTCTAGATCAATAATTATCAAAAAAATGTTGAACTTTGCCCTTTGGTTCACTGTAACAGGGTCATTAAGAAAAGGGGGCGTGTCAAAATACACTCAAACGCCTATAAATCATAAATAAAAACTCAGAACTTCACAAAAATTGGTGAGCATATGTGTAATAACTTGGTGAAGAAGCATGCAAAGTTTCATGGAGATCGGACCATAGTTGGTGCTATAACTGTCAAAAAGCTTTAAAACCATATATTTCCTATGTTAAATTGCCTGTATTGACTGTAAATGCTGATCTCTTAAATGAATGCTCAGATCTTCTTTAAAAAAGGTCAAGAACATGTCTAATATCACTCTGAACAGCATTGAAAAATTTCAGACAAATCGGACAAAATTTGCCTCTATTATTAATTGTAACAATTGCAGTAAACATTTCTTTTTTCCATCACATAGTTCAAATAACTGTATCTACAACAGAATGTGTGTGTGTAGTCCTAGGTTTCTGAATAAATGCAAAATAATCTGATTAATAGTTTACAAACACATTATGTGAAATGCTTATAGACCATTAAAGTATATTTTCATAATGACACATCCCAATAGCATTGAAAACCACAACAACAACATTTGTCTTTATTTGTGTGTGTGTGTATGTGTGCTAGCATGCTAGAATCATATTACATCATAGGCTACTAGAATGTGTTCAATTGTGGTAAATCATGCAAGAACAGGGTAAACCATGGTGAATCATACTAGAACTCGGTATATCATAGTAAACTATGGTAAATCACACTGTAACATAGTAAATCATTAACAATCACACTGAAATGTGGTATATCATGGTAAATCATGCTAAAACATGGTCTATTCCATCTATGATGTCAATAGTTAAATGCTTGCTACATAAAACTTATTGTCTTTTGATGCTTTTGTGCTTAACGGCCTTAAAGGCCTTAACTGCTTGAACACCGCTAAATGCTGCTAGCAGCTTTAATTAGGTGTTCAAGCACGAAGTGCTGAAAACCTATTGTATTTGTACTGATTTTTATTATTATTATTATTATTATTATTATTATTATTCTTCTGCCGTAAAACGCATCGTGCAGAACAAACCGTAAGTGCTGGAGCTCTGAAACTTTGTCAGATGGTAGTACAAAAATCGAGGAGAGCCTCAGAAAGTATGACCCCGATTGGCCTATAGGTGGCGCTACAGCAATCAATTGCGCGAAACTGCTCATAACTCCTAAACCGTATGTCGTAGACTCAAGTGTCTTATATCATTGGAAAGCTGGAGGCCTGAAGAACAAAACGTATATCTCCGATTTCATTTCCGGTATGCAAATTTTTCCGCCATTTTGAATTTTGTCAAAAACCTACTTTTGCGAACTAGTCCCTGGTTTTTCGCCCGATCAAAACCAGACAAATGCATACATGTTCTCTGGAGTCTGAATATCAATAATCATTGAAAAAAAGTTGAATTTTCGATTCACGGTTGCTAGGGGGAGTAAAATGATCGTTGTGGGAGGAGCCTATTTTACTAAAATGGCTATAACTCGAGAAGTAAATGAGATATCTTCACCAAACTTGGAACACATGTGTATGAGTTCAATCTGAGGTCACAGTAAAAAAATCGCGTCGACCTAACACTAGGTGGCGCTATAGCACACAAAAAACCTAAATGGGGCTATGACCACCTGACCGTTAGTCAGATTGACTTAAAAATTGGTATGCAGTGTCTTGGTCCAAGGTGCCATGTATGTGTATGAGGAAATTGGCATATCTCAAAAAACATGGCCGCCATCGGCCAATGAAGCATAAGACAAGGTTAACGAAGGCCAATCGGAACGAAACTCAATGGGCATGTTCATCTCATGGCCCAAGAGGTCTGTACGAGTTTTGAAAGAAATCGGCCACTAGTTGGCGCTAACGAGTTTTACGGCTCTGTAATCACGTGGTGTTGCACATATCGCCACAAAATGCATATCATTTGATAGATCTCCTCATGTTGAACAACTTTGCCTCTAGAACCATTGCTGTCAATCAAACCGTTCATTAAATATTCATGAATATGTTAAAAACCTACTTTTGCGAACTAGTCCCTGGTTTTTTGCCCGATCGGAACCAGACCAGTCTAGGTAAATTCTCTGGACTCTCTAGATCAATAATTATTGAAAAAAAGTTGAAATTTGCCCTTTGGTTTGCTATAACATGATCATTTATAAAAAGGGGCTTGTCAAAACACACTCAAAAGCCTATAAATCATTAAAAAAAACTCAGATCTTCACAAAAATTGGTGAGCATATGTGACATAACATCATGAACAAGCATGCAAAGTTTTATGGAGATCGGACAATAGGTGGCGCTATAACTGTTAAAAAGGTTTAAAACCATGTATTTCCTATGGTAAATTGCTTGTATTGGCTGTAAATGGGTCTTTTCCATCTATGGTCATATAATTTTCATATCATAATGTTCAAAATCAGTGCAGTACAATTCTCTGGACTCTCTAGATCAATAATTATCGAAAAAAAGTTGAACTTTGCCATTTGGTTCATTATAACAGGATCATTTATAAAAAGGGGCGTGTCAAAACACACTCAAAAGCCTATAAATCATAAATAAAAACTCAGAACTTCACAAAAATTGGTGAGCATATGTGCCATAACATCATGAACACGCATGCAAAGTTTTATGGAGATCAGACAATAGGTGGCGCTATAACTGTTGAAAAGCTTTAAAACCATGTATTTCATATGGTAAATTGCCTGTATTGGCTGTAAATGGTGTGTTCCATTTATGATCATACAATATTTATATCATAATGTTCAAAATCAGGGCAGTACAATTCTCTGGACTCTCTAGATAAATAATTATCAGAAAAGTTATAACTTCTTCAGTTGGATGGCTATAATAGGGTCACTTCAATATGTAGCCTTGACCAAGAAAGCCTATATCTCTTCAATGAATGCTCATATCGTCTTAAAAACAAGTCAGAACATGTGACTCTAAATAAGATAAGAAATAATGCATCTATAACAGTTTAAAAGGTTAAAGTTATAACATAATGGCATATTAAGCCAATAAGTTGTATTCTACTGCCCCCTGCTGTTTAAAATAGTCATTTTGTCATGCTACTAACTAATAATATTCTATTATTCTTATTTAGAGTTTATAAAATCACTATTTTAACATTTACACTCACATTTTGTCAAAATTCATCTATTGAAGCATTGTGTCACAGACAAATGTTAATCCTGAATGAGACACAGTTCAGATCACTTTATCTACAACAGAATGTGTGTGTGTAGTCCCATGTTTTTGAATAAATCCTGAATAATCTGATTAATAGCTTGCAAAGACATATATTTTAATGGGAGGAGGTAGTTATATTATGGTAAATTATGCTAGGTAAATTATGCTAGATTCATGGTAAATCATACTGGAACATGGTAAATCATGAAAAATCACACTGAAATGTAGTATATCATGGTAAATCATGCTTGCTACATAAAACTTAATGTATTTTGATGCTTTTGTGCTTAACGGCCTTAAAGGCCTTAACTGCTTGAACACCGCTAAATGCTGCTTGCAGCTTTAATTAGGTGTTCAAGCACGAAGTGCTGAAAACCTATTGTATTTGTAAGGATTTTTATTATTATTAGGTGTTCAAGCACGAAGTGCTGAAAACCTATTGTATTTGTACTGATTTTTATTATTATTATTATTATTATTATTATTTTCCCCTAAAACGCATCGTGCAGCCCAAACCGTAAGTGCTGGAGCTCTGAAACTTTGTCAGATGGTAGTACAAAAATCGAGGAGAGGTTCAGAGAGTATGACCCCGATTGGCCTATAGGTGGCGCTACAGCAATCAATTGCGCGTAACGGCTCATAACTCCTAAACCGTAAGGCGTAGACTCAAGTGTCTTATATCATTGGAAAGCTGGACTCTTAACTTAAAAAACGTATATCTCCGATTTCATTTCCGCCATGATAGATTTTCCGCCATTTTGAATTTTGTTGAAAAACTACTTTTGCGAACTAGTCCCTGGTTTTTTGCCCGATCGGAACCAAACCAGTGTAGAAATGTTCTCTGGAGTCTGAATATCAATAATTATTGAAAAAAAGTTGAAATTTCGATTTCCGGTTGCTAGGGGGCGCAAAATGAACGTTGTGGGAGGAGCCTATTTTACAAAAATGGCTATAACTCGAGAACGAAATGAGATATCTTCACCAAACTTGACACACATGTGTATGAGGACAGTGTGGGGTCACAGTAAAAAAACCGCGTCGATCTAACACTAGGTGGCGCTATAACATTAAAAAAACATAAAAGGGGGTGTGGCCACCTGACCGTTAGTCCGATTTACCTGAAAATTGGTATGCAGTGTCTTGGTCCAAGGCCCCATGAATGTCTATGAGGACATTGGCGTATCTCAAAAAACATGGCCGCCATCGGCCAATTAAGTTTGAGCACCTGTGAGACGAGGTTAACGGAGGCCAATCGGAACGAAACTCAATGGGCATGTTCGACTCATGGGCCAAGAGGTCTGTAAGAGTTTTGAAAGAAATCGGCCACTAGTTGGCGCTAACGAGTTTTACGGCTCTGTAATCACGTGGTGTTGCACACAACCCCACAAAATGCATATCATTTGATAGATCTCCTCATGATGAACAACTTTGCCTCTAGAACCATTGCTGTCAATCAAACCGTTCATTAAATATTCACGAATATGTTAAAAACCTACTTTTGCGAACTAGTCCCTGGTTTTTCGCCCGATTGGAACCAGACCAGTCTAGGACAATTCTCTGGACTCTCTAGATCAATAATTATTGAAAAAAAGTTTAAATTTGCCATTTGGTTCATTATAACAGGATCATTTATAAAAAGGGGCGTGTCAAAACACACTCAAAAGCCTATAAATCATAAATAAAAACTCAGAACTTCTCAAAAATTGATGAGCATATGTGTCATACCATGGTGAAGAAGCATGCAAAGTTTCATGGAGATCGGACAATAGGTGGCGCTATAACTGTTGAAAAGCTTTAAAACCATACATTTCCTATGGTAAATTGCCTGTATTGGCTGTAAATGGTCTTTTCCATCTATGATCGTATAATTTTCATATCTTAATGTTTAAAACCAGTGCAGTACAATTATCTGGACTCTCTAGATCAATAATTATCAGAAAAGGTATAATTACTTCATTTGGATGGCTATAATAGAGTGTAAATCGGATGGCTATAACAGCTATAACAGCTTGGATGGCTATAACAGCCAAAAAGTGGTATTTTACTGCCCCCTGCTGTCATTTCATCATACTACTCTCTAATATTTTTATATATAATTGATATTTAGACTTTATTAAATCATTATTTTAACATTTACAATCACATTTTGTCAAAATTCATCTATTGCTCTGTACTCTCTAGAACAATAATTATAGGAAAATGTATAACTTCTTCATTTGGATGACTATAATAGGGTCACTTCAATATGTAGCCTTGAGCGAAAGCCAATATCTTTTCAATAAATGCTCATAGCTTCTTAAAAAAAGGTCAAGAACAGCTATAACAGCTTGAAAAAGGCTAACAGCCAATAAGTGGTATTTTACTGCCCCCTGCTGTTTAAAAAAAGTCATTTTGTCACACTACTCAACTATAATTAATATTTAGACTTTATAAATTCACTATTTTAACATTTACAATAACATTTAGTCAAAAATCATCTATTGAAGTGACAATTGAGTCACATTGGATCCTGAAGTTCCAAATGTCTCTATCTACATCAGAATGAGCGTGTGTAGATTAAATTATATGAAAAACATGGCCTATTGTATAAGTAGGCTGTAATAGCACTGTTGTCCACTAGATGGAGCAGCAGCATTAGACATTTTTAATCTTTTTTTATCAGCTTTCAGCATTGGCTAACAAACAAATGCTTAAAGCATTTTCTTTAATTAGTTTTATATTATTACATTGCAAAGAAATATGTGAAATGCTCATATACCATTAAAACTGATTTTCACAATAACATATCCCAAAAATGTGTGTGTGTGTGTGTGTGTGTGTGTGTGTGTAAGCATGCATTATGGAGTTAACATGAAAAAAATGGTTTGCTTCAGTGGAGAATACTGGAGAAACAAAGTAGTTGAAAATGAAAGTGAGCCAATAAGTGGTCTTCTACTGCCCTCTGCTGGCCACTCTTCTTATTAATAGTCTTTTTTTGTATATAGACACTATAAAATCACTTATATAACAATTACTATTATAACACATTCATATTTTGTCAGAGTTTATCACTTCAATTGTTCTTATGCTTCATATAATTGCTATCAACGTGGTAAATCATGGTAAATAATGCCAGAAACATGGTAAATCATAGTAAAAAAGGTAAATCATGCTAGAATCCTGGTAAATTATTCTAGAATGTGCTATATCATGGTAAATCATCATATAACATGGTATATCAAGGTAAACTATGGAAAATCATGTTAGATTCATGGTAAATCATACTGGAACATGGTAAATCATGAAAAATCACACTGAAATGTAGTATATCATGGTAAATCATGCTTGCTACATAAAACTTAATGTCTTTTGATGCTTTTGTGCTTAACGGCCTTAAAGGCCTTAACTGCTTGAACACCGCTAAATGCTGCTAGCAGCTTTAATTAGGTGTTCAAGCACGAAGTGCTGAAAACCTATTGTAATCGTCCTGATTTTTATTATTATTTTTCTCCTGTAAAACGCATCGTGCAGCCCAAACCGTAAGGGCTGGAGCCTTGAAACTTTGCCAGATGGTAGTACAAAAATCGAGGAGAGGTTATCAAAGTATGAGCCCGATTGGCCCATAGGTGGCGCTATAGCAAGCAAAAGTAGGAAATCGTGCATAACTCCTAGACCATTTATCCCAGAATCAAGTGTCTTATATCCCTGTAATCCTTGGCTCAAGACGGACAAAACGTATATCTCCGATTTTATTTGCGTCTGGAAAAAATTTCCGCCATCTTGGATTTTGTCCAAAACCTACTTTTGCGAACTAGTCCCTGGTTTTTCACCCGATTGGAACCAAACCAGTGTAGAAATGTTCTCTGGAGTCTGAATATCAATAATTATCGAAAAAACGTTGAATTTTCGATTCACGGTTGCTAAGGGGCGTCAAAACGTTCGCAGGAGGCGGAGCTAATTTTACTAAAATGGGTATAACTCGTGAACAAAATAAAATAATTTCACCAAACTCGGTACACGTATGTATGAGCTTTATTTGAGGTCACAGTAAAAAAAATCGCGACGATCGAACACTAGGTGGCGCTATAACATGAAAAAAACATATAAAGGACTGACAATTAGTCCGATTGACTTGAAAATTGGTATACAGTGTCTTGGTCCAAGGCACCATGTATGTGTATGAGGACATTGGCATATCTCAAAAAACATGGCCGCCATCGACAAATGAATTTTGAGCCCCTATGAGACGAGGTTAACGGAGGCCAATCAGAACGAAACTCGATGGGCATGTTCGACTCATGGCCTAAGAGGTCTGTAAGAGTTTTGAAAGAAATCGGCCACTAGTTGGCGCTAACGAGTTTTACGGCTCTTTAATCACGTGGTGTTGCACATATCCCCACAAAATGCATATCATATGATAGATCTCCTCATGTTGAACAACTTTGCCTCTAGAACCATTGCTGTCAATCAAATTGTTCATTAAATATTCACGAATATGTTAAAAACCTACTTTTGCGAACTAGTCCCTGGTTTTTTGCCCGATCAAAACCAGACCAGTCTAGGACAATTCTCTGGACTCTATAGATCAATAATTATCAAAAAAAAGTTGAACTTTGCCCTTTGGTTCACTGTAACAGGGTCATTTAGAAAAGGGGCGTGTCAAAATACACTCAAAAGCCTATAAATCATAAATGAAAACTCAGAACTTGACAAAAATTGATGAGCATATGTGTCATACCATGGTGAGGAAGCATTCAAAGTTTCATGGAGATCGGACCATAGGTGGCGCTATAACTGTTAAAAAGCTTTAAAACCATACATTTCCTATGGTAAATTGCCTGTATTGGCTGTAAATTGTCTTTTCCATCTATGATCGTATACTTTTCATATCATAATGTTTAAAACCAGTGCAGTACAATTCTCTGGACTCTCTGGATCAATAATTATCAGAAAAGGTTGAACTTCTGCATTTTGATGGCTATAAAAGGGTCACTTCAATGTGTAGCCTTGACCGAGTGTGCCCGAAAGCCTATATCTCTTCAATGAATGCTCAGATCTTATTAAAAACAACTCAGAACATGAGACCTATCACTCTAAACAAGCATGACAATTTTCAGACAGATCGGACAAAATTTGCCTCTATTACAGTTAAAAGGGGGGAAATTATATGACCATAATGGCATATTAAGCCAATAAGTGGTATTCTACTGCCCCCTGCTGTTTAAAATAGTCATTTTGTCATAATGCTGACTATTATTGTTCTATAATTCATATTTAGAGTTTATATAATCAATATTTTAACATTTACAACCACATTTAGTCAAAATTCATTGTCACATTGACAAATGTGAACCCTGAATGAGACAGTTTAATCTACAATAGAATGTGTGTGTGTGTAGTTCCATGTTTCTGAATAAATCCATATGTGACATAACATCATGAACATGCATGCAAAGTTTTATGGAGATCGGACCATAGGTGGCGCTATAACTGCCTGTATTGGCTGTAAATGGTCTTTTCCATCTATTATGTCAGTGTTTAAATGTATGCTACATAAAACTTAATGTCTTTTGATGCTTTTGTGCTTAACGGCCTTAAAGGCCTTAACTGCTTGAACACCGCTAAATGCTGCTTGCAGCTTTAATTATTATTATTATTATTATTCTTCTGCCGTAAAACGCATTGTGCAGACCAAACCGTAAGTGCTAGAGACTTGAAACTTTGTCAGATGGTAGTACAAAAATCGAGGAGAGCTTATCAAATTATGAGCCCGATTGGCCCATAGGTGGCGCTATAGCAACCAATTGCGCAAAACTGCTCATAACTCCTAGACCGTAAATCGTAGACTCAAGTGTCTTATATCATTGGAAAGCTGGACTCCTGACTTAAAAAACGTATATCTCCGATTTCATTTCCGTCATGATAGATTTTCCGCCATTTTGAATTTTGTCAAAAAACGACTTTTGCGAACTAGTCCCTGATTTTTTGCCCGATCGGAACCAAACCAGTGCACAAATGTTCTGTGGAGTCTGAATATAAATTATAATCGTAAAAAAGTTGAAATTTCGATTTCCGGTCGCTAGGGGGCGCAAAAAGAACGTTGTGGGAGGAGCCTATTTTACTAAAAGGACTATAACTCCAGAAGTAAATTAGGTAGGTTCACCAAACTTGGTACAGTTGTGCATGAGTTCAATCTGAGGTCACAGTAAAAAAATCGCGACGATCGAACACTAGGTGGCGCTATAACATGAAAAAAACATATAAAGGACTGACCGTTAGTCCGATTGACTTGAAAATTGGTATGCAGTGTCTTGGTCCAAGGCCCCATGTATGTCTATGAGGACATTGGCGTATCTCAAAAAACATGGCCGCCATTGACCAATGAAGTTTGAGCCCCTATGAGACGAGGTTAACGGAGGCCAATCGGAACGAAACTCGATGGGCATGTTCGACTCATGGCCTAAGAGGTCTGTAAGAGTTTTGAAAGAAATCGGCCACTAGTTGGCGCTAACGAGTTTTACGGCTCTGTAATCACGTGGTGTTGCACACATCCCCCCAAAATGCATATCATTTTATAGATATCCTCATGGTGAACAACTTTGCCTCTAGAACCATTGCTGTCAATCAAATCGTTCATTAAATATTCACGAATATGTTAAAAACCTACTTTTGCGAACTAGTCCCTGGTTTTTCGCCCGATCAAAACCAGACCAGTCTAGGACAATTCTCTGGACTCTCTAGATCAATAATTATCAAAAAAAAGTTGAACTTTGCCCTTTGGTTCACTGTAACAGGGTCATTTAGAAAAGGGGCGTGTCAAAATACACTCAAAAGCCTATAAATCATAAATGAAAACTCAGAACTTGACAAAAATTGATGAGCATATGTGTCATACCATGGTGAGGAAGCATGCAAAGTTTCATGGAGATCGGACCATAGGTGGCGCTATAACTGTTAAAAAGCTTTAAAACCATATATTTCCTATGGTAAATTGCCTGTATTGGCTGTAAATGGTCTTTTCCATCTATGATCGTAAAATTTTCATATCTTAATGTTTAAAACCAGTGCAGTACAATTATCTGGACTCTCTAGATCAATAATTATCAGAAAAGGTGTAATTTCTTCATTTGAATGGCTGTAATAGTGTAAATTGGATGGCTATAACATTTTGGATGGCTATAACAGCCAATAAGTGGTATTTTACTGCCCCCTGCTGTCATTTCATCATACTACTCCCTAAAATTGTTATATATAATTGAAATGTAGACTTTATTAAATCATTATTTTAACATTTACAATCACATTTTGTCCAAATTCATCTATTGCTCTGTACTCTCTAGAACAATAATTATCAGAAAATGTATAACTTGTAATGTATAACATTTGGATGACTATAATAGGGTCACTTCAATATGTAGCCTTGACCGAAAGCCAATATCTTTTCAATGAATGCTCATAGCTTCTTAAAAAAAGGTCAAGCATGGCTAACAGCCAATAAGTGATATTTTACTGCCCCCTGCTGTCATTTTCATCATACTACTCCCTAATATTGTTATAGTTCATATTTAGACTTTCTAAAATCATTATTTTAACATTTACTATCACATTTTGTAAAAATGCATCTATTGGAGTATTATGGACTGCATTTATTTATTTTATTTATTACTCTTTACAATTGTGTCACAGGAAGGCTGAAAACGAAAGTTTTTATTTATACAACTGTTTATAGTCTGTAATACCACTGTTGTCCAATAGATGGAGCAGCAGTATTATACAAATGCTGAAGGAGTATTGTTCATTCTTAGTTAATGCTAACTAATGTAGTTAACATTAACTAAGAATGAACAATACTCCTTCAGCATTTGTTAATCTTTGTTAATGTTAATTTCAACATTTACAAATACTTTATTTAAATCTTGTTAACATTAGTTAATGCACTGTGAACTAACATGAACTAACAATGAACAGCTGGATTTGTATTAACTAACGTTAACAAAGATGAACAAAAACAGTAACAAATGTATTGCTCATGGTTAGTTAATGTTAATTAATACATTAATGTTTAATAAATTAACCTTATTGTAAAGTGTTACCGACATTTTTAATCTTTTTTTTAATCAGCTTTCAGCATTGGCTAACAAACAAATGCTTAAAGCTATTTTTTTATTAAAAAAATACCAAAGTGGTATTTTACTGCCCCTTGCTGTCATTTCATCATACTACTCCCTAATATTGTTTTATAATTCATATTTAGAATTTCTAAAATCATTATTTCAACATTTACAATCACATTTTGTCCAAATTCATCTATTGGAGTATTATGGACTGCATTTATTTATTTTATTTATTACTATTTACAATTGTGTCACAGGAAGGCTGAAAACGAAAGTATAACGTTGGGCCACGCCCCCCAAGGACAAATTCACTCATAACTCGAAAACAGAAAGTCGCTGCACGCTCAAATTTTGATGGTAAGGTTCTCTCGGGGTTCTTGATCCAAATCTATCGTCGCGGGGCTCGGGAACGCCCCCAATCTTTAGATAATTTTTTCATTATCTCGTTCCCGAGATATAAGTGAAAACCAAATTTCCATTCATTTATTTCAACTGTATATAGTCTGTAATACCACTGTTATCCAATAGATGGAGCAGCAGCATTATACAAATGCTGAAGGAGTATTGTTCATTCTTAGTTAATGTTAACTAATGTAGTTAACTTTAACTAAGAATGAACAATACTCCTTCAGCATTTGTTAATCTTTGTTAATGTTAATTTCAACATTTACAAATACTTTATTAAAATCTTGTTAACATTAGTTAATGCACTGTGAACTAACCTGAACCAAAGAGTATAGAAGAACAAGAGGCGAAACTCCGATGCTTTTCTGGTAACAGCCACTAGGTGGCGCGGCCGCCATTTTGGGGTGAAAATTCCAACTGGAGTTACTGGGCAACAGCACAGATAACAGTTTTTTAGGTAGTTTTTCTTGCATTTTTATGCAACTTTACACATTTACTACTATTATTAGTTACCAACTCCACTAGGCCTGAAATATATTTTATACGTTTTAATCCCCTGGATCGTGCTACAAACATGATGATCTTAACATGATGCATTGGTGTGTCCGTTATCTGTGTTTTTTTGTTTACATAGGCTTGCTTTAACGGTCATTAATATAAAATAGTACTGCAAAAAAACCAGTTTACTGTAAAGCTATTCTATTGCTGTTATATATTTATTGTCCAACATTTACATTTTAGTACAATTACATTTATTTGCTGAATTCATTTATTTCATTGAACTTATTTTTGTATGTAAGGTTATGTGTACCTCCTGGGAAACGGTCTAACGTTATAACTTTATGAACTTACATCACTTTATTCTTCTTACCTGTCAAACTTAATGTAGAGATTAATATAATTAATTAAATCCTTGAACTTCCCTGTCTCAAGTTATGTGGGGGAAAAGCCTAGTAGCAACTTCTTTTTAACGGATATAACGTTAACTGTTGTGAATTAAAATAATCACCTAATTATTTCAACCTAAAAATGACCTCTGCACTGGACTAAATATATGTATAATATATGACTGCCGAGTCGCTTTCACCCCAAAATGGCGGACGCGTAGGGCTGCTGCTGGGCGCTGGTGTTGCAATGGAACGTTCTATTGGCTTTCACTTCTTGTCAATATACGTTCTTTGCCTGAACTAACAATGAACAGCTGGATTTGTATTAACTAACGTTAACACTAGAAGTGCCAGAATTCCATAACTACTAGAACTGCCACAAGCGGTCATTTTGACCGTTAGATTGCAAACTCTATATCTTTAATGATAAATACCCAATTGAGAGATTAATGCATTTGTTGTATTAGGATATCTTTTAAAAACAAAACAACACCAAACTGTACATTTTAAAAAGTTTAATTATACATTTATAAATAATAATATCAGTAGCCCGTAATTATCGCATAGGGCCTATTCACAACAGAGCTATATTTCCATATCCCTTCAACATAACTCAGAACAAGATAATAACAACTAAAAGTATCTTATTTAGATATTCTTTTGACAGTGAGAGAGACAATGTCACGGTTTATGAATTCGCTGTCTCCTTTCTCGTCTTGTTGTGTGTGTGTGTGCGTGGTCGCTGATCAATGCAGCTTATCAGCACGTGCGCTCTGATCAACGCGCCAGCTGCAACTGATCAGCGATTCGACCCTTTTCAGTGTTACTGTTCTCGCCTAGTCTTTGGGTGTTTCTCAAAACCAAGAATGCAAAGAACGGACTTGTGTTCTTGGGGAGAACGCTCTTGCTAGTTGTTCTTGGAAGAATGAACTCACAAGCTAACGAGCACACAGAACGCTGCTGACAGTTTGAGACGATGTGTTCTTGCTGGTATTGCGCAATAATACCCCCGCACAGACACCGTCTGCAGTACCCAAACATAACGAGAATTATTGACGATAACAGCCAGGCTGCAATGGTCTCTTGGCTGTGGGGAAAAACGAGTCTGTGAGCAAACTGGCCGGTTGGCTCGATAGCTGACGTTACACCCGCAGGCGCTTATGGAGATTCTCACTTCCGAAAACGTTTGAGCACATTTTCGATTAGCCATACATTTTCGTAAAAATGCCAATATTTGAAATCTACACAGTTGATTTCTCGCATCAAATGTTCTCAGAAGTGAATTTAGTGATGAAATAGTGTACGTAATTGTAGAAAAACGAAATACTGTATTGACCTGCCTCTCCTTCCTCGAATGCCGAATTGAATGCTGGGATATTTCTGCCGTCAAGTTCACACAAGTTACCAACCGATGCATCCTTGGTAAAATGGGCGTGTCAAGAACACATCCGGGATTTTTAACTGTTCTTGCCAAAATGCAAACTTGTGTATTGGGACAGTACTTGGGCCACAAAAGATGACGTTTCACAAGAACACAAGGACACAAGTACAGACAAGAACACAGGTTGAGAAAGGCCCTTTGTCAGATCGTTGTGGATTTTTCCTGCGTGTTTGTTCCCTGCCTGTATACGTTTTCCGTGTGTCATCCCGTGTTCAGCACTCCTGGTTCAGCACTCACTCCAGCGTCCCTGTGCTGCCAAGGGCTTCATACCGGACATTTGCACACCTTAACTCTCCCAGCATCTGACCAGCTCTCAATAAACATATCTGTCATTTTGCAATTGAATCTTCTGATTTTTTCCTAATACACAAAGGTCAACCGCGAGAAATGTAACAAAAGAATACCGTGAAATTCAGTGCGGTCAATATGACCGTCTATGGCCGAAATAGGTAAATATGTTCATTTGTTTGTTTGCCTTATGTGTAATTTATATTAAAAACATTTTAAATGAAAATACAGACACTTTTAGGAAAAGTCAGGTACCAGCAGGATTTTTTTTTTTTTTCAACAAAGTTATTACAGATATAAAATTCAAAACGGTCAAAATGACCGTCGTGGCCATTCTAGTGTTAACAAAGATGAACAAAAACAGAAACAAATGTATTACTCATGGTTAGTTCATGTTAATTAATACATTAACTAATGTTTATTAAATGAACCTTATTGTAAAGTGTTACCGACATTTTTAATCTTTTTTATCAGCTTTCAGCATTGGCTAACAAACAAACGCTTAAAGCAATTTTTTTATTAGTTTTAATATAGTTTTATATTATTACATCACAAAGAAATATGTGAAATGCATGCTTATACACCATTAAAAGAGATTTTCACAATAACATATCCCATGTGTGTGTGTGTGTGTGTGTGTGTAAGCATATGTCTACATATGAATGCAAAAGCACTTGTGAAAACACTTTATTAATAAGTACAGTGGCCAGCAGAGGGCAGTAGAAGACCACTTATTGGCTCACTTTCATTTTGACACACTTGATTTTCACCAGTAAATCACAGCACTAAAGCAAACCAGTTTTTCCATGTTAACTATTATAACACAATCATTTTTTGTCAGAGTTTATCACTTCATTTTTATTGGCCCTTCACATCAATGCAGCAATGTGGTAAATCATGGTAAATCACGATAGAAACATGGTAAATCATAGTAAAAAATACTATTACATGGTGGATCATGGCAAATCATGCTAGCAATGTGATGAATCATGGTAAATCATGCTACAATCCTGGTAAATCATTCTAGAATGTGGTATATCATGGTAAATCATCCTATAACATGGTAAATGATGGTAAACTGTGGTAAATCATGCTAGATTCATGGTAAATCATACTGGAACATTGTAGATCATGAAAAATCACACTAAATTTGGTATATCATGGTAAATCATGCTAAAACATGGTCTATTCCATCTATGATGTCAATGGTTAAATGCTTGCTACATAAAACTTAATGTCTTTTGATGCTTTTGTGCTTAACGGCCTTAAAGGCCTTAACTGCTTGAACACCGCTAAATGCTGCTAGCAGCTTTAATTTTTTTTTGTTATCTTCTACTTATTCTTGTGGCAGATGTATGCACTTCAATGCTGACTGTGCATACAACCGCCAATATGAACTGTGCTCTGAACTCATTCAGTCTTTTTAACAATTAGTAATTCTTAATCTTTTCCATCACATAATTGGATAACATGTATTAACATATATATTTCACCATGAATTCCCATGACATCTATTATATATATTTCTATGTACTCTGGATATTGGACAGCAGATTGAACAAGACTTTTATTTTGGTCTGGTGATATGACATCATAAATCTGCGCCGTGCTCCTGCAGCTGTTGTGATTAGACTGAAGAAAGGTTTGTGGTTTTACGCATTTAAAGAGTTTAAATCGATACACGTCAATTTGATAGTTGTTACAAGAGGTATGTGACCATGTATTATTGAACATATCTTTGTTATGCTTAATGTAACAATTTTGTGGGGTTTTTGAGTAAAGGGTTTGAAATTGAGTTACAGAAAAGGTGCGTCTCAATTCGCGCAATATATCTTGTATCAGTTTCTCGTAAACATGAATTCGGGTTTTGGAAAAGTGGTGATGGAGAAACGGAGCTTTTCGAAACTCAATTGAATCTAATGCTTTGCCAAATGACTCACTGATTCGAAGCGCTTGAATCACCGCGCGCTAACGAATCCTGCCGCTCAAAACAGAGTAAAAATACAACGAAAACACAAATATGATGATTAACAATGACACATTTCATGAACAAGTCTTACATGTTTTTATGACAACGTAATCTGTTAAATCTACTAATTATTAAATATGAAGTGTCTGTAATTTATTGTATATTGTTGTGCCTGTTTTGAATGATTTTTGTCTGATCAGTTGATTTAAGTCCATGAACTCTCACTCTCACTGACTCCCTCACCAGTGCGCTGAACTACTGAACTACAGCTGATTGAGACACACAGATTTACTGTGGATTTATTTTTCTTTCTGTTAATTATTCTCATCGTCAACCATTTTTCAAACACACAGGAAAACTCCTGGAGAAACATCTGAGATCCACGTGACACTATTATAAAGATGGCGTTTATTAAAGAGGAGAGTGAAGACATAAAGATTGAAAAAGTGTTCAGCGTGAAACATGAAGATACTGAGGAACAAACAGGTTAGTTTCATTCGGCCCTATTTAAAGGGGTGGTAAAACATGATTTCACCTTCTAACTTTAGCTAGTGTGTAAAGTTGCTGTTTGAGCATACCCAGCAAACATGCTCCTTTAGGGCCCGAATGGTTTATTCACAGTCATGTAAAAAATATATACAATACATTACCGTTCAAAACTTTGGGGTCAGTAAGATTTTTTAAATAGCCCTACTTTTGAACAAAGTAATTTTACAAAGTAATTATTCCTGGGATGTTAAAACTGAATTTTCAGTAGCTAGCATCTAGTCGTCAGCATGTAAATCGTGAAAAAAATTCAGGAATGTTTGAACAGAACTGTCAAAAGAGTAGCATTTATTTGAAAAAGATTTTGAGTTAACAAAAAAGTCAAAACAAAAAAAATGTAATCATATAAAACCACATCACAACACATTAAGGTAGATTATGAATCCTCTAATAAAATAAATCAATCCCCTCGGAAACCGGAGTAACTTGCTCCTTCCACCATCCCAGTCTCTTGCATTAGGATCAGCATCAACCCCTTCGGATGCTGCTTCAGCTGTGTCAGCATCTAAAGTGAGAAAAACAACAACAATTGAAATGTTAACATAAAAAAAAATTATAAAAAAAAAGACGGGGGTTGTTCCAAGTGTAATTTATACACTTGTGTTTTCCCAAGGGTTAGGCCATTTCCACCTCAGAGAACAAAGAATCTTCTGCACTTTGACTGGAGGATAATTTGAGTTCCGGAAAAATAGTTACAGGTTTTTTATTAATATTAAAAACAAATGTAGGTGGTGTTGTTGAGAGAGAAACATACAGAGGGCATGATGAATTGAGGGCATGATGAAATGAGAGCATGAGAACGATTTACAAAAATTATCAACACAATATATAATTTTGTCAACTTGTACTCACACTCATGTCATTCCAACCCTGCATTATTTCTTCTGTGGGAGATTCTTCTGATATTTTGAAAAATGACTCAATAAAAAGTCAATGTGATTTTCATTGTATGGACAAAACAGATTAAACAATATTCAAAATTCTTCTTTTGCATTCCACAGAAAAAAGTAAATAATACATTTTTGGAACAACATGAACAACCCCTCAATGTCTTTATCAAGAAATCATTGATGGCTTTAACTTGCAGCATGAATATGTAATTTCTATTAAAGAAAATACAGAGAATGTGTCTGACAGTCAAAAATGTACTTACACAGAAAAAGAGTGACCTGTGCCCGAGTGGCTCTCTGTTGGGTTCATTTAGCTGTTTGACACACAACACAATTAAGGAAAAAAGAGAGAAGACAACTGAATATTAGTAATATTACATAAATCTATACAAATAAAAATTATAATTTTTTTCATCAGTGATTATTGACTAATTAATATGTCAGGAGTTCTCAACTCTGGTCCTCGAAGTGCACTGTCTTGCAGTTTGTGTCCAGACCTGATCAATCTCACTTGCTCCTTTAAAGGGATTTTTGAAAATGACTGTTCATGTAGTGTGTAATATAGCTCTAAGTGAATGAAAACATCCTGCAAAGTTTTATATCTGAAAGTGCACCGTATATAAAGTTATTGTCTTTCAAAAGTGAGAGTCGACTCTGAGTCAATGAAATGAATTGTTTTTCAAACGAGTCATTAGCCGTTTCGTAGTGACGTAGATGCGAAACATTAGCACATTGGCCGCGCCCAGTTATTGCGCGCGCACTCGAAGGGAAACTTAAACCTCAAACGCAGCTGATTCCTGTACTGGACAGCATCATGTCGAGAAGACGGCGCTGTGCATAATGTGAAGGTAAAGCCAGTTATTTTTCACTCCCCAAGGATGAGCATGTGAAGAATCAGTGGTTAAAATTCATCTTTACCAAGATATCACAGCAGTATAATCCTAAACTATTGCTGTGTTCCCTTTATTTTACTGCAGGATTCACAAACCGCTTGATCCATCTAGTCATGTTCAGGACATATTGCAGGGGATCTCAGCTCTGGCCCTTGAGGACCACTGTCCTGCAAACTTTAGCACCAAACCCTGGTCCAAGTCAAACACACCTGAACAAGCCCAACACACCTGAACAAGCCCAACACGCCTGAACAAGCCCAACACACCTGAACAAGTCCAACACACCTGAACAAGCCCAACACACCTGAACAAGCTCAACACACCTGAACAAGTCCAACACGCCTGAACAAGCCCAACACACCTGAACAAGCCCAACACACCTGAACAAGCTCAACACACCTGAACATGTGTTGGGCTTGTTCAGGTGTGTTGAGCTTGTTCAGGTGTGTTGGGCTTGTTTAGGTGTGTTGAGCTTGTTCAGGTGTGTTGAGCTTGTTTAGGTGTGTTGAGCTTGTTCAGGTGTGTTGGGCTTGTTCAGGTGTGTTGGGCTTGTTCAGGTGTGTTGAGCTTGTTCAGGTGTGTTGGGCTTGTTTAGGTGTGTTGAGCTTGTTCAGGTGTGTTGAGCTTGTTTAGGTGTGTTGAGCTTGTTCAGGTGTGTTGAGCTTGTTCAGGTGTGTTGAGCTTTTTCAGGTGTGTTGGGCTTGTTCAGGTGTGTTGGGCTTGTTCAGGTGTGTTTGACTTGGACCAGGTGTGTTGGGCTTGTTCAGGTGTGTTGAGCTTGTTCAGGTGTGTTGGGCTTGTTCACGTGTGTTGGGCTTGTTCAGGTGTGTTGGGCTTGTTCAGGTGTGTTGAGCTTGTTCAGGTGTGTTGAGCTTGTTCAGGTGTGTTGAGCTTGTTCAGGTGTGTTGGGCTTGTTCAGGTTTGTTGGGCTTGTTCAGGTGTGTTGGGCTTGTTCAGGTGTGTTGAGCTTGTTCAGGTGTGTTGAGCTTGTTCAGGTGTGTTGGGCTTGTTCAGGTGTGTTGGGCTTGTTCAGGTGTGTTGAGCTTGTTCAGGTGTGTTGAGCTTGTTCAGGTGTGTTGAGCTTGTTCAGGTGTGTTGGGCTTGTTCAGGTTTGTTGGGCTTGTTCAGGTTTGTTGGGCTTGTTCAGGTGTGTTGAGCTTGTTCAGGTGTGTTGAGCTTGTTCAGGTGTGTTGGGCTTGTTCAGGTTTGTTGGGCTTGTTCAGGTGTGTTGGGCTTGTTCAGGTGTGTTGAGCTTGTTCAGGTGTGTTGGGCTTGTTCAGGTTTGTTGGGCTTGTTCAGGTGTGTTGGGCTTGTTCAGGTGTGTTGAGCTTGTTCAGGTGTGTTGAGCTTGTTCAGGTGTGTTGGGCTTGTTCAGGTTTGTTGGGCTTGTTCAGGTGTGTTGGGCTTGTTCAGGTGTGTTGGGCTTGTTCAGGTGTGTTGAGCTTGTTCAGGTGTGTTGAGCTTGTTCAGGTGTGTTGGGCTTGTTCAGGTGTGTTGGACTTGTTCAGGTGTGTTGGGCTTGTTCAGGTGTGTTGGGCTTGTTCAGGTGTGTTGAGCTTGTTCAGGTGTGTTGGACTTGTTCAGGTGTGTTGGACTTGTTCAGGTGTGTTGGGCTTGTTCAGGTGTGTTGGACTTGTTCAGGTGTGTTGGGCTTGTTCAGGTGTGTTGGGCTTGTTCAGGTGTGTTGGGCTTGTTCAGGTGTGTTTGACTTGGACCAGGGTTTGGTGCTAAAGTCTGGAGGACAGTGGTCCTCAAGGGCCAGAGCTGAGATCCCCTGCAATATGTCCTGAACATGACTAGATGGATCACTTACAGCAATGGTGTCCAGTCCTGGTCATGGAGGAGTTTAGCTGTTTGTAGTTTCTACTGATCCTGAAGACCTCCATCAACTGCTTCAAATCTGCTTAACTGGGGTTGGAGCTCAATTCTGCAATCAGGATTAGATGACAATGAATACTGAAAAGAGAGAGGTCAAACAACATTTTAATGTTATAAACCCAGTTTAAACTTTTATTCATGAATATGTACAATAACATCTAAGAATGTATGCTACATATGACACCACTGACTGTACTGACAAATAAAATACCCAAAATATTAACAGATAACATAAGCAAAATGTTTATGAAAATACAGTTATATATATGGTGTAAAGAAAGTTTTTGTAAATCTCTATGACAAATCTACAATGCAAAAACTGAGAATGTGTCAGACAGTGATTCCAACAGAATACTTACACAGAGCAGTACCAATTATCTGATTACACACAAGGAGAAGGGAGAAAAAGAAACAAATATTTAATGTTATTAAATAAACCAATAATAAACTAAATTATAATAGCACCAAAAGGTACATTACACTTACACTTACTTGAATACATTTAGTTTTAAAGTATGTATTACCTCGGAGATTACCAAAAAGCGGACTGTCTGAGCAGCTAGTAGACAGTTAAAACCGTTTCATTTAAACAGCAGCAGAGTAACGTTAGCTATAATCAGATAACAATAAAATGAGTGTAATTTAATACCAATTAATTAATTAATTACCATTTTGACCCGTTTCACTCATTTTAATAGAAAACTCAAATTACTATGGAAATTTAAAAAGCTTACCTGTTTGGTGCAAAGCTGGGCGGTACCAGTCGAATCCAGAAAGACAGCTCCTTAGCGATGGAAAGTTCCCGCAGTCTCATTGGTTAGAATTAATCTACGCCATCTACTTTATTACTTAGAATTTTTCTTTTGCAGTTTCAGAAATATAATATATATATATATATATATATATATATATATATATATATATATATAATTAATCAGTGATGTATTTATTAGTATAACAAAATATAATTTTATAATAATAAAACATCACAGTCAACCATTTGCATTGTTTTATTGTGACAAATAAGTTAATTTTATTGAATAAATATTAGGGCTGGGTATTGCCACACATTTCACAATTCGATTCGATTTCGATTCACAAGCTTGCAATTCGATTCGATTCCGATTCGATTCAATATTGATAATTTTGGATGTCAGGTACAATACATGGCAAATTTTCTCAAGGAAAACAAATCTCTTAACTAATGCTGTAAACTATGGGAGTCAGTTGTAGCCTACTAGGCTTCATTAGCCTACTATAATATTGAAGGTAAAAATTTACTGATTTGTAGCTATACAAACACTTAAATTACACTTTTATTTATTTTTTATAATAAGAAAGTTATATGAAATATAAACATTTAAATGGTGGCTATCATAAAAACTTGCCAGATTTATTCAAACATGCATTAAATATCGAAGAACATTAACAATTATAATGAATATGTAATATGGTGCATATATTTAGCAAAATGCTCCTCTTTAGAGTTAATTTTTCTAGCTGACTAACGAGTTTATGGTCACATATGGTTTTTCTGAGGTAAATGTGACGTTACATGACATTGTTTACAAGTTGTTTTACTGACGTCTTTCCACGGTTGAAACACTGATTGAGCGATTCCATGTGACATGATACGGATTTCGATAAGTTGTACTCTATCTTTTAACACACTTTCAGACGTTCATTCATGTTTATTTCGCGCTGTAACTGGTATTATTAAGGCAGAAGAGGAGATCATGTGCGCTCCGCTCTCTTGAGCTGAGCTGAGCCAGAGCGATCTCACGCCACAGCGCCAAAACGGTATTTATGTTTTTGAATTTCGCAAGAAAATGGACGTAATTTGAAATTTGAGACTTTATTTAGTATCAGTAGTAACAAAGCACAAAGATTATTGCGAATTATTGGATGGGATGTGCGCTACAATGTTCCATTCATTCATCAAATGAAAACAGGATGACTAATCGATTCTTGAGATTTAAGAATCGATATCGGTTCGTAAAAATGAGAATCGATTAATATCGAGAAATTGATATTTTTTACCCAGCCCTAATAAATATGGTAACACTTTCTATGCAGACCATGCTTATGATGAATTATAGCTCCCTTTATACTTTTTTAGGAGCAATATTACTATTCTATAAGTATATTTATAAAGACTCATTGAGACCTGCATTATAAGATAAGGGCCCTTTGGAGAAGAGTTGTTGTGGTAGAGTAGGCTGGAATGTTGTTGCCGCAATGCCGTCGAAACACTGTTATTTTCATCCGGATTGCAGGTCCACTTTTGTTCAGCCTTCCTAGGGCTGGGGGAGTTAGGCTTCAATGGTTAATTATTACCCAAATCTCGCTCTCTGTGCTGCACATTTTACGGAGGAAAGCTTCCACAATCTTCGCGAGTTCAATGCAGGATTCACACAACGGCTTGTCCTGAAAGATGAGGTATCAATGTTGAGGGAGAAGGTCTGGGCATGTCGGGTGAGGGAGTTAGGACCAATGATGAGAATCTCTGATTTATTGCAGTTGAGTTGGAGAAAGTTTTCTTGCATCCATGATTTAATGTTAGTGAGGCAGGCTGTAAAGGTTGAATGGGTGGAGGTTGTGATTGTCACGGTGTGGGTTTTGTGTTTTGTTCCTTGTTCTTGTCTGTCATGTGATTCCCTGTTTGTCATGTTATCCTGCCATGTGTCTTGTCTTTTGTCATGTTGTTGCTCAGTGTCCACAGGTGTTCCTCGTCTATGTCTATTAGTCTCCCCAGGTGTCTCTTATTAACCACGCCCCCTTGTTATCTTGTTTAGCTTGTTTGTCTGTGTATTTAAACCCCTGTGTTTCAGTTGTTGGCTGTCGGTTGTTGTTTAATGTTACTACTGTCTGGTTCTGAGTTCCCTGGATTTCCTGTTTAATTAAATGTGCTTGCGATTGGATTCACTCTCTGTTTCATCCTTGCTGCCGCGTAACAGAACAACCGACCACCAATGAATCCAGCAGCACGGATCTCGTCTGATCTTCCCAGCATGGACCGGGAGTTTGCTGGGAAAACCGCGGCCTTAGCCCTGAACAGCCCGGATTTGTTCCAGTTTACCTGGGGGTTTGCTGCACTTGCTGCCTCATGCACCCTAGGGAATGAGGCTATAAAATTGTGTTACCGGCTGGGGGCTAAGGCGGTCAACCCTAGGGAGCTCCCCGATCTCTCTGGCCTGGATTGGAGAGAGGCACTCTCCAGTTGTCTGGAGAGCTTCAGCCCGGGGTACGCCAGGCCTTCAACACTGGTCCCAGTTCCGGTGGTTCCGAGTCCGGTGGCCCGGAGGAGGAGGAGAAAGGCCTCCTCAGAGACCGTCCAGCCAGAGACCGTCCAGCCAGAGACCGTCCAGCCAGAGACCGTCCAGCCAGAGACCGTCCAGCCAGAGACCGTCCAGCCAGAGACCGTCCAGCCAGAGACCGTCCAGCCAGAGACCGTCCAGCCAGAGACCGTCCAGCCAGAGACCGTCCAGCCAGAGACCGTCCAGCCAGAGACCGTCCAGCCAGAGACCGTCCAGCCAGAGCTTCACGTCAGCCACGTCCAGCCAGAGCTTCACGTCAGCCACGTCCAGCCAGAGCTTCACGTCAGCCACGTCCAGCCAGAGCTTCACGTCAGCCACGTCCAGCCAGAGCTTCACGTCAGCCACGTCCAGCCAGAGCTTCACGTCACTTCTGCCCAGCCAGAGACTGTTCACGTCACGTCTGCCCAGCCAGAGACTGTTCACGTCACGTCTGCCCAGCCAGAGACTGTTCACGTCACGTCTGCCCAGCCAGAGACTGTTCACGTCACGTCTGCCCAGCCAGAGACTGTTCACGTCACGTCTGCCCAGCCAGAGACTTTTCACGTCACGTCTGCCCAGCCAGAGACTGTTCACGTCACGTCTGCCCAGCCAGAGACTGTTCACGTCACGTCTGCCCAGCCAGAGACTGTTCACGTCACGTCTGCCCAGCCAGAGACTGTTCACGTCACGTCTGCCCAGCCAGAGACTGATCACGCCACGCATGCGCCGCCTGAGCCCTCAGTGACCGCAACACTGGCCATTATGGCCACAGCCATGTGGTGTGTGTGGGCTACGCACACCCTTGAGCCAGAGCCCGCTGATCCTGCGCCAGAGCCCGCTGATCCTGCGCCAGAGCCCGCTGATCCTGCGCCAGAGCCCGCTGATCCTGCGCCAGAGCCCGCTGATCCTGCGCCAGAGCCCGCTGATCCTGCGCCAGAGCCCGCTGATCCTGCGCCAGAGCCCGCTGATCCTGCGCCAGAGCCCGCTGATCCTGCGCCAGAGCCCGCTGATCCTGCGCCAGAGCCCGCTGATCCTGCGCCAGAGCCCGCTGATCCTGCGCCAGAGCCCGCTGATCCGGCGCCAGAGCCTGCTGATCCTGCGCCAGGGGCCGTTGATCCTGCACCAGAGCTCACTGATCCTGCGCCAGTCCTGTCCAGCGCAGAGTTTCCTTCGCCGCTGGTTCTGCTTAGCTCAGGGCCCTCTTCACCGCCGTGGCCGCCCGAGGGGTCTTCACCGCCGTGGCCGCCCGAGGGGTCTTCACCGCCGTGGTCGCCCGAGGGGTCTTCACCGCCGTGGCCGCCCGAAGGGTCTTCACCGCCGTGGCCGCCCGAAGGGTCCTCTCCGCCGTGGCCGCCCGAAGGGTCTTCACCGCCCTGGCCGCCCGAAGGGTCTTCACCGCCCTGGCCGCCCGAAGGGTCCTCTCCGCCGTGGCCGCCCGAAGGGTCTTCACCGCCCTGGCCGCCCGAAGGGTCCTCTCCGCCGTGGCCGCCCGAAGGGTCTTCACCGCCCTGGCCGCCCGAAGGGTCTTCACCGCCCTGGCCACCTGAACTGCCTGCTCCACCCTGGTCGCCTGCACAGCCTGGTCTGCCCACGCTCCATGGCCCAGGTCCACCATGTCCTGGTCCCGTTCCCCTGTGCGGGCCTGGCCCTCCATCCCTCCCCCAGACCGCCTCCGCTTCACCACCCTCCTGAACTATTGTTTTTTGTTTTTATGGGCGTCGGGAGCCGCCCATAGGGGAGGGGCTATGTCACGGTGTGGGTTTTGTGTTTTGTTCCTTGTTCTTGTCTGTCATGTGATTCCCTGTTTGTCATGTTATCCTGCCATGTGTCTTGTCTTTTGTCATGTTGTTGCTCAGTGTCCACAGGTGTTCCTCGTCTATGTCTATTAGTCTCCCCAGGTGTCTCTTATTAACCACGCCCCCTTGTTATCTTGTTTAGCTTGTTTGTCTGTGTATTTAAACCCCTGTGTTTCAGTTGTTGGCTGTCGGTTGTTGTTTAATGTTACTACTGTCTGGTTCTGAGTTCCCTGGATTTCCTGTTTAATTAAATGTGCTTGCGATTGGATTCACTCTCTGTTTCATCCTTGCTGCCGCGTAACAGTGATGGTCTTCGAGGAGAGGTAGAGTTGGGTGTCATCAGTGTAGCAGTGGAAGTTAAGGCCATGTTGGCGAAGGATCTGTCAAAGGGGGAGCATGTACAGGATGAAGAGGAGTGGGCCAAGAACTGAACCCTGGGGGACACCATGAATGACTGGAGTGGTAGAAGACGTGCAGTTGTTTATAGAGATATAATGGCATCTGTCAGAAAGATAGGAGGTGAACCAGGTTAGGACGGAGCCAGTTAAATATTGTGCTTTTGTAAAATAAAGAAAATAAACAGGGTGTGCGTTCTGCCTCTCCGTCTCCGTGAACTTTTTTTCTGGAGCACGTCTCTAAACTTAAACAAAACTCAGCGAATACTATTCACTCAGCCATGAGCAATATATCTTTAAAATCATTTAAGTTTGTACTTTTAAATGATCTAATTCAAAACTAAAATAAATATTCTCTGTTTATGTAATCTCTATGAAAAGAGAGAGGTGTCAGCCGTTCTCATTATCGTCCTCACATCTCATTATTCCGCTAATGTGACACGCCCACGGAGAGCACGCGCTATTCAAACGCTAATGATCTGAAGCAACACATTGAGACATGTAAACGCCCACATAAACTCTGTAAACACACTATATTTAGTCAGATTAATGTACTGTCGTCTTGCGCGGCTGTGAGGAATAATCCTGGGACATTTACCTCAGAACAAGTGCTGGTTTATTTTCACTTCGAGGAGCGAGCTGAACTGTAAGTGTTTTTATTCTTGTGCTTTGTTCTAATCGCGATATAGAATAACGTTAGTGTCTGTAAACGCAAAAATAGCCTACTGTTTAAATTTGAATCGTGTGTGTGTGAATGAATGAACGCACAGATGCGCACTGTTACAGACGAAATAAGACAACATTTCGTTGACTAGTTTTGGATAGATTATAAAGTTTTTACTCTAAAATAGACATCAAATAAGCTTTTGTTAGCAGTTTCTGCTCATATGTTAAATATATAGTATGTTTTGTCAATAAACTAATCAACTAAGATGTTATAGTGTTTGTTCCAATGCAAGCTATATCAAAATAATGAATCCTTAACTTTGAAATATGTATGATCAAATGTATTGGCCTACTAAGACATTTATGGAAAAAGACAATTTTCTTTTCAAGATGTTTCCAACTCTAATTTTGAACCAATTCTGTAGAATGGCCCATATAACCTATTTGAACAGGATTTGTTTCCAGGTATGACTAAAAATGTGCTTTTGACTTTCATTTATATTTAGATTATATATATATATATATATATATATATATATATATATATATATATGTATGTGTGTGTGTGTGTGTGTGTATGTATGTATGTGTATGTGTATATATATATATATTAGGGCCGGGACTTTAACGCGTTAATTAAGATTAATTACAGACTTTAACGCGTTAATTAATTACACAAAAAATAACACGTTAAGAGCCATTCCACCGAAAGGGTGACATTTCTGTCCCCAGGACATTATATGTATAAAATTGCATGAAAATTAACTCTAAAATACATTTTATTATTAAGCAAAATGTCCTGCACATTAAGCTACCTACAAATTTAAAATGTATATTTAAAAACTTAGATAAAAACTACATAGAACACTAAAAAATTGCATTTTCTGCATGTCCCCACTCTCCATCTCTAAACTTTACAATGAAATATAATGATTCAAATCCTTCAGAAATCTGAATTTTTTTTTATTGTTGTGTGACTTTATATCCAATCTGCTTTAAAATGAAAAAAGAAAAAGACATTTTATCTAATATTTGAGATAAAATACACATTTTAGTCATGTCCCCGGGTTTTCACTCAGTCCTGTTACCCTAACACATTACCCCCTCTGAAAAACTGGGAATAATCCACAAGACCATTTTCAACAGTAAGTTGCATCATCTGGATCTTCTGAAGGCACTGGGAAGACCATAAGTTAGTCTTCTCATTTTAATTTCTGTATATGTGATGAAATTGTAACTACGACTGAGAAGGTCAATCTCAACATACTGTCCTGTTACCTAAACTTTTTCTTAGATTTTATTTGTTTATTTTAAAAATATTAACTTTTGGAAAGGCACTAGAAATGGCTCAGTGTCCTCATGCTATTAGCATGTACTATGTGGCCATATGCCATGTATTTGATAACTTTTTGCTTGAAAACTCAATCCTGTTACTTTCAGTCCTGTTACTATTTTTTTCATTTTTCTAAAAAAATTAAATTAAATCACTGTTTTTATCAGTTTTGTTTGGCCCATCATTTATACAATTATTTAATCAATTAAATTGTTTAAAAAATATATAAACTTGAGGCTTTGGTCTTCTTTAAAATGAAAAAAATGGCTTTGTGTTTTTTATTAAAACACACCTTGCCTTAATAGTGATTTTATTGTCACAAATATACATTTTTGGAACAAATAACCAACAATTTCTTTAAAATAAACACTTTCTTGTGGGGAAAATAAAGGAATTAATTGACATGCTTTTAAACTTGCTTTTTAAATGGCACATGGTTTTCGGTAACAGGATTGAGAAAACATGCGCCCATCTTCTGCTTAAACCTTGTAAAAAAGTAAATAAAGTTGCCTGAGATTGACCAATACACATTTTGAATAGTTAAATATGTGTAGTATTAGATTCAATGTTGAAAAAGATAAAAAATAAAGTTTAATTTTGAAGAAATACAACAAGCAAATGTCACCCATTCGGTGGAATGGCCCTTAAACACTTATTTTTGCACCGCGGAACGTTTCTCACTGGATGAGATTCGGCGGACCGATTATACTGGAGCACCAACTAGCGTTCATGATGACTTCAGACAACAACAAACCACAGTGAACATGAACGAAGAAGCTGACGAGACCGCTTTGGTTGGCCCCGTGGATGGGACATTTTGTTATAAAAAACGAACGGATGGAAGCGTCGATAAGAGCATGGTTGTGTGCAAGCTATGCAACAAGGAATAATTCGCTATTGCTATTAGTGTAGTGTAGCAATATGCTATTGCTACACTTAATGGTAAAAATTGCACTGGTCTGCTGGACTTGGTTGAACAAAAATAAACAATATTTTGTTGCTTAAGCTTATGTATTCAGTCATTGTTCAATGGTATACTAAAAATCCATGTGAAAATAATTACTTCTCCCTGTTCTCAGGTCAAATATTTATGCAATTAAAATGCGATAAATTTCGATTAATTAATTACAAAGCCTCTAATTAATCAGATTAATTTTTTTAATCGAGTCCCGGCCCTAATATATATATTGTCCTTGCATTCTTTGGGGTCCTTGCATTCTTTCTCACACCTGAATGAAATGCTCATTACTATGCAGGGTCTTTGTCTTCTCAGGTGTGAACCAACGAATTATTCACAACGGGGTTGGGCCGTTGACGCCCATTCGCATATTGCCTTGGCAAACAAATTTTTTTTCCCCCACAATTTTAATCAATCTATTGTGTTGTGTGAATGATTAGGCAGGTTGATTTTCAGATAATTTTGAAGCAAAAACTCTAGGCGACAACTTCCATTAGTCAAAAGTCTTGTGGACACATATTTAGTATGTGTTTTGTGGCCTTATTTCAGAAACTTTAATTTTTAGTTTTTTCAATAACCATGCTTAAACAATATTCTCTCAAAAATACAAATATGTACATACATGTTGCTCACATATTATGTTAGCCCCGTTTGTGCTATAGAGAGTGAATTTACACCTTTTCCATTAACATGTTTATAAATAACTGAAAAAAGCACAAATGTCAGTGCATGTCAAAACATCCCAAGGGCCCCAAAAACACCTTAGAACCCAGAGGGTTAACCCCCTGAGGTCGGATGACGCGCGGGCGCGTCAACTCAATGTTTACTCAATGTTTCTATTAATATCTCCGCGATTGTGCAGCACACATAAATGGTTCTGATTTTGCCGTAATCGACAGATTCTCAGCTTCAACGTCCTTATTCTCGCGAGATCATATGTGACTCACACAGAGAGCAAGAGGGAAGACAAGATGGTCATTCACCGTGCGTGATTGGTGGGCTAGCTTGCCTGTCTGCATTTTGTGTGAAACCAACCAATAGATGCGGTTGAAATCCCTAAGTACCCTCCCATCTCCTCACAGTGAGGAAAATACCAGCTGACATGGAGAGAGAAAGAGTGAAAAAGTCCGCGAAAAAAACATGGCAAAAATATATATAAAGAAGAGGAAAAGTAAGAAGAAGACGAGGAGAGAAAATGGCGAAGACATTGACATTGAAAGACGCACTTGCGGCGATTTTGGATAGCAGCGACGAGGATGAAAGGCGAGTTTCCGAGCCTGATGGATTTTCTTCTGATGAAGATGAGGATTATGATCACAGAAGAGATCCAGTTGAGGACGGGTAAGCGTATTTATTTTATAAAAACCTCGTTCGCATGGTGACCATCTTGGCTAAAATAAGCTGCGCTGTGCTGCTTTGACAAATTGACTGTGCCTTTAGCAAAGTGTTTACTTTATGTAAAAGTTATTTTCTTGTGTAAAACCGGGGTACACTTACAAATAGTAACGTTGTAGGCTGTTCTTGCTGGTCTCCTTATGATAACTAATGTAATATTTATTCACCTCAATTCACAATTTGAATAACATTAGGCCTATCTCTTGTAGTGATGAATCGATATGGTTTGGCCATTGACCTTTTTTATCATATTGTTTATACTTGTATAGATGTGGCTTGATCTTTCATATAATTTTATTTATGTTTAGTAGGCCTATATTTATACTGAATGTAAAATTATAAATCTCTGTGGAGTTTTGAAATGGAAGAGACAGTATTCCCACATCTCATTCAGGTGTTATTTGCTGTGATTTGGGGTGGACAGGATAGCTAGCACATGTGATAAATTGGAATAACGTTAAAATAAGTCAAATCCTCACACATCTTCCACATTCTTGTTAGGTGGAGATTGGTGTGTGTGTGTGTGTGTGAGAGAGAGAGAGAGAGAGAGAGAGAGAGATGTAAACTTTATGTTTTTGTGTTTTTTCAGAGAGGATTCACAGCTACCAGGGCCCAGTGTAACACAGGCAGCCTCACCTGTGCCTGCCACCAGGTCACCACCAGCCCCTACACCGCAGTCATTCTCACCAGCCCGGCCAGCCAAGAGGTTCCGTACCCCCCAGCATCAACCAGCACCCCCACCTACACAGCAACCATCATCACCAACCCGGCCAGCCAAGAGGTTCCGTACCCCCCAGCATCAACCAGCACCCCCACCTACACAGCAACCATCATCACCAACCCGGCCAGCCAAGAGGTCCCGTAACGCCCAGCATCAACCAGCACCCCCACCTACACAGCAGCCAGCTCCACTGTCTTGGAAGACGGAAAAAGACCCAGACATCGCTCCCCCTGTCTCCAGGTTTCAACCAGCTCGAACACCAGGGCCACAGCTCAGCTCCACTTCCACATATACACCACTCGACCTCTTCAAACTTTTCTTCCCTGTACAAATCATACAAACACTGTGCCAAAACACAAAAAAGCAGGCTGCTAAACAAATGGCACAGGGAAAGAAATATAAATGGTTAGATGTGAACATAGGGGAGTTTTACAAGTACATTGGACTGCTTCTGTACATGGCCATGGTGAAACTCGACAGCATTGCAGATTACTGGAGACAGAATCACTTCTTCTCTTTGCCACTTCCAGTGCAGATCATGCCACGGGACAGATACAGAGCACTTTCTTGGAACCTTCACCTTAGCGACCCTGAAGAGGATGTCCAGAACGACAAAAAAAAGGGCACAGCCGACCATGACAAACTTTTCAGACTGAAACCCCTGATGAACACCATCAAAAATGCCTGCAAGTCATTTTATCATCCTCACAGAGATGTGGCTGTGGATGAAAGAATGGTTGCATCAAAGGCCAAAACTGGGATGACGCAGTACATGAAGGCAAAACCGATAAAGTGGGGATTCAAGTTGTTTGTCTTGGCAGACTCACGGAATGGCTATACAGTGGACTTTTCCGTTTACACCGGCAAAAGTGACATCCCCTCTGGACATGGCCTTTCCTATGATGTTGTGATGTCCCTGGTACAACCAGGTTACCTTGGCACAGGCTACCACATTTACATGGATAATTTTTATTCAAGCCCCAAACTCTTCAGGGCTCTCCATGAGCAAAAATTTGCTGCCTGTGGGACCTACAGGGAGAACCGCAAGGACTGCCCTCGGACAACAAATAACGCCCTCACAAAAAAATCAGAAAGAGGCTCCATAAGATGGATCCGGGACGGGCCCCTCATCTATGTGAAATGGATGGACACGAGAGAAGTATCAGTCTGCTCCACACTTCACACAGCACACTCTGGTAACACTGTTCAGAGGAGGGTGAAACAACAAGATGGCTCTTGGACAAAGACATCAATCCCCTGTCCCACACCAGTTTTGGCGTACAATGAACACATGGGGGGAGTTGATCATTCAGACCAGCTCATTCAATATTACTCTGCACAACACAAAACAATGCGCTGGTACAGACACCTGTTTTACCATTTTCTGGACATTGCCACCACCAACAGCTACATCCTCCACAAGGAACTCTGTCTGGCCCAGCAAACAACACCCATGACACACAGAGCTTTCATGGAGGAGCTGACTGCTGAACTCTGTGGTAAGCCTCTTCACACTGCTCCGGTCCCGGTACCTGCAGGTCATATTCCTGTGCCAATTGCCGTTCATGCAGCAGATTCTTCCACAAAAGCCACCACAGGTCGCAGCAGGTGTGAGCATTGCCAAAGCCAAGGCCAGAGAAAGGACACACCTTGGAAATGCAGGGAGTGTGGTGTTGCGCTTTGCATGCAGCTGGACAGAAACTGTTTTGCAGCATGGCATGACAGCTGAAAAACTGAAACATGAAAACATGCACATTGTGTAAATATTGTAAATAGTGGTAAGTTTATATATATATATATATATATATATATATATTTCTAATATATAGTTCATCTTTGGTTTGAATTTTTTTTTTGACATGTAAAACATGAAAATGTGTACATTTTGTGAATATTGTTAGTAGTGAGTTTTTTTCACAAAGTAAACATTTTGCTTGAAAGAAAGACCTGTTGTAATGCTACTTTTTCATTTGCACACATCCCATAAAGCTTGATATGTAGTAGGAAGTTATTTTAGTCCTATTTTATCTCAGTCCCTCTAACATTTGGTGAAGGTAGAGTCACAGACAAAACTTGTACTAAAAAACGATTTTTCAAAAATGTCACTTTAGACAATGATTATTCATTATCTACTATTTTATTCATATATTACACTCCTTTTGTGACCCTAAGACTTTGGGAAACCCATTTCAAGGACCAAAATAATTCGTCCACATGAGTAATGGTATGTTTTCACAAGAGATTTGAAGAATTTCAAAAATCGGACTTAAATTTTTCACCTTTTAGAGACAGATTATCCCTCTCTCTCTCTTTAGACAATTCTCCAGGACAAGTGGTGAACTCACCAGTAAGAGAGCTGGGTTTTCTCTGCACATTTTGATATAAAACATGTGGGATTATGTTATGTAATTACCTTTAAAAGGTGAATTTAATAAGATTTGTAAAATCGAAGGAAAAAGTGAAAAAATGCCCTTAGACCTCAGAGGGTTAAAGCCAGCCTCAATTTGTCTAAGTGTCACCATTAATGATTGCATTGTATTTTCTGTATTTGGTGTATACATCAAACCGTTTTTATCAATTTTGAATTGATGGATAATATGTATTTTGTAGGGATGCACCGAATCCAGATTTGTGGGGTTCGGCCGAATACCGAATCCACTGCTTAAGATTCTGCCGAATCCGAAACCGAATCCTACTCTCATCCTCAGTCCATTAACACAGTAAACACATTAATGAAGTAAACAAAGTGGATTTTTCATTTTATTTTATTACTGTAAATAATAAACACTACTTTTACTTTTATAACTGTAAAAAAATAAAATTAATAAGCAACACTATGCATTTGAACAGCAGCGATATTGTGTAGCCTATTGTTTAGAGTCCTTGCCACCATGAGACAAATCGGCATTGCAAATTGAACATGTAGCTCGACTTGAATTGCCTTCTTTTCACTGAAAGTACTGCCAAACAACACTTTTTCTGCTCACGAGTTCTATTTTCACTTTCTCACAGCCAACTGCATTCGAACGGTCCACCTACTGTAACGAGTGGAAATAAGGTATGGCCCCTTTAAGAACTCCGCGCTTCCTGTTGAACTGTCTGCAGTCCGTATTGTATGTGCCGTGCGCCTCGAACACATGCCCATGTATGCGGGTTATTTCTGTTTGATGCTCATTTTTATCTTATTTTGTTAAGTAACGCTGTGGACGGTAGAACGTGTGACAGACAGTTACACAAGTTCGATTGTGGAATAAAGTGCTAGTTGTGAGATGCGAATCGCCTCCGTGAGTCTGTCTGGCCTCTGCAATAACTTTAGCTGAGCTATCCCTATTTTTCTTCCTGACACAACGCGTTACACTACAGGCTTGTTCGACTTGAACCGGCGCTGCACAGACAGATCAGTTTGTGACATCAAAGTACCGCGAGAGCAATTCAAAAGCATAAGGAGCCGTCTGCTCTCTATTCGTTCACGCGGTACTTTGATGTCATTCACTGATCGGTGACTTCGACGTAGCGCGCGTAGTGCAAGCCTAGGGTTCGGTTCGGTGGAAAAAAATTCTGAGGTTCGGCAGAAACCGAACCCCGTTAAAAAGCCCAATATTCGGCCGAATCCGAATCCGAATCCTGGATTCGGTGCATCCCTAGTATTTTGTAAATGTATATAGTGTATTTGTTGTTTAGTGCTTGCTTTGTGTCTTCTGTTTTGGTTTTGTCTACCTGCCCAGGGACAACAGATGCAAATTAGCTGTTAGCTAACTCTGGTGCAATTGTTTAAATTGTGCGCTGTCCCTGTCAAATAAATAGTAAATTAAATTAAATTAAAGCAATAAAAATGTGACATTTATTATGATAATTATCGATATCGACTGATATAAAACAATTATCGTGATAATTTTTTTTGGCCATATAGCCCAGCAATATGTCACAATATAGTGGCATGAGTAATATATTATAATATAAAATACAATAAGTTTCTGAGTTTATTTTCTGTCCTTAGTCTGCATTTTTTTGTATAGTATAGTTAACTTACATGTATTTTATGGTGTCCTTATACTAAAAATTGGTGCTGGAAAAAGTGCTTGAAAGTCCTGAAAGATTGCAGACAAGTCCTCTTTCAGTAGACTTATTTCTGGAGGCTTTGATGCTTTGAGTTGGTTTTTATGTCTGCTGTTTTGTGCCATTAAACTGGTTTCAACTTGTATTTGTCTGTTTTTGCTTTAGACCTGATGCTGCTGAAAGAGGAGAGTCAAGAACCGAATGGAATGGAAGAGAAAGATCAGTATGAGAAACATGATTTCATGACTGGAGAGAAATCCACAAAGATGGAAAAGGCTCGCTCACGAAAAAGAGCTCAAAAGACCAAACCTAACAGTTATTTCACATGCCGTCAATGTGGAAAGAAATTCAGTAAAAAACGAAACCTGGAAATCCACATGAGAGTTCACACTGGAGAGAAGCCTTTCACATGCCAACAGTGTGGAAAGAGTTTCACTCAAAAACACAACCTGGAAAACCACATGAGAGTTCACACTGGAGAGAGTCCTTTCACATGCCAACAGTGTGGAAAGAGATTTACTCAAAAACACAACCTTAACGTCCACATGAGAATTCACACTGGAGAGAGTCCTTTCACATGCCAACAGTGTGGAAAGAGTTTTACTCTAATGCAAAGCCTTAAAGTTCACATGAGAGTTCACACTGGAGAGAGCTGTTTTACCTGCCAACAGTGTGGAAAGAGTTTCACTCAAAATCACAGCTTTAATGTCCACATGAGAGTTCACACTGGAGAAAAGCCTTTCACATGCCAACAGTGTGGAAAGAGTTTCACTAAAAAACAAAACCTTAAAGTCCACATGGTAGTTCACACTGGAGAGAAGCCTTTCACATGCCAACAGTGTGGAAAGAGTTTTACTCAAATACAAAGCCTTAATGTTCACATGAGAGTTCACACTGGAGAGAAGCCTTTCACATGCCAACAGTGTGGAAAGAGTTTCACTCGAATACGAAACCTTGATGTCCACATGAGAGTTCACACTGGAGAGAAGCCTTTCACATGCCAACAGTGTGGAAAGAGTTTTACTCAAATACAAAACCTTAATGTCCACATGGTAGTTCACGCTGTAGAGAAGCCTTTCTGTCGTTTTACCTGCCAACAGTGTGGAAAGAGTTTCACTCGAAAACAACGCCTTAAAGCCCACATGAGAATTCACACTTGATAAAAGCCTTACAACAGTTGTAAATCTTAGAAATCACATTATCATTCACACTGGAGAGAGTTTATTGGGGAAAAAAACTTTCATATGTGATCAGTGTGGAAAGAGTTTCACACGTAAAGTAACCTTTAATTGCCACATGAAACTTCACGTTGGAGAGAAGCCTTTCATCTGTAAACTGTGTGGCAAAAGTTTTTCACAAGAAGTACTTGCACAGGAGAGAAGCGGTTCACGTTTGAAATTGCTGTGAAATGGCACAACGTAACTGAATGATTATACATAAAATTACAAAAACTGAATGAAATAAGAACATTACACAGCATTATTTGCTTCATTTTTAGTGAGAGAATGAATTGGTAATGTTTTCAATCTGAACTTGAATATGGCTACTGTTGGGGTTCATCTGCAAGTTTGTTAGAGCTGCAGCTGCCTCACCACTGATCCTGACTCACCGCTAATTGCATGATGGGGACGACTTTGAGATAGTATTTGCCCATTGCAAAATGCGTCCAAAGAGCAAAGAGATAACAAACGCAATGTTTGCTGGAATCTTGGGGAAGGGATGCGGCCGCCTCTCCATCTAGAATGAAAAATGTAGCAGGAAGCCACACCAACATACCTATCATCATTCATACCAAACCATACCTCCCCTTTGTGGTGGAAGTGGATGACGCCACCTCAGGCATTGGAGCAGTGTTGTCTCAGCAGCAGAGGAATCTGCCCACACACCATCCATGCGCCTACCTCATAAACCTTAGCAGAACTACGACATAGGTGACTGTGAGCTCCTTGCTATCAAACTGGGACCAGAAGTGTGGCGCCACTGGCTGGAGGTCCTAGTGATCATGGACCACTGAAACCTAGAATACCTTGACAACACCAAATGGCTGAACCCTCTCCAGGCCCAGTTGGGCATTGTTCTTCATATGATTCAACTTCATTGTATCCCATCATGAGTCCAAAAACCACTATTGTCACGAATACACTCCTGACGCTCCCAGCTATACGTCACTCACACTTACCAGAGTTCTAATCAAGCTCACTTATTCCCCTTTATCCCTTCATCACGGACACTATATCACCCCAGAACAGACACAGAGTCAGCATCTGTAGTGTTTCTACACCATTCCATTCTTACACTACAAAATAACTGTTACAGATATTTCATTCCGTTACAGCAGTCTTTTGTCTGCTCATCTACATGGTTACTTAATCGTCTTCTAATCATCGTCTAATGCTTTTTTCGTGTCCTAAGATTTTAAATTCAAATGTTTGTCCAGCCTAATGGATGAGTTCTGACCAATTAGACACTGTCTTTAGTTGAGAGATTGCTTGTAGGATTTGAGAATGAATCAAACACAAATTAATCTTCCAGATGATTAGTTCAAACATAATTTCACACAAAAACCTCAACCCAAATCAACAATCAAGGGCCATAAATGAAGTGGGCTCCAGCCAGTCTGAGCAAACTAGAGAAACCCCCTAGCTAAGTACTTTATGCCCATGCAAGCTTGTCAAGATGAGCCTAGCTAAAGGAAGAACGTGTCAACATTAGACAGTTTTTAAAAGGCGGATTGGTTCGGAGATGGCATAGCTTGAGCCTGACCAAGATAACGACAGAGGTTGTTTGATTCCAAGACAAAAGATCCAAAACAGACCTCCTTCTTCTTGAAACCTTTGCATGATCTCTCTTACCTCAGGATTGAAATCCACAGAGAAACTCACAGAAATGCTTTTATATGATCAGAATGCACCAGATCATTCCAAATGCTAGATGGACTTATAATCAAACATCGTTAAACTGAATAATTCTATCATGCCTATATCCTATATATACACTCACCTAAAGGATTATTAGGAACACCATACTAATACTGTGTTTGACCCCCTTTCACCTTCAGAACTGCCTTAATTCTACGTGGCATTGATTCCAGAAGGTGCTGAAAGCATTCTTTAGAAATGTTGGCCCATATTGGTAGGATAGCATCTTGCAGTTGATGGAAATTTGTGGGATGCACATCCAGGGCACGAAGCTCCCGTTCCACCACATCCCAAAGATGCTCTATTGGGTTGAGATCTGGTGACTGTTGGGGGCATTTTAGTACAGTGAACTCATTGTCATGTTCAAGAAACCAATTTGAATTGATTCGAGCTTTGTGATATGGTGCATTATCCTGCTGGAAGTTGCCATCAGAGGATGGGTACATGGTGGCCATAAAGGGATAAACATGGTCAGAAACAATGCTTAGGTAGGCCGTGGCATTTAAACGATACCCAATTGGCACTAAGGGGCCTAAAGTGTGCCAAGAAAATATCCCCCACACCATTACACCACCACCACCAGCCTGCACAGTGGTAACAAGGCATGATGGATCCATGTTCTCATTCTGTTTACGCCAAATTCTGACTCTACCATCTGAATGTCTCAACAGAATTCGAGACTCATCAGACCAGGCAACATTTTTCCAGTCTTCAACTGTCCAATTTTGGTGAGCTCTTGCAAATTGTAGCCTCTTTTTCCTATTTGTAGTGGAGATGAGTGGTACCCGGTGGGGTCTTCTGCTGTTGTAGCCCATCCGCCTCAAGGTTGTGCGTGTTGTGGCTTCACAAATGCTTTGCTGCATACCTCGGTTGTAACGAGTGGTTATTTCAGTCAAAGCTGCTCTTCTATCAGCTTGAATCAGTCGGCCCATTCTCCTCTGACCTCTAGCATCAACAAGGCATTTTCGCCCACAGGACTGCCGCATACTGGATGTTTGTCCCTTTTCACACCATTCTTTGTAAACCCTAGAAATGGTTGTGCGTGAAAATCCCAGTAACTGAGCAGATTGTGAAATACTCAGACCGGCCCGTCTGGCACCAAAAACCATGCCCAAAATTGCTTAAATCACCTTTCTTTCCCATTCTGACATTCAGTTTGGAGTTCAGGAGATTGTCTTGACCAGGACCACACCCCTAAATGCATTGAAGCAACTGCCATGTGATTGGTTGTTTAGATAATTGCATTAATGAGAAATTGAACAGGTGTTCCTAATAATCCTTTAGGTGAGTGTGTATATATATATAATGTGAGGATTATGTTTAGATCACATTTGCAAGTCATGCAATTGTTATAACTATTACATGGTTGATTGAAAATCTTGTTTCCTATCAGTATGATCATATAATTGATTGAAATCTGTGTAAAAAATATTGGATCCTTTTTATAAGAAATCATGACTAAACCTTACCCTCTGTACTGTAATCTGCTCAGAGCGGGAAGGTAAGAGACCACAGATAACGCATGGTTTACGATGAGAGAGGAAGAAACAGCAATCTCTCAACTAAAGACAGTGTCTAATTGGTCAGAACTCATCCATTAGGCTGGACAAACATTTGAATTTAAAATCTTAGGACACGAAAAAAGCATTAGACGATGATTAGAAGACGATTAAGTAACCATGTAGATGAGCAGACAAAAGACTGCTGTAACGGAATGAAATATCTGTAACAGTTATTTTGTAGTGTAAGAATGGAATGGTGTAGAAACACTACAAGCCATTAGAGGGCGCTATATAGGCTCACCTGTTTGGCATATAAGGGGAAAGCTGACGTGAAGAAGTAAATCAGTTTGGGTAGTGGGTGCTTATGTTTCTTGGTGGCTACCTCAAAAAAGTGACTCATTGAGAAACCTTTGGGTTTTAAGCTCAATGTAAGAGCTGATCATTTACTCATGCCTTAGGGTGAATTGGGAAGCAAGTAAGTTAGGATGTGTTAAAAAGGATGCTGGTGTGGAGTGGATTTGTTTTTGTTGGTTGTCTCCAGCCGAAATGGACAATGCTAAAGAAGAGAAGAAGTATTTCATCGCATTCAATGTTTTCTTCATAGCAACAAATTTCAGCGCACTCAATGTTTTCATCAAGTTGCATAACTTCTTTTTTTTTTCACGGGACAGAACTTCATCTCAGATAAGAACCGAGAGATTTTTTTTTTTTTTGTGGGAAATGAAAGACAATGTTTTGTTTCAATCAAAGACAATTGTCTTTGATTGAAAGACAATTAAAGACAATTTGAATAATTATTAGAAAGTGCCAGCATTGGGGGAATAAAACACCTAAAAAAAATCAAAAGTCGGTAGAATGTTTGCTTAAGTTCATTAAACAGTTTTTTTTATCTATGTAATAAACCCTCATTAGTGGCTAAATCGAAAAACAAAAAGAGAAAAGTTACACTGCAGATCAAGATCAGAAGAATATGGGTTAAACAGCTTCTTTCAAGCCAACTAACTACTCTCGTCTCACTTTTCTTTCTCTTTGTTTCTTTTCTTTTCCGTTGAGAGTCTAAGTTCTAAGTTATGTTTTGCTGTAAAGTTTCAGTCAAGGACTCGACTGCAAAGCCCGCTTCCAACTTCAAAGAATTTCCATCCATCCGCCAACACACCACGTGATTGGCCGCCCAAGACATCTATCCACACTGTAAAAAATGATCGTGATTTTAACGGTAAAAGACTGTAAAAATGCTACAGTGAAAAACTGTTAATTGGTTAACAGAACCTTTCCTTACTATATACGGTAAATAACTGATAGATCTAATGGTACATTTCATGTAATTTTACTGTAAAATACCATTAAATTTACAGTTTTTGAAAGTGAAAATGAACAACTCATTGTATAATTTACAGTGAAAAAACGTAATTTGACATTCCCACAATTCCCAGCGTGACACTTCGCATTTGATGTATTTTTGTCGAAATAACTGTTCCCTTTCGTAGTCACTCCGAGTTACGTCGGATGACGGAGAATGGTAGCCTGGCATGCCAGACCTACATCAAGATGTTAGGTCTGGGAACTCTCCATTGACATGCCTCAATCCGAGGGGCGGGATAAACGGTTACCTTTCAAAATCCCTCTGCACGCAATAGGATAACGCTACAACCAACCAGAGCAACGAACGGTTGTGGATGAGTGAGTCCCATGCGTTTTTCCACGATATATTAAACTTTTGCCGTATAAGGTGGGTCGGCAAAACTCCGAACACATCTTCCTCTTTTAAGAATGACTTAAGTGACGTTCTCTTAACTCCAAGTCCTGCAGAGTCGCGGCCAAAGCCGATTCGAAAGACCGCTGCATCTTCATTGTTTTCAAGTAGCAGGGAAATCACCTATGGATATCACGCGGAACGTCATGATCTGTGCCGTCATTGTTTTAAGCCCGCCCGCCGAGTCTATACACGATGTGATTGGCCCGACCAGTTTTTGTTTTTTTCCAGCTCAAAAGCCTATGGAGAGTTGCTAGACCACACTGGCTGCGAAATAATTTTCGCTGCCGCTAGGGTGCGTCTAGATTTCTAGGCTAGGAAAATGGGGGTTTCGCCAGAAAGCCTATCATCTTCGAGTATTAAAAAACGAGCCAATGGCAAAGAAATGCCATGGGTCTGCGGAATTTGCATAATGTATCTCCGCCTCACCGCGTGAGTATTTAAGGAGAGACACCTGCAACAGCAGATCATGTTTTCGCTTCGGAGCCAAGAGCATCTCTTCAGTCCACAAGCCAAATCCTGAGTTTTCTTCAGTGACTACATCTCTTCGAGACGAGCGAACTCTCCGGTGTTGGTGTGACGGCGGTATCCAGCGAGTTTCACATTGCCTGCGATCTGAGCAGTGGTCTGCCAGTCTGTGTGTTCTCCCTGGTCGCTTCAACATCCGCGGAGTTTTTCCTCTCACTAAAGAGCTGCACGTTCTTGGTTAGAGCTTCCCAACCTGTCCCGCTGGGTCGCCCGAACTATCAGGCTCGGCTATGCGATCCAATTCGCACGGTCTCCTCCCCGCTTCAGGGGAGTCCGTTTTACTATGGTCGGTGGCAATGCCCCTATCATGGGAGCGGAGGTTGCCACCCTGCTGGCGAAGGGTGCAATCGAGACTGTCCCTCCAGCCGAAATGAGGTCAGGGTTTTACAGCCCGTACTTCATTGTCCCCAAGAGACCGGTGGGTTACGGCCAATCCTGGATCTGCGCGTCTTGAACCGCTCCCTTCACAGGCTGCCGTTCAAGATGCTCACGGCCAAACGCATTTTCGAATGCGTGCGGCCACAGGATTGGTTTGCAGCGATAGACCTGAAGGACGCCTACTTTCATGTCTCCATTTTACCTCGACACAGACCGTTTCTTCGGTTTGCTTTCGAGGGGCAGGCATACCAGTACGCGGTTCTCCCATTCGGGTTGGCTCTGTCTCCTCGCGTCTTTACGAAGGTCGTCGAGGCAGCCCTTGTTCCCCTACGCGAACACGGGGTTCGCATCCTGAATTATCTCGACGACTGGCTAATATCAGCTCACTCTCGAGATCAGGTTTGCGAATACAGAGACCTTGTGCTCCGGCACCTAGCCCGTCTGGGCCTTCGGGTCAACTGGGAGAAGAGCAAACTTTGCCCCGTGCAGAGGATCTCTTTTCTCGGTATGGAGATAGACTCGGTCGCCATGTTCGCGCAGCTTACGAGCGAGCGCGCACACTCACTGCTGACTTGTCTTCGACAGTTCGAGGGCAAGAGTGCGGTCCCACTGAAACTTTTTCAGAGGCTCCTGGGGCATATGGCATCCGCAGCCACGGCAACGCCACTCGGATTGCTTCATATGAGACCGCTTCAGCTGTGGCTTCGCGATCGGGTCCCGAGGTGGGCATGGCATCGCGGTACGCTCAGAGTTCCAATAACTCCGACCTGCCGTCAGACCTTCACCCCGTGGCGGAACGTCAGCTTTCTACGGGCCGGAGTTCCCCTAGAACGAGTTTCCAGGCATGTTGTTGTCTCCACAGATGCCTCTGCCACGGGCTGGGGCGCCATGTGCAATGGACATGCAGCCACGGGCTCCTGGACAGGACCCCAGCGTCTCATGCATGTCAATTGCCTCGAGTTGCTGGCAGTACGCCTTGCCCTGCACCGCTTTCACGCGTTGCTCCTGGGTCAACACGTACTTGTCCGCTCGGACAATACCGCGACTGTAGCGTACATCAACCGTCAGGGTGGTCTACGCTCTCGCCGTATGTCGCAACTCGCACGCCACCTCCTCTTATGGAGTCAGAAGCACCTGAGGTCCCTTCGTGCTATTTACATTCCAGGAGTGCGGAACCTTGCAGCCGACGAGCTGTCACGGCTCCGGCCAACCTCTGGCGAATGGCGACTCCATCCCCAGTCGGTCCAGCTGATATGGGACCAGTTCAGGGATGCACAGATAGTTCTGTTTGCCTCCCACGACTCATCCCATTGCGCCCTGTATTACTCCCTGTCAGAGGGCACGCTCGGCACGGATGCTCTGGCGCACAGCTGGCCGCAGGGCCTACGCAAGTATGCGTTCCCCCAGTGAGCCTTCTCGCACGTACTCTGTGCAAGATCAAGGAGGAAGAGGAGCAGGTCATTTTGGTCGCCCCATACTGGCCCACCAAGACCTGGTTCTCCGAACTGATACTCCTCGCGACAGCACCTCCTTGGCCAATTCCTCTGAGGAAGGACCTCCTTTCTCAGAGACGGGGCACCCTATGGCACCCTCGTCCCGATCTTTGGAGACTCCACGTGTGGCTGCGGTGGCGGCTACCATCACTTCCGCTAGAGCGTTGTCCACGAGACACGTCTACGCGTTGAAGTGGAACCTCTTCGTCAACTGGTGCTCTTCTCGGCGAGAAGACCCCAGGAGATGCTCGATCGGTGTAGTGCTTTCCTTTCTGCAAGACGGGTTGGAGCGAATGCTGTCTCCCTCCACCCTGAAGGTGTATGTGGCCGCTATCGCCGCATATCACGATGCAGTTGAAGGTAAGTCTCTGGGAAAGCACGACCTGATCATCAGGTTCCTGAGAGGAGCGAGGAGACTGAATCCTCCTCGCCCTCCTCTCGTTCCCTCTTGGGACCTCTCAGTGGTGTTAAATGCCCTGCAGAGGGCTCCCTTTGAGCCTCTGCAATCAGCTGAGCTTAAGTTCCTGTCAATGAAGACAGCGCTCCTGGTTGCACTGGCCTCCATCAAGAGGGTAGGGGACCTGCACGCATTCTCCGTTGACGAAGCGTGCCTGGAATTCGGGCCGGCATACTCTCTGGAGGAGGCAGACCCAGCCTTGGCACTGCTCTGTCCAGTACGCGCCCTCCGTGCTTACGTAGACAGGACGCAGTGTTTCAGGACCTCAGACCAGCTCTTTGTCTGTTATGGTGGGAGACTGAAGGGAAAGGCTCTCTCAAAGCAGAGGTTGTCTCACTGGATAGTGGACGCCATTGCTTTGGCTTACCAACAGCAAGGCCGACCGTGCCCCCTTGGTGTGACAGCGCACTCCACCCGGAGTGTGGCTTCCTCTTGGGCTCTAGCGCATGGCGCCTCGCTGGCAGACAGCTGTAGAGCTGCAGGCTGGGCGACACCCAACACATTCGCCAGATTTTATAATCTCCGAGTGGAGCCTGTGTCCTCTCGTGTACTCGCTTCAGTCAGCTAGTACTGGACCCGCTCAGGTGTCTTCGCTTGCTCGCCATTCCACTCCACGGACTGGATACGTGCGATATTTCCTCAGGTGAGCCTTCCTCTCTGAAGCCCTGAGTTCCTCCAGCACTGTTGATGCTGGCGCCAGTGACTATTGCCTGTGCGTCGGCTAGGTGACTCCGTGTGCATGGTTCCTCCTCTGAGTAACCCCCACATATGTATTTCCACTGTAAGCCTCTTTGAGCATGTGTCTTTCCCTCGGCAAGCCACCTTGCCACTCCTGGAGTTGAAAGTTGCCACCCCACGGGTTGGTCACTCCAGTGTTCCTCCATATGAAGCCCCCCTTGGGCCATATGTGTATTCTTAAGTCCTCCCTACGGGTAGGCATGCTGCGGCATATCTCCCCTGAGATATGCTTCCCAGTGTACCTTGGTATTCCTGTGTTAAGTAGGACTCCTTCGTCCGTGCCTATATCACGACAGGGAGATCAGACTTCGCAGGGCACTGGAAGACAGCTGTGAAGGTGGCGTGATTACACGGGGACCCCCATTCTCCGTCATCCGACGTAACTCGGAGTGACTACGAAAGGGAACGTCTCGGTTACGGATGTAACCCTCGTTCCCTGAGTAGGGAACGGAGACGTTACGTCTCCCTGCCACTTCCGCTGTACCGCTGGGTAGACGCCTGAGTTCAGTCTCGGCTCCTCAGCGAAGACATGATCTGCTGTTGCAGGTGTCTCTCCTTAAATACTCACGCGGTGAGGCGGAGATACATTATGCAAATTCCGCAGACCCATGGCATTTCTTTGCCATTGGCTCGTTTTTTAATACTCAAAGATGATAGGCTTTCTGGCGAAACCCCCATTCTCCGTCATCCGACGTAACGTCTCCGTTCCCTACTCAGGGAACGAGGGTTACATTCGTAACCGAGACGTTTCTTCATAGTTTGCTTAGTCTTTTTCTAATCAGTTATGTACATTAGGGTTTTATGTGACATTTAATGTTGTTAAATGAATGTTTATTGCCTTTTTAAAATTCCATGTGTTACCATGATGGTGTTTAATGTTTGTGTGAATGACACTGTGCAACTTCTATATATTAATAATAACTTTCTTGTGGAAGAACATGTGACTAGCTTTGTGACTATTGATGTGACTCATCACTGCTGTGATTGTTGGTTTTCAGTGTATTACAATGGTACAAAACAGATATTAATACTTCAATAGGTCGGTAAATTAACATTATATCAAATAATGAAATACGGTTTATTTCTGTAAATTTTAAGTTAAGTCTGTAAAACCTTGCTACCGTAAAATCTTGCTACTGTATTTTATACGGTAAATTTCTGGCAACCATAGCTGCCAGTATTTTACTGTAAATTTAACAGATTTTTTTTACAGTGCAGACACGATGCCGCCAACCAATCAACGAACCCAAGAAACCCCCTTAACAAACAGAATCCCCAAAGGAATGCACAGACAACCACAAGTAGCCTTCAGACTCTTAACTGAACTGGTGCTTTGATATAAAATCGAATAACCTGCATAAGAAACAATAGAAGGGTTCAATTAATTAATGATTGATGATTTGTTCAGGTCATGTCTTATAAGTGCATTATTGTGAGTAGTATGAAGCTGCAGACTCGGAGCCTGCATCTACAGTCCCCCACCCAGAGTCCCGCATTCTCAGACCCCTTGTTTTTCGAGACAGCGCCTCCTATCAAATTGGATCGGATAAACATGTGAAGAACTTGAGTTCTTGAGAACTTGCCGAAACGTAAGTATCGTCAATTTTATTTAGCGAATCATACTCATTCAATTTCTTTTTAATAAAACTACTTTATAGTTCATCGATACACCAACATATGAATAGTCCATTTAATATGTGTAAAGATAGTTTGTAACAAAATTTGAGCCGTTAATGTATGTTTTTTCGCTCTTTTTCCCCGAAAATTTTTGATAGCTAAAGTTAGCTTTTAACCTTGGACTTTTTATAGACAAGCCATTGTAAAAATTTAATATCAAAGAATGTCATCATTAATTATTTAAGCAGATTTGACCTTTTTTTAATTACCGGACCTTTTCTCCTAAAACTATAAATTGAATTAATTAATGCCGGAGTAACTATTTTACTTTATATAATTTATGTAGACTAATTAGTTCTTATAAAACGTAAGTGTATTAAAATGAATCAATATTAATTTAACTGTGATATGAAGTTGTTGCCAGCCATTTACAACTCATACAATTGCCTAATAATCAAATTTACTATGCCTTCACTATGTATTAACAAGCAGTCTATAGTATTAACATGTGAGCTAGAATGTGTCATTTGGCCTTCCTTGTTTTAATTTGTATTGACTGAAATTTGACTGTATGGGCTCTGTGGGCTGGTCTTAAAATTTGAATTTAACTCTCTCTCTTTTTTTTTTTAAAGATGGATATAACAATTCAACAAGGGAATTCACTTCCAGAAAATGCAGAAATGTAATAAATGCTGCAGTGATTTTCACTGCCCATTCTGTGCCCCCATTTATTTTAAACCAACGAAGTTATTCTACGAAGTGTCACTACCCTGGCTGAATTGGATTGTTTCTATTATTGCCATATCTGCAATGTTTTTTTTTATATTAATTAATTTATTTGTTTATTTATATGGACAGGCCATCATTCATGGCCTATGTGAGATGCAGGCATTATCCTGGCAGGAGGCTGAGGAGGTGTTCCTCCGTGGCCCTACTTATCACCCTAGGTATGCTTGTAATTTGCATTTGCAGAAAAAAATATTATTTATTAATATTTTTGACAATGGCATTCATCTTTTATTTTAGTGAAAAAATTTTAGCAGAAAAATTTTATTGTTTAATACAATATTTTTGACAATGGCATTCATCTTTTATTTTAGTGAAGTCGAGGAATTTGACAGAGCGATTGCAAAAAGAATGAAAAAAGAAGGAACATTCACCTACCAGAAAGTAATTATTTTACCTTATGCATTTACATTACATTTTACATTATTCATTTAGCAGACGCTTTTATCCAAAGTGACTTATAAATGAGGATTTTTTTTTTTATGCAATTGAAGACGAAAAGTCACTAACACAATTCTTTCTTCCTTTTTTCTTGACAGCAAGATGATGTTTAGGTGATCTTTAAATAAAGTACAGAATTGTTTATTATTGGTGTTTTGTCTATTCTTATTTGAGTTTTGCTTCACATTCAAAATATCAAAAAACAGATTTTGTACTGTTAGCATGGTATAATGTTAATTAGACCATTATAGGTTGAACTGAAAGAAAAATTGGAATTTGAATTAAAAAAAAACATTGTAGCAATATAATATCACATAATATTTTTCAGAAGATAGGTCAATCTGTAATTGTATCCCTTCCATCAGTAATTTTCTTTCAATTACACACCCATGCTCAAAAACTAACTCCTGGGTAATTTGTTAGTCATTGCACTAAGCAGTCACATGCATTAAGCAGGGAACGCAAATATTTATTTGGATAACTTTAAATAAAACGAGACCGTAGTATTGCATCCTATTGTTTTTTTAATGGCATTTGGATAAGGTTGCGCCGTCTCGAAAAACGAGCGGTCTGAGAACGCAGGACTCTGGGTGGGGGTGTTATACGATCTTCCGAACAGCAGGAGGCGCTGTCTCGAAAAACAAGGGGTCTGAGAATGCGGGACTCTGGGTGGGGGACTGTAGATGTAGGCTCCAGGTCTGCAGCTTCATAATGTTGTATATTGTTAGAAACTTAGAATTTCATCATCTCACTCTTGAAACTCATTCTTTTCTCACTTCCTTTCTTTCTGCAACTCATATGTGTGTGTGTTTTGAGTTAGATATTAGTTATATGTGTTGTGTTCTCAAACCTTTTACACCAATTACCACCATAATGACCAATATTAAAATACAGTAGTAGTAGGCCTAACCATTCAGCTACAGCTATGCACAGCTCAAAAACCAGGTAGTTTTAGTTATAATAAAAATATGCATTACTGTATTTATTTACTTTTTTATTCAAAATATTCAAATTTGTTAGCTATAGCATTACATCATTAAGTGAATTTAAATGTCTGAAACCTAAAACAAACATGTGGTTGAAACCCCTGGATAGTTGTGAATGAGATATGACAAGCCAAGTGCTGACTCCGCTGAGTGCGTCTGTCTCTGGCTCAGTGCCAGGCTGCCAGCCAACGCGCAAAAGCACAGTTTGAATTTAGCAGTTGATCACGTGATGCACTGACCGTTCTACTCACACCGGTGAGATCGAAGTTCATTAATTCCTCTGCGTACCACACTTTGAGAATCAATGTGTTAGAGTAACCAATAAAGTCTTGTTTGTATTTTAAAGAGAAGTGTTCTTGTGTTATGTGCTTACGAATTTAACATCTTAAACTGCTGTCTTAAACTTTAAGTTACCTTGCCAATAAAAACTCTTTTCACTATAGTTTGGATATTTATATCACTACAGAGCTGATAGTTGTGGCCCGCTCAAATGAACGCTGGACGAGTCATTTACCCGGCCGTAAATAAGTGATTCTTTCAAAATTCCTTTTAAATTAATTAATAATTCCCTTTGAGCTAAATTGACCTGTTTCTCTTACACTCTTCATTGTATTAGGCTACCCTGTAAAACTGTATGAGTAAGACAAAAGAAAGACTTCATGACCAATTTTAGACTTCCTTTAACTTAAGCAATATTTTTAATAAGGTAGTCTTATAGTATTTTTCTCACAGACAAAGTAAGGTAGATTTAAATAAATAAAAACGAAATTTAAATATAGAAAAACGAAATTTAAATAAAGAAAAACGAAAAATAAACGTGACGTCCCAGTAAAATCTCAAAGTCTCCTATATTTAGTTGTAGATTAATTTAGATTGATAAGGGTAAAAAGGATAATACATTTTGTTTCTATTATTCTATTTTCCACAATGTCAAAGCAACGCAGCTTAACCCAAAACACAAGCTCATGTGCAGGAACACATTTAGTAGTCCAAGAAGCAGCAAATATATTTATTAAGTAGATATAACGAAGTTATATGTTAAGTATTATGTTTCACCAGATTTTATAGTGTAAAACATATTCAAGCGCGCATGAGAACCGATTCGAGGATGCCAGGTGTGCAAAAAAAAAAAGAAGAATATTCGAATGTCACATTTTCAAATCGAATACCAACACACCGAACGATTATTCGAATATTCGAATATCCGGGTCCAGCCCTAGTTTCTATGGTATACTGGAAAACAATGGTGAGCATTTCATAACTTTTAAAGCCTTTTATTGGCAAAAACATTCAACATATGAAAAGTGTCAATATTTGCAGGGTTTACCCTTCTCCATAACTCTGCAATTCAGTCTGGCATACTGGATATCAGCTTCTGGGCCAAATCCTGAATAATCGCGCTCCATTCTTGCCTTATTAGTGCTCGGAGTTGATCACAATTTGTGGGCTTCTGCTTGTCCACTTGCCTTTTGAGGATTTACCTCAGGTTCTCAGTGGGATTAATATCCGGGGAGTTGACTGGCCACGAATCCAAAATGTAAATGTAATGAATGCTGAGCCACTTAATTATGATGTGATGTGACTTGACATGAAGGCCAATTATGGTAGCCCATACGTGGAATTTGTTCTCTGCCTATAAACCATGCAAGTTAGTCCACACACATTAGGAGTAGTGAGTAGTGAACACACACACCCGGAGCACCCATTTGATGCCCACGATTGCCCCAATTATCACTCTTGACTTGTGACAAGGTGCTCCTGGGCAGAATTGTGAGAAAACCTACTCCCTTGAATGAAAAGCAACCCTACACACAGATGGTCTCAGGATACTTCACTGTTGGCACGACACAGGACTCATCGTAGTGTTCACCTTTTCTTCTCCTGACAATAGATTTTCCAAATGTCCCATACAGTTGGAAGGGGGCTTCATCAAAGAAAATAACTTTGCACCAATCTTCTGCTGTATAACCCTTGTACTTTCAGCAGAATTTCATTAAAAGGCACCTATTATGGAATTTTGAAAATTACCTTTCACGTAGTGTGTAACATAGATCTAAGTGAACGAAAACATCCTGCAAAGTTTTAAATATGAAAGTTCACCATATACAAAGTTATTGTCTCTCAAAAGTAAGAGTAGACTCTGAGTCGCTGATTTGAATCGATAGACGAACGATGCTTTTTCTCTATCTAGATGACGTCAACTTGACAAGTTATTTGAATAAGATACGACCACTCATTGCGCGCGCAGACACCAGGGAAACTTGAAAACATCATGTCGACAACAAGACGCTGTGTTCTGAAGTGCGAATCAAAAGCGACCTTTTTTCACTGCCCAGGGAGGAGCATTTGAAGACTAAGAGGCTACAGTTCATATATACAACTATACCACACAAGTATAGGCCGAACCTTGTGCTGTGTTCGCGTCATTTTAATGACGATTGCTTTACAAACATAAATGCTTTCAAGTGTGGATTCGCGAGCCGGCTGATACTGAAGGAAGGTTCAGTACCAATTTTATTTGGATCAGCTTCCTCCTCCGAATCACAACCTGTAAGTATTATTAATAATTGTTGCTTTTATGTGTTTTGTAGCATGCTCAATAAGTATTTATGTGTGTTGTGTAAGTTACGCTCAGCTTCTAGGTCTCCAATGTCAATTTTTTTTTTAAACATGTGAAATGTTTGTCGTTGTTATTGGAGTTGTCATAAAGAATAGAGCAATACCTTGTAGTACTGCAAACAATAACTGATTGGGTCATCTGACCAATCACCGCAGATTAGCGTCACGCAAAGGAGGGGTTTGGAAAAATGAGTCGTTGAACGAATCATTTGGGAGTCGGTGAGCAAATCCGGTAAAAATAAATGCATATTATAAGACAACAAAAGTGTTTTTTTTGTCATTGCATGCATGTAAAACCGTTGTTGCAGACTCCCAAAACAATATTATGAACATTTTAAATGCCATAATAGGTGCCCTTTAAAATTAGTAAATAATGCAAAAAAATACATAGTAAAATACCTGGTCAAAGTATTCAACTTTGGTCTTGTTGTAATCCAAGATGATATTTGGCTTTGTCTTCTCCTGTGCTTACTGCGGCATCCCGGTGAATTGTGCTCATCACAAGCACATTTTTGTTTTGGTTTTTTGGGCAGCAAGACACAGAGTATGTGTGCTTGTAAATCTACAAGAGGATTTGTTTCCAAGTTAGCATTCCACGTTAGCATTCAGCATTCTGAATGGCCATCTTATCCAGAACGCTGTTCAGACATCTCAAATCGAGGATGGATCTGAGGCCGACATCCTTTGGAATGAGGAAGAAGCAGTTTGTAAAAGCCTGACTCACTTTGGGCTGTGGAAACTTCCTCCAAAGAGCCCTTCACTAGCGGAGCGTGTACTTCGGCTCAGAGGACATGACCGTTGACTTGACTGAAGTGTGCGAGCAAACTGGAGCAAGTAATCCCGTTTGATTATTTCTAAAACCCAATCCGACATGCCAGGAATGGCTTCCAAAGCCTGGCGAGGGGTTGAAGAGTAGCAGGTGGCAGCTCGCCGCACTGACACTTTTTGTTAGGGTGCGTTTTTGTCAGGGTGTTTATTATTTATTTTTATTGTTCTACAGGTGGGGCGGACCCAGTACTGGGCTGAGGCAGGGCAAGAGTGTAAGCTGATTTGGTGCTCTTCTAAGTCGACGTCGACATAGGGGCGACTAGAAGCAGCAGAAGAACTGGCCCACTTTGGCAGGAAGGGGTGCATCACCTGTGACGATTTCTGGGTCTTCTGACTAAAGCTCAGCGAAGCTGTTCACCGCAGAACCAAACAGACCAGAGGGAGAGGCAGGGGAGTCAAAGAGGGCTGTGAGGGCTGAGTTTGTTTTATTAAAAAACTTGTTTGTAGAAAGCTGTTTGAACCTTTTTCATTTGTCCTTTTCTGCATCCTTGATTTCCATGAGGTTCAGCCAAAGGTGGCACTCGAGGACCACCAATCTGGCCATGGCACAACCAATCACTTGGGCCATAAACTTAGTGGTGCACAGGGCGAGGTTGGTCATGCTGCACAGCTCGTTGAAGGACACTGGGTCAGGACCAGTTTAATCCATGGTGCAGTATCTTGGTCCGGTAGACTTGAAGGACTGCCATTGATGAAGGGCAGATCCAGCTTGACCATTCGCGGCATACGCTCTAGCCGCGAGGGCAGATGTAGTTCTGCACGGCTTATATCCAATTTACACTGCACACGCCTGCGACACAGATTGTGTCCATTCTAGTCAATGCTTGTGTTTGTCCCAGCCGCGCTTCAGAAGCGCCCCAGAAGCGTCTCTCCGCCCTGCTTCGCTAAACATAAGTGCCTGGTCTATTTTGACAGACACTGCACAGTTCAAATACAAAATCCTCCTTCTCGCAGGTACTGTATGTGAAATATAGATAGAAGATAATTGAGAATTTATTTTAAACAACTAAATCACAGCTACAAATATTTTATCCTTGTTGTTCATGAAGTGGTTTCAATTGTTCTGTAAAATAACTTCGCAGAGATCTTTGATGCCAGAAATATTAGACTTTATTAACAAACAAAGCCGAGCATCTCCTGCAGGGGATCACTCCCTCCAGCAGGAGATCCCTTCCTCCTGCAGGCGATCACTCCTCATCCGTGCCCAGCTTCTCACATATATGCATACATCCTTTTCCAAAGATGGTCATACACTTATAGATAGTTTTGGGTGAAGGTCTTGTACCATGTGACTTCTCAGAATAGAATTGACATTCAGGGTCTTTTTACAGAAGGTCTTGCAGCTTTCAAAGACACATAGAGTCCTTCTAGAGGACTCATACAATAAATAATTGTGTATTCTTATAAGGCTAAATTACTTGTTTTCTAAGTAATAAAATCTTCAACATTCCCTCCTCTGGGGCTTATCTAAGCCCCACATTCACTATCCTTTTCCAGAGTGTAGTTTCAAAATCCAGCCCCCTCAGTTATGCTACCTAGTGACTCAATCACGTCACCCATCCTTTACAATGACTGGATCATGCTCCCACACTCCGGAGGAGCATTCGAGCCAAACATCTCTCTCCATACATTTTTCTTTCTTTCAGTTGTTTTTTCTTTTTCTTTCAATGGAGAGAGTAAAAGACTCGGAATTCTCCCTACTCAAAATTAAACCAAGAATAAGACAGTGTTATAAGTGTGTGTATAGATTTGGTTCAGCATTGCCTGTTATTGTCACAGTTATGTAAAATATGTCAAACATAGAAATCCATTATACAATTAAAAGTTTTCTTGCGGTGTAGACTTTTTCTGCGGTGTAGACTTTTTCTTCGACCCAGACACTTTGTGCATTGTAGAAGGTCTCCTCTGGCTCATCAATCATCTTCGTCGTCCTCGTTTGAGGTACTTGAATCGACCTCCAGGGGTTGTAAATATCAATTTGGTTGCCCTCACAAATTATCTTTTTTCCTGCATTTCCATTCGTTTAACCGTGGTTTTCCAACTAGTGATCTTAATATGCAAAGTACACAACAGAATAATAACCCTTTCAATTAATATTCCAACACCTAAGAACATCCATAATTTTGCAAATCATAATTCTCCCAACTTTACATTAAGTTTTCCTTAACTTCTGCTCTTAAGTTTTTCCCACTTAATCGTAATCGCTAAATTTTCCCTGCACAGTATTATTTAGTAAAAGTGCAACACTGATCTCCAAACATAAGTCATTCTACTTTTTTTCACATAATTGTTTTCCTGCTAATGCAGACACAAAGCATTATAATATATCTCTGCTTATTATAGTAGTCTAATTGATTTATTCTGCATTTTTGTTTCACATGATCCATATTAATATGAGATCAAAATATGTCTGGGTAAATACCTCTTTCCTATTTTTAATCGCTTCTTATTTTTATGAAGGAATATCAATTCTTAAATTCGAAGAATCAATCTTTTTAGTCAGTCATTTCTAGTTGATGAACGAACAGAACACTTTAGTGAATCTTCTATTTACTTAACCGCAATATGCTTTAATAGTTGTTATAAAGTTTTACATTTCACATTCTGTCAATTTTATTTCCAAATTTAAACAATAAATACCCTTTGACTTTTTTAATCTCACATATTGTAGCTTCTCATTCTCATTGTAGCTCTTCAGTTCAAGACTACCTTAACTGAATACCTTTTCTTCTTTACTAATTTCTAAATAAATCATCATGAATAAACTAATTATGTCTTATGTTATCACTCTAACTAAGAAAGCTTCAGAGCAATATTACATTTACATCATAAAAGTCATTCAATAAACTCATTAGACAATTAGAAAAATAACTCTAGAGAACAACTTTTTGCACTCTTACATATTCCTTATATGTCCATTTCTTTTTCTGTATATTGAACAATCTAAAAGTTTTTTATATCAACCATTAGCATCATAATTTCCTTATCATTAAAACTTCCTTATGTTCGTATCCAACTCATTTTTAATCTTCAATACTTCTGTTTAGCTGACCCATTATCTGACCTTAGTTCTGATAGACTTCCAATCTAAGGATTACTTCTCTGTTAGAGATTTAATTTCTGCTCCTGTCCCTCCTCTGTTGATTTCATTGCCTTTACCCATCTATATCATGTCCACATATTCCTTACCAAATGTTTTAATAGTCCTTCTGGTATACTGACATATGGCCTATTTTTGTCGCTGTTCTTTTCTTAACTTTGTTTTTGCCACAAACTTCACAAAACTTTGCAAAAATGCCTTTTATTTTAATTTAATTTCCTTATTCTTAATTAATTTTTCCTTAATTTTCATTTCCTTACCTTTACTCCCCCCTTTGCGCACTGGTTTAATACCATTGCGCATTTTTGATTGAGGATATTCAAAATTATTGTTGGTTCAATAATCTATGCTTCATGTGAATGCCAAATATCTATTTTTGACCCCCGTCTGGTGCCATATAGATTGTTCAGACGGGCCTGTTTGTTATTGTTTCAATAACTTCCTGTAAGTCTATAACCTTTCTATAAACACTACTTGATATAATTTTTATAATTAGTCAATAGCATATTGAATCAATTCATACAATTATGAATTAAAATCTTATATTTGTCAATATCCAATGTTAATACTTGCTTTAATTTTAACTGTAGCCTTAAATTAATTAGGTATTCCACTGTATTGACAATTGCATCTGAGTACTCTTTAAGATTTATTTCAAAAGTTCTTTTTAGTTAAATTTTTTTCCTTCATGAATTGTCTTAATTTCCACTATGCTATATCAATTTCTAAAATTAGTCGTTACCATTATTTTAGTTTCTGTTCTTAATTTGTCATTATCATTGTTTTTACGTTGCTTTGATATATTTTTTTCTATTCAATAATTTTTCCTGGTGGGGTTATTATTAAGTTGCTACTGAATCTATTCAAGGGCTGAACATTCAATTGTAGGGAAGTTTGGTTGATGTTGACTATTGTTTGAGCTTGTACTCATCTTGAGTCTTTTCTTCTTTGCACAGCTCTTTGTGAGTTTCCCACATTCTGCAATTTCTCATTCCAGTGTTTCTGGTCAAGTTTGTCTCCTTTTCCAATCATGTGTTGATCTTTGCGAGTCGTTGCAATGGGCTTTTCCTCATTTGCAAGGGAAGATCTTTGTCAGCGTCCTTGATCCCTCACTTCCCTGAAGTGGGGGGTTGCTGAAGTCTGTTGGTGTATTTTAAGTTGAGAGGACTCAAATGTCACTCTGTTGATCATTTCTTCTGAAATTACAAGGCACAGTCAATGGCTCTTTTTGTTAGACTCGTCCCAGAACCCTTCCTGGAATTGAGCTGCTTTCATCTGTGAATTAAAGCTTCATTATTTCTGTTAGTGACAACATCATGTAATTTCAATCATCTGCTGATCTGGCCTATTGTCCTTCCTGGTGTTTCCTGTAGAAAAGATAATGTGGGCCGAGTGCTGTCCTTTCTGCTTTCATTAACAGCAGGACTTTAATCCATATATTCCCCTTGTTTTTCATATAGTTAGCTTTTTATCCTCATAATTGCAATTTCTTTACATTTTTCTCATAATAAATTTCCTATGTACTTTTACAATTAGTCACTTCAACTCAGTTATCTCTTTGTCTTGAGTTTCACTATCAGCTCACTGTTTATTAGGCATCTTGGTCAACACTCAACCCACTTTTTTACAAGACAAAAGTTACCAGACAACATTTCATACTTTTGACAAAGATCAGCTCCTCTTGATATGCTGCCAAGAAAGTCAGATGTTATGCTGCAAAGAAAGTCATATATGGTATGCGCTGCGCAATTATGGCACTGGTTTTTCAATTTCATTTTTCTATTGCCACTAGAGTTCCAACCAGGAATTTTAACCAAATTCATCCATGGTCATTATTTATTGGGCAGAATTTGCCCTGTGGGCCCACATATTAAAGTTTTAAATACAGCTGTATTGGCAAAATAATTGATTTGCCTCAGTGTTTCTTCAAACACCATCTCTCACTCCATTCACACTCAGTCACTCTCACACACACTGGCCAGCAAGCATACATTCTTGCAAGTTGTGCTCTAAATGTGGCATCTTATAATTTTAGCCACAAGGTCTGATCAGGTCAACACAACTATGTCAAACACTATTGAGAAGTGTCAGTGATCATAAGGTTTAGTCTAAGTCCGCTGTTGTAAACCCTTTTTTCTTTTTACAAATTCTAATAGATTAAATATTTCAGAATAATAGGCCTGCCATTTAATTTTTCAAATGCATTTTGTCATTTGTTTGTCTAATTTTTATATTCTTTTTGTTTTTGCTCATGAGCTGCTTTAAGAATAATTTTGGAGATCTCTGCATAATCCCAGTTCTGACAGCATTTGCGCTCACTTTGTCTTCAGGGATAATGAGATACAAATTTTAGACGTCTTCAGATATAAAATATAATATATTAAGCACGTGCAATCTTATTTATATTTCTCTATTAATATCTTTCATTATATTTATTAATTAAATATATATTTTATAACTTTAACTTATTGCATACTACAATAATCTTCTAGGTTAATATCTTGAAACAATTGTTTTACTATTTCTTTTATTTTACTCCACATCATTTATACTTGTCCCTCACGCTCATTCACACATTCCTTGTCTCTTACAAGTGACCAGGGTCAGAGGTCACTATTTTTAACCACAGGCACAGTCAAGCAGACACACAGGATCCCACATACACACACACAAAAGCTATATCCTACTTACAGTGTTACTCACTGTTTTTACAAACAATACTTCACTGATACACTTCCCCAACACAGTGAAAAATAACTATATAAAACAGCCTACCTGAGCAGTCCTGTTCACCATGAACAGCGGTAACCGCAGGCTAAACTTATCTGTGCACTGGCCATTGCCTACCATCTATCAAAGCCCTCTTGATAAGCAAACACAGATCAACTTGTCATCTATCAAAGCCCTCTTGACAAGTAAACATAAATCAATAACTGATATTTTTATCAGTAACTATAATCCTGTGTACATGCTTTTGCTTATTATCCTTCAAGGCCCTCTTAATAAGCAAACACGGATCCTTAACTATATTCTTCTGTGTGCATGCTTTTGCTTATTATCCTTCAAGGCCCTCTTAATAAGCAAACACGGATCCTTAACTATATTCTTCTGTGTGCATGCTTTTGCTTATTATCCATCAAGGCCCTCTTAATAAGCAAACACAGATCCTTGCGTACGTACGTCAAAACCCTGTGCGCATGCTTTTACTCATTATCCATCAAGGCCCTCTTAATGAGCAAACACAAATCCTTGTGTACGCACGACAAAACCTTTAGCGCAAAATTAGCACCACCAGTGATCATACAATCCACACAGGATTAAACGAGCACTAGCAAACACTACCGGAGCTCCGCCGCGCTATAACACATTTACTCGATATCGTCAACAAAATGCATGCACTTATTTCTAGAATCAAAGATCCCTTTTTTGTCAATTTTTTAGTTCTTTAAATTTGGAGAAGCTTAAAGGGTCTTACCACTCTGGCTCACTGGTGACAACACATACTTTTTCAAAAGCAAAAAACTGCTCACCTCATGTACAGTGGCCACTGTTGTCTGTGAGTCACCAGTGTCGCCTTTCGTGGCTCCTTCAGCTCCTAAGCCACATTTGAAGTGGTTTCAATTGTTCTGTAAAATAACTTCGCAGAGATCTTTGATGCCAGAAATATTAGACTTTATTAACAAACAAAGCCGAGCATCTCCTGCAGGGGATCACTCCCTCCAGCAGGAGATCCCTTCCTCCTGCAGGCGATCACTCCTCATCCGTGCCCAGCTTCTCACATATATGCATACATCCTTTTCCAAAGATGGTCATACACTTATAGATAGTTTTGGGTGAAGGTCTTGTACCATGTGACTTCTCAGAATAGAATTGACATTCAGGGTCTTTTTACAGAAGGTCTTGCAGCTTTCAAAGACACATAGAGTCCTTCTAGAGGACTCATACAATAAATAATTGTGTATTCTTATAAGGCTAAATTACTTGTTTTCTAAGTAATAAAATCTTCAACATTCATAACTGGACTCTTAAGTGTATTAACTTTGTCTGTAGGCTACATCACAACAAAGTAGGATATTGAAATGCACACAACAATAAAAAAAATTTAGACATAACCACTTAGCCAACCATGGTAGAACCCCAAAAATCAAGAAAAAACAACGTCCAGTTGCTTCGCTTCTGAAATGTTCCTGGTGCGAGTTGGCACCGTGTGGAGGACGAAACAAAACCTTGTCGGAGCTGCAGTGTTGGGCAAGCTACTCTGAAAATGTAGTGAGCTAAGCTAGTAATTACTCTACATTAAATGAAGCTTCACTACATTGAAGCTACCCCTTTTGGGTGGGCCATGCCCCCCCAGATGACACAACGTGCCCCCCTAATCATATGGTCATCGAGCAAACTTACTATTGAGAGCAAAAAAAACGTATCCACGTATTCCATAACTAAATGTCGTCAGCAGCATTACCAGCACACAGGTGCACTAATCTCTGTAACTTTAAATAACACATTGTCTTCAGAAATATGAAAATTAGTCGGAGTGTGTAAGGCTCTGCGCAAGGCTTACCTTCCCCTGGCCGAGCGGGCTTGTCGAATTTTCTGATTCATTTGCCTGCTAAAAACAGCCTACTGATTCCACGTAAAAAAAAAGGTAATTTTTCTCAGAATTGCGTGATATAAAATCAAAATGGCAAGTTATAAAGTCAGAGTTGAGTGATATACAGTCACATTTGTGTGTTATAAAGTCAGAATTTTGAGAAAAACTCTGAATTGAGAGAAATCCATGTGAGAATTGTGAGATAAAAAGTCGCAATTATCTTTTAATTTTTTTTTATTCCGGGGCGAAAACAAGCTTCCATATACTTCTGAATGCTTTTAGAGCGAAAAGCTGTCCATAAATGCTGGTCTAGGATCAGTTTTCTCCGTAATAAAAGAATATTGGCTAAACTCCGGTGTTTTGAGCGGTGAGTGGATTAGTTCTACGCGCGTGCAAATCCTCTCGTTATAATAAGCAGTTAGGCTATGTAAATAAGGCATTATTGTGTATCAGCTTTACTGATAGCCTAGGAACTTTGTGAGATCGCGATGAAGTTTTATAACCGCTTTTTAAAGATAATAAAATAGGCGCTCTTTGCGAGCTTTCTGCCATGTCAAATCCTGCATAGCCTAGTAAATGTTTTTAAAGGGGAAGCGCATGGTGTTGGTTCACCCTCCGTCTATGATCAGCAACTTAATATTTTGTGTTTTGGTGTTGTTTAAATATAGAATTTGGTCTATTTCAGTTATATTAGACTAAATAGAGGATGTTATTGTTTTTGTGACTGTCTGTTTTGTAGATCATAAAAAGTGTGCCCCCCATGCAGGGACAAGCTGCACATTTAACACATTTATAGCTGCAAGAAAGAGTGCCTGAAAAATGTGGCTTGATTTGGCTTAAAGGAACACTCCGACTTTTTGGGACTTTAGCCTATTCACCTTATCCCCCAGAGTTAGATAAGTCTATACATACCTTTTTCATCTCCGTGCGTGCTATAAGTCTGTTTGACGCACCCACCGCTAGCCTAGCTTAGCACAAAGACTGGATGTAAATGGTTGCAGCTAGCATACTAATCCAAATAAGTGACAAAATAACACAAACATTTTCCTATTTACATGTTGTGATTTGTATAGTCACAGAGTGTACAAAAAACAAAGTCACATGAGACACAGACATATTTTAACCGTATAAATACTGGGAACTATATTCTCTGAAGGCGAAGCACTGCTACTTGGGCGGAGGGATAACCGCAGCACCTGAGACGCGCCGTGGTGAGGAGCAGAGAGTTCGTCTCAGGTGCTGCGGTTATCCCTCCGCCAAAGTAGCAGTGCTTCGCCTTCAGAGAATATAGTTCCCAGTATTTATACGGTTAAAATATGTCTGTGTCTCATGTGACTTTGTTTTTTGTACACTCTGTGACTATACAAATCACAACATGTAAATAGGAAAATGTTTGCGCTATTTTGTCACTTATTTGGATTCGTATGCTAGCTGCAACCATTTACATCCAGTCTTTGTGCTAAGCTAGGCTAGCGGTGGGTGCGTCAGATAGAGTTACAGCACGCACAGAGATGAAAAAGGTATGTATGGACTTATCTAACTCTGGGGGATAAGGTGAATAGGCTAAAGTCCCAAAAAGTCGGAGTGTTCCGCCAGTGTAGGCCTATATAATTTCGACTCGGACTCGAACACGGACTCGAGACTCGACTCGGACTTGAACTCAGGTAATGGTGACTCGACTTGGACTCGACTCGGACTCGACAGTTGGTGACTCGACTACAACACTGAGACAAACCGAAGTATAATAAGCTTCATCATCAATAAACAAGGCTTATCCATCAAGTTAAACCTTTATTAAGGCAAAAGAAATTGCAAAAAAAAGAAATTGACTGCTGACTTTATGAAATCATTGTAAATGCTTAACAGGATGGACATCTGTCACAGACAAAGATAATAATGTTGTTATCAGAAGATGTTTATTATAAAACACCAGAAAAGACGAACACAGGGAACCACAACGACCAGGTGACATGCAGAATAATGATTTTTTTATCTTCTACTTATTCTTGTGGAAGATGTGCACTTCAATGCTGACACAAATGAACTGTGCTTTAAGAACTCATTCAGTCTTTTTAACAATTAGTAATTCTTAATCTTTTTCATCACAGAATTGGACAACATGTATTAATATATTTTACCATGAATTCCCATGACATCTATTATATATATTTTTATGGACTATTGGACAGCAGATTGAACAAGACTTTTATTTTGGTCTGGTGATATGACATCATAAAGCTGCGCCGTGCTCCTGCAGCTGTTGTGATTAGACTGAAGAAAGGTTTGTGGTTTTGCGCATTTAAAGAGTTTAAATCGATAGACGTCAATTTGATAGTTTTTACAAGCGGTATGTGACCATGAATTATTGAACATAGTCTTTGTTATGCTTAATGTAACAATTTTGCGTTTTTTATGTGTAAAGCGTTTTCGAATGTGAGTTACAGAAAAGGTGCGTCTCAATTCGCGCACTATATCTTGTATCAGTTTCTCGTAAACACGAATTCGGGTTTTGGGAAAGTGGTCATGGAGAAACGGAGCTTTTCTAAACTCAATTGAATCTAATGCTTTGCCAAATGACTCACTGATTCGAAGCGCTTGAATCACCGCGTGCTAACAAATCCTGCCGCTCAAAACAGAGTAAAAATACAACGAAAACACAAATATGATGATTAACAATGACACATTTCATGAACAAGTCTTAAATGTTTTTATGACAACGTAATCTGTTAAATCTACAAATTATTAAATATGAAGTGTCTGTAATTTATTATATATTGTAGTGCTTGTTTTCAGTGATTTGTCTAATCAGTTGATTTAAGTCAGAAATGAAAATTCTGTCAGTATTTACTCACCCTCATGTTGTTCCAACCTCGTAAGACCTTTGATCATCTTCGGAACACGAATTAAGATATTTTTGATTAAATCTGAGAGCTGGTTCACCATAGGCTTCTTCAGGGATTGAAACTTGACAGCCCCGGAAAGTTATTAAAGAAATAATAATCTTTATCCCTTTATCTCTCTCTCTGACTGACTCCCTCACCAGTGCACTGAACTAGAGCTGATTGAGACACACATTTTTACTGTGCATTTATTTTTCTCTCTGTTAATTATTCTCATCTTCAACAATTTTTCAAACACATAGGAAAACTCCTGGAGAAACATATGAGATCCACATCACACTATTATAAAGATGGCGTTTATTAAAGAGGAGAGTGAAGACATAAAGATTGAAGAAGTGTTCAGCGTGAAACATGAAGATACTGAGGAACAAACAGGTTAGTTTCATTCGGCCCTATTTAAATGATCTACAGAAATAAAAAATTTTATCCTGGTTTTCGCCTGGAAGGCTCTATAGAAATCTGGCACCCTATTGAACGAAGTTAAACTGAGAGTGCTGTCGTTCACTGACACCAGAATGACCGAGTTCACAGTAACGTTCATCAGGCAAAGTACGTTCAGTTCACATTCGCCCAAAATATGAACGGGTTCATGAACTATCATTCAATGAACACGTTCAGGCACAACACTGACCACAGCCCCATCAAGTGCCTTTCACTAAACCTAAGACTGAAACCAAAAACAGTAATATTAATGATAATATTAACATTTAATGATAGGTGGCCATTATTACAATAAAACACTTAAAACAGTCAAGTTTGTTGGTGAAAAAATATTTATATTTGTCAAATCATGAGAGTAGTTACAATTATTATTTTGATGTATTGGCATCCACATTATTTTAAACCCTAAACAAAATAATTTCAAAGTTTGTGGGCTGGAGCCGATGTGTGTGCTGCCCACAAACACAAAATAGCTTTGGCCGCTACGATTAGTGCTGCATCTTCCAGAGCTGACTCAAACGCAGCAGCCATCTTGTCAGAAGACACAGGCGTGACGTGAACAGTCTCTGGCTGGGCAAGCGTGACGTGAACAGTCTCTGGCGCGGCAGACGTGACGTGAACAGTCACTGGCGCGGCAGACGTGACGTGAACAGTCACTGGCGCGGCAGACGTGACGTGAAGAAGCTCAGGCTGGGCAGGACTGATGTTAAGAAGCTCAGGCTGAGGGGATACTGTGGGCTTGTGAGCCTCCTCATCTGCAAAGCCCACAGTAAAGGACAAGATGTTCAATAAAAGGGCAAAGTCCATATACTGAGCGGAGGCAGACCCAGGGGCGGGATGAAGGACTAGACCCATGGAGCGGAAGAGGGCCTGGAGACTGAGGTGGAGCAGGCTGAGCAGGGGTCCAGGGCGGATCCGACGCTTCAGGGGTAGAGGCAGGCATCTTATCCGAAAACACAGGCGTGGAGTCGACCATCTTGTCTGAAGACGCAGTCGCAGGTGTAGAGGCAGCCATCTTGTCCGAAGACACAGACATAGACACAGGTGTAGAGTCGGCCATCTTGTCCGAAGACACAGACGTAGATACAGGCGTAGAGTCGGCCATCTTGTCCGAAGACACAGACGTAGATACAGGCGTAGAGTCGCCCATCTTGTCCGAAGACACAGGCACAGGTTCAGATTCAGGAACAGGCTTAGACTGAGAAACAGGCGGCCTGGCGGCGGCCATCTTGTCTGAGAGCTCAGGGGGGCGTGCCGGCGGCCATCTTGGCCGGAGACGAACTCTCCGAAAAGAGCGTCAAATTCGCATCTAGTTGGACGCTCAAACATTTTGAATCCATTCGCGCGTCCAAAGCAAAATTGACACGTGTAAAAAGCAAAAAATTGACGCGCGTCTGGGGCGAAATCCGCTTCTTGTGGGAGGGTGCGAGTGCTAGGCGGTTGTCTGTTTGCAAGATGGCTGATGTTGATTGAGCATTCATCAAGAGTTACCGCTCTGTATTTGCTCTGGAGAGCAGAACAGCGGTGTAGGGGTCACCGCCGTCCACAGAGCCGGCGGCAGGCGAGCGCTGATGAAGGGGCGTCTGAAATATCGAGAGGGGGCGTTCACATTAACGCACGTCACCACTTTTTGCCAGGGTCAATATTCTCCCCACCACTTTTTAAAACATCTTCGCGGCACGGATGTAATCACCTAATCACGAATTCTTAAACTGTTCCCTCGATAATAAATCATCTCTCTGTATGGTTCCAGAGACATGGCTCTTCTCATTCAGCACTGCGGGAAAAATATAATTTCCAGGTTCTAATTTGGCCTTAGTAAAACCAGTAAAATCGATTTTTTTCAATATTAATTTGTGAATATTTTAAATTTTTAATAAAGGGGCAAAAAGTCGGAGGGTGCATTTGACGTCGCTTTTGAATCAGGGTAGCCTTCGTCGAGCCGCAATGAGGCAACCGGCCTTCGAATACGCAAATTTACACGGAGCCAAGACTATCAAACTTTTCAACAAATACATTATTTGAAATATTTCAAATATCCGTGTACTTTTTCGTCCATTCGTTTTTCTTTTTTTTCAGGGAAAAAAATGTATATTTCGCCCCTGGGTCATGTAATTTATTTTACACAAGCACAACATTTTCTTGTTGTTGTGAGTTGAGACAAATAAAAGTAGTTGCTAGGGGTGTAACGGTACATGTAATCGTATTGAACCGTTTCGGTACGAGGCTTCCGGTTCGGTACGCATACAAACTGAACGATTCCTTGGACCATTTTTCCTGCCGACAAAATCCGCGCTGGCGCGACGGCCACACCGTTGCGCAAGATCAAATGGCAAACGTAATGAAAGCGGAACGAAACTGCGCTACTCATTATATTATGCTTCACGGACCATTTATCGGTTTGGACCAGCAACATCTGTGCAGCGCGAGCCGATCTTGATCCAGTCCTTCCAGAAAAACGCAGAGTTTTTTGTGATTGTTGCGGGCAAAAATCCTTGATTACGCGGCCCGTTTTCTTAAAAAATGCGATGGAATATGCAGGATATTTATGCAATTTTTTGCGATGAAATTGCGGGAACTTGCAAAAATTGTGGGAACTTGCAAAAACTGGTTTGATGAAAAAGAGAAAAAAAAGTGATTCCCCCAACACCCTGTTCTCACTAGGCTACTACCTTAATTTAAAGAGTCCTTTCTTATTACGTCCTATGATAAGCAAGCATATACCAGTCCTTCCAGAAAAACGCAGAGTTTTTTTGTGATTGTTGCGGGCAAAAATCCTTGATTACGTGGCCCGTTTTCTTTAAAAATGCGATGGAATATGCGGGATATTTATGCAATTTTTTGCGATGAAATTGCGGGAACTTGCAAAAATTGCGGGAACTTGCAAAAACTGCGGTTTGATGAAAAAGAGGGAAAAAAAGTGATCCCCCCAACACCCTGTTCTCCCTAGGCTACTACCTTAATGTAAAGAGTCCTTTCTTATTACTTCCTATGATAAGCAAACATACTACATCACAGAAAGTTCTGGAAATATTTAATTTCTCATCTTGTTTTATTTCACACTGTATCGAGTGGATATAAGGTGTGGCCCCTTTAAGAGCTGCGCGCTCCCTGTCTAACTGTCTGCAGTATTATATTGTATGTGCCATGCGCCTCGAACACCCCATGTGTGCGGGTAATTTCTCTTTGATGCTACTTCTTTTATCTTATTTTGTTTATTAAGTAACGACGTGGACGGTAGAACGTGTGACAGACAGTTACGAGTTCGATTTGGGAATAAAGTGCGAGTTGTGAGATGCCAATCGCCTCCGTGAGTCTGTCTGGCCTCTGCAATAACTCCAGCTGTGAGCTATCCCTATTTTTCTTCCCGACACAACGCGTTACAAGACCTTAATAAACACATCAAACTTACAAAACATTGATGAGTCAAACAAGTTCTGTAGCTTTACTAGAGGAATATGCTACAACTTCTGTAAAAATGAATAAATGAAATATTTAAAAATAAAGTGTGCTCCTGATTTACAGCTTTTCGATGATGTTCACGTCGCGTAATCACGTCACTTCATAACGTTCCCATGGCAACAGGGGGAAACGGCTGCTCTCGTGTGAAGCAAACGCAACATTTTTCAACTTTCTGCTAAGATATATGTGACTTTTTTGCGACGAAAATGCGGGAATTATGAAATCATGCAAGCCCCGCATATTTTGCGCGGAAATCAGCAATTTATGCTGCGAAATTGCAGAGTATTTGAAAAAATGCGGCCCCGCATAAATATGCGGACTTTGGCTGATTATGCATTGAATTCAGCGATCGCATAATCGCGTTTTTCTGGAGGGACTGTTGATCAAGCGACACACTGTTACTACACCGCGCTAAGAGATCCAGTGAAGAAAACATTTGAATTCGCCACTGAAGTAATAACATCGCTGCGAGATCTAGTGAGAAGCATTCAAATGTCTCCGTTATTAACCGTAGATCTCTTTTAGATCAAACAGCGCTGACGTGGACACCAGGAGAAACATTGTGCCGTGAATGAACTAGTTATAGACTTTAAGTCCACAGATCAGATCAGCAACATTCACCATGGATTTACTGTAGTAACACTAACTGTAACCATGGAAGTTTGGCCTGAATAGTGAAATGCTTTCAAGTACTTCACACATCTTTTTCCAGCACTTCAAAACTCAAATATTATATAAATATTATATATAGACCTATATTTAAATGTTATTTTTAATGTGATGACCAAAACATTATTTGTTCATCCTTCAAAGATTACCCCCATTTATAAACCTGAACGTTTCAAGATGTAGGAAAACTCAAACTTATTTAAAAATATTTTTTCTTTTAATAAATAGGAAATTTCTCTGGCATTTCTTTCTTTTTGCTGTATCGAAAATGTACCGAACCGTGACACCATCGTATCGAACCGAACCGTGAATTTTGTGAACCGTTACACCCCTAGTAGTTGCACATGATGTATTATTCTTTTCTGTATGACCAGTAATTATAGAGTAGCCTATTTTAAGTTGTTTCCACTGTTGATAGTAAAATGCAAGTGTTCGCGCCCGCGCCTCCGTGCCATGCAGTGCGCGCTCACACTCCCACATACGATATGCTCAAAATCTTGTGTTTATTTGTGATAATCTTAGTCCTGTATTATTATTGTCTAACCTGTATTATGACTGACATTTGACGAATTGCTTTGTTCCTTTTTTGGATAAAATCGCCTCCTAAATATGTAAAACCTAAATGTAGGCTAATAATAATAATATTATTATCATTTGCGTTTATAACTATAAATGAGTTCACTGAAGACAGTAATATGTTAATCATAAAATAATTTATGAATGATTTATTTTTATATAACCTAACCTTGTGTTTGTGTTAGGCCAATATTTCTTTTTTATATGTGAAGTCTTTTTTTGCTTATTCTATTATACTGAGCTGTTTCCTTCTAAAAAAATGGACTTTAAAGATACACAAGTATAGCCTAAATGTCGTTTTTTAGAAAATTCAAGAAATTATCCATTTAAAAAAATAAGTTTAAACATAATGAAATGCATCCCGCACCTAAACGGGTGGTCTGGTTGGCACAGACTGGGGGAGAGGACACACACCCGTGAGTACAGTTTACAAACCCGTGGGAACGGATTGCGAAAGCGTGGGCTCGGTTTATGCATTTGTGGGTACAGATTGCAAAAAACTGAAGGCACGCTTTACAAATCTGAGAGCGCGGATTAGGAACTCGTGGGTCCGCTTTATTAATCCGTGAGCACGATTTGTTAAGCCGAGTGAACAGTTTAAGAATTCGTGAGTACGGTTTATAAACTGAGCGGACGGATTGCAAAACCGTTGCCAGGGATTTATTTATTTATTTTTCACAGGTGACTTCCCCGGCTCCGTACTACTCCACTATGCAATATGCAACCTTCAAATTCTGGTAGTATTCATTTCCTTCTCTGTGGGCCTCGAGTGAGTTCACGTAGTGTAACAGCTAGGGCTGTTTTCGACTAAGGATTTTCATAGTCGAATCTGATTCGTTAGATTTTGCCGTAGTCGACTGATAGTCGAACCTTTTTTCTTTTTTTTTTCTTTTTTTAGATAGCAGCTAGACGTTCGGTTGAATAACTGTTCGTCTGTTATAGGACAACTCGCTCTACGTTTATTTAAAATGAACAGCAAGACAACTAGAAGTGAATGTGCTTTCCATTAAATGAATCCTTAACAAAAAAAAAACGTTGCAATGAACGTGCTTTGTTTTAAATAAATCACAGACAGTAAACAAAACCTTAACAAAAAAACTTTGCAATGAACTTTGCAATTTAGACGCGCAAACTGTGAGCCGGTGCGGTGAGACGTAGCCTACATGCTCGAGGAGATTCGGCTTGAAGTCGTTCATCCTCGGATGCGGCGTCGCGCGCGCTGTTACAAAAAAAGCTGTGCACATGCACACAGCCAAGCGAAATAGGGTCTTGCCGGTCTTCCGCATCTAACGCGTCGTTTTTTCCATGCGCACCTTCGCGCTCGTGCAGACGCGTCGAGTATAAACAAGGCTTTACTCCGTGTCAGCGCGCGCTCTGATCGGTAAAGGTGCACAGACCTCTCCCGAATCATCTCCAGCACTCAGCCTCCGACGCACCACTAACTCCGCCTCCGTTTCCCTCGTAAGATGAAATTAGTATTTAAACATTCTCTATGATAAAAAAATGTTTGTAAAAAATATTTGAATAGCACGGTTTTGGCGGTTATAGAGTTCTAATGACGGTGTTCAACTATAACCGTCGGTCTCACTGTTATATAATAACCGTCACACCCCTATTGGTTACATAACACTTCCCTACTATTTGACTATGAGGTTCACAGTCGAATCAGACCTCTCCGAATCGAATCGTCGAATCCTCGACTATTAGAAGTCAGCCCTAGTAACAGCGCAGCGCTTCTGTGTTGTATGTCACACTCATCACACACATGACCAGCGTCGGCCAATAGTGAGCCTACGTGTGACGTACAACACAGAAGCGTTTTTTTTTTTTTTGCCGCACAAAAAGTATTCTCGTCGCTTGATTAACTTAAGATTGAGCCACTGTAGTCACTTGGACTATTTTAATGATGTCTTTAATAACTTTTCGAGGCCGGCAAGTTTCAGTCCCTTAGAAGCCTATGGAGGAGTGATCCAGCTCTCAGATTTAATCACAAATATCTTAATTTGTGTTCCGAAGATGAACGAAGGTCTTACGGGGTTGAACAACATGAGGGTGAGTAATTACTGACAGAATTTACATTTTTGGGGGAACTAACCCTTTAAAGTGTAAATTGCAGGTTAACCACCACAACCAATTAATGTGTAAATTAAAGTGCTCAATGTGTATATATGTAAAAATTTCTGTCTTAAAATGCGTTAAAATAACATATTTATTGGGGTTTCTTCAAAGGTAGCATGTTTTTTACCGTAACTGGGTGATGACGTCATAAGAGGGAGCGCGGGCGGTAATGCACTTACTCTGTGTGTGCCGGTGGAGGGAGAATAAAGCGATTCGCGGGACTCCCGCAAACTAGAAATATCTATGAATAAAACATAAAAACGAATACATTTTTATTCATCTGTTGCAGAAAAGCAATAAGAACAACTGAAACAAAATAGAAACGATTTACAGGCAGAGTTTCTATTTCTAACATGTCTGCAGCGTTGAGCGATGGAGCCAATCACAGACAGACATACGTGTTGATTTCTTGAACGCAATAATGGCCAATCAGAAGCATTTACTATGGACTTCCCTCACCACTCAAAACTGACTTTTTGTTCAGTGCTGAATTCTGTATGCTGGCAAATCCTCCAATTATAACAAACATAGTGTATATATTATGTAAGCTTCATTGATAATAACAGAGATGTGTGAGATCGCGATGAACTGCTTTTTAGGAATTATTATGGGAGCGCACTTTGCGCGCAGTCATGCCAGACCATGCACGCAGGAGCTGCTTGCTTTTATGTTATAACAATGGTTTGTGTGTTAATGCTTTATAACAAATAATTGATCAGGAGCATGTATGCTGATGTGTATGGCGGCGACACGTAGGCTAACTTGAAAGTATTTGGAGGTACAGAAAAAAAGTCTTTTTGCGGGCGGGAGCGGGACAAAACAATGTAGCGGGCGGGAGAAAGTAATATAGAAAGTAGTTGAGAACGTCAGTTATAACGACCCACGTATTAAAAAATAGTCGGGTTTAAACCAGGCTCGGGCTCATAATTACAGTTAATGTGTCGGGCAGGGCCGGACCGGGCTCGGACACAGCGGGCTCGGGTAGGGTCTTGCTTGATTTTGTTGGGCCCGATCTAAGCTCTACCTCGGGTAAGTTATGCTAACACTTACAGGCATGAATCAGCCGTTTGTCCTTGGAGAACTTGTGGAGCCTCTCCCCCGTTTTTGATGTATTCGTACATCCCGCACAAACACAATAGTTAACCATTTTTGCTAGCTAGGTCTCCAAGATAACGTAACTCCAGGCCTGGAGCATAGACAGTAGAAGCTTGGAGTCCCTTTTATGACGTCCCTTTTATTCCTCCCTAGTGGAAGGGAGGGGGCGTGCTTAAAACCACTGTAAAACGCACCAACTTTTCATAATATATTCAGCATTTTGGTATAAAAAACCTTAAAAAAACAATGGTGGGCGGTTCTTATCCTTATGTTTAGTAAGCACATTGCATTATCTTCGTGAAAAATTGTACCTGCAATTTACACTTTAAGGTGAAAACTGCAGATAACTTCCACTTCCACACGTCACTCAAAAGTGCTTCGCAGTTACTCCCCTCCCACACAGATCACATGCTAATTTACGGTAAGAAACTGTAATTTTAGAAAACGGTCCGGTGCTGTAATTTTTTGCAGTGCAGTTTCACTTGTATAAAAATTAACCCCAAGAAATGACCCACATGCTCAGCCCAGCTTTTGAGTTTCCCGATTCCGGTGATTAATTTGAGCGGGATTTTTGTGTTCCGCCATTTGTTTTTAAACTATCCAAGATCAGCAAGTGCATTACATGGTGACAGTGTGTGTGCGCATTCGAGACAGAGCGAGCGTGGGCTTATGCAGATTTATTTAGCCAGATGTATTTATGCAAATTGAAAATTTGGCCGATATATTAAAGCCGATAAATAATTAATTTTTTCGTTCAGCTGACACACTTCAGATTAGGGTTAAACAATATATCATTAATTGGAAAGTTTAACCAACATAGCGTAAAAGTTTATCATTTGCACGTGTTTTTAAAAGATAAATTGTTTTAATTATGGTAATTAATTATTTTTCATTTGTTCTGTGAAGACTGTTATTTTACATTCAATTTCTGTACCTGAACACTCTTAGATTTAAAGCAGCACTAAGTAGGAATTCCGTTTTTGTCATACAGCGACCCCTAGAGTCGCTGTGGAGTACTTGTACTGTCGTGAATAGCACTCACGCAGAGATGGCTCTGCACTCACGGCCGGATCCCCTCCCCCTGTACACTGGTACCTGTTCAGTAGGATGGAAGCTGTAACGAGTGGAAATAAGGTGTGGCCCCTTTAAGAGCTGCCGCCCTGTTTAACTGTCGGCAGTCTATATTGTATGTGCGCCTCGAACACCACATGTATGCGGCGCCGGGTTATTTCTGTTTGATGCTCATTTTATCAGAATTTTTATTCGATTTTTTTTGCCGTAAAGCAATTCCTTACATCGCGAGACCTGATATCACACGATACCTCCTGATGCTGCGGCCGGCAGCTCAAAGTTGCAAGTGTGATTTTTCCGCTCACATGCGATAGGGGGGTGCGAAACGACCACCATTCAACCCGAAAAGAGTAATATAACCATTCCAATGACTCCGAAGCTGATCGAAAAAACATGCATAGTTCACCTTTAACTGAAAAACATAAAGCACTGATTATTTCAATTGTATCTTTCTTTTATTGTATTTATCTATGCTTATAAATTGTTAATTATTTTCTATGCAGATTCAATTCCCTACAAAATCACCCCAATTAATATAAAATTATTAATTATTTTCAAATAGAGCTATTCAAATGATCTGGTGCAATTGTTTTTATATCGCAATATATAGCAGAAAAACAAAATATCGCAATGTAACTTTTTTCTAATATAGTGCAGCCTTACTTCAGATGTGCGTACGATATGATGGTTTTAAATTGCTTGAAATATGATTGGAATCACTTTGAAAAGAAAAGTAAAGTGCAACATGTGCAGCACAAATCTGTCATATAGGCTTCATAACATCATAATGTGAACACGACTTTAAAAGGATGTTGTGAATTCTTTGCTCGAAGAATCGAATTTTTAGCATTACTTATCACGTTGCAGGCTCCTGATTCTAGCCCAGAGCCTGGTGAAGATAAATCAGGTTAAGCATAGTGTTCCAGATGAATGCGTCGCTCCCTAAAACTGGTTGGAAGATCAATGCACTCTCACAAGGCCTCCCTGTTAGATCAGCCCTACAGCTGGAGGCGCTCCCCTTATTAGGGTCCCCTTTTTAGAGTTCCCAGCCTCCACAATGCTTTAAAGGACTGTGTAGATCTAGAATTTAGTAGAGTTACTGCCCTCATTTGCAGTGGTTTAAAAAGCGCTATACTGAGTTCTGCTCTTCAGGATGCCCTTCTTGATGATCCGGTCTGCGAGTGACTACTGCCACTATTGCAATTCTCCCTATAATGTGCATCCACTAGTGAGGCAGATAATGTGAGAGACTCTGTTTAGGAAACTGACAAGTTGTTGGCAAGATAGGTCAGTAAATTAGACCAGGTCAGCCTCTCTGGTGGCATGTGGGGTTGACTTTGTCCTCCTCAGAAAGTGACTGGACGGGACTCCTCTCGGACCCCCTGGCCATATTCCCTTAAAGGAACCACTTCCATGGAACCTGTTGGTTCCAAGCCTTTGAGCGGCCGTGGTTAGCCTTCATTGGAGGCCTCTTTGAGGCTTATAGCTTGGGCAATGGCCGTAGAGAATACTGTCACTGACAGTTCTCAGGGAACATAGGTAACAGTCGTTACCTGAGGCATTTTTGATTCAGAAATGATTCACCAGCAGCCATATCGACAAAATTGACATTTTGGCATAAATGTGTGTTATTGTTCGTTCAAGCGCGAAAGAGAACTGACCAGCAAAAAATTGTAGCGCGCTGTCTATGTGCTCGATACTGGCACGAGTCTTTCTGTGCGTCGTGAGTGTGTGCATCAGGACATTCACAGACAGCGGTATAGCTACTCATTTATAACTTTCACTGTGTATTTTTAGTGTGTGCAAGCGACGTTCCTGGACGTGGCTGTGTCTATTGACACAGGCAGGCTCTCTGTGTCCTGCTTCTCTGTGGTGATGATGGCGTGCGTTTAAAAAATCATAAACTAATTTGAAGGGGGGGGGGGGGGGGGGGGGGGGTTGGAGGGGGACAAGAACGGTAAAAAGTGGGGGAGACATGTCCACATAGGAAATTATGCCTGTGCACAGTAGCGATAACGTTAAGCGCACCGGAATAAAACATAATATTCAGAAGTAAACAGTGTAGCTGACTTACAGATTCAGTTAACATCCACAAATGAATTACCGTGATGATTCAGGAACCAGGCTACACAGTGACACCTCTCTTACCCCTTTTCCACCAAGGCAGAGCTGGTGCTGGTTTGGAACCAGAGCCTAGTTTCAATTCGGTTCTTTGTTTTTCCACACGCAAAGCACCAGCTCCGAACCAGGAAAAGTGGTTCTTAAGTAGCACCAAATCATTGCTGGTCTAGAACAGAGCCAAGTAAGAACACCTTGCGTCAGCGGCTGGGGGCGGGGTTACCGTGACCAACAAGACGAATAGAAACTTGTGACCGCCATTTTTAAATAGCAGCTAGTCGAGCTAATAGCAGCTTGATTATAATATCCGTCTATGTAAGTTACGGCGAGCTGCACGAACGCGTTGGATTCCGATGTATTTTTGCAAACCCATGAGCATCCAGAGTAACGCAACGTCCGTTATTGTTGATGGCTTGTTCGAGATGCATCGGAGCGGCGCGGACCGATCGGAGCTGCGGGAGTGTTTGGAGATCATATGACTCCTTGTGCTTTTGGATCGCTTTCGCAGTGCTTTGATGTCATGCGGCGATCGATCTGCGAGAAGCCCATGCATCTCGAACAAGCCTGGCGTGTTTGGCGCTACCGCACTAGCGTTGCTGGGCAACATGAGACGTATGCAGTGACGTAAGATCTGGCTCATGTTGTGGCTCTCTAGCCGGTGGAAAGGCAAACCGGTTCTTAGTAAGCTTGTCAGTCGAACCAACTCCGAACCAGCTCTGGCTCTGGCTCTGAACCAGCACCCGGTTCTTGTTGGTGGAAAAGGGGTATCTGTGTCTGGTCCTGTGCTGTGCTCTCTGTGTGCAGTGTGAGAGGGGAGTGGCCAGCCGCTAGAGCAGGGGTGTGGAACCTTTTTCCTATCAAGGGCCATTTACAATTTTTTAATATTCTTTAAGTGCCATTGTAATGAGGTTCAGTGTTTGGAAGGAAGAAGACAGGGTCGGCGTGACTGGGACTCGTACGTTTTATTGGAAACTCAAAACTATAAACAAAACAAAAGGTGCGCAGGCAGGGCATTCACCATAGCCTCGTTACAGCACAAAAACAGTCACACAATAACACTTTCCACAGCTTGGGCTCAACTCTTTCCACTAAATCAGCACAGACTCATTCCTCTTTTAGTCGGCCACTCATTCCACTTGCTGTCGGCCACTCATTCCACTTGCTGCTGACCACTTGGTGTCGGCCACTCATTCCACTTGCTGTCGGCCACGAAAAAAATTGTGATTGATATTTTTGCCATATCATTATAATAAAATATTGAACACATATCACTAACCTCTCTAGTGCGATGGTTGGAACTGCTTCTCTTTGGCAAGGCGTCTGATGTCACATGGTAGTGATGATGATGCTACTCGCAGCTGGTTTTCCAAGCTTGAGTCAGTCAGTCTTGAGCGGAATCGAGTCTTTGCAAGAGTCAGTTTTGAAAAGAACTGCTCACAGCAGTAAGTCGTCCCAAACAGAGATGCAAATTTCAGTGCATGTTTCCTCAGAATGGGAAAACCATCAGAATGTACATACAGTTTATAGAACTCGAGCAGAGGGAGGTTGTTGTACTTAGCTTTGAGCTCGTCATTGCTTTGAAGCTCAATAATTTCAAGTTGTAGGTTGTCAGGTACATCAGATGGTTCCACATTAAATGGCGTAGCAAATATCTTCAGTTCCTTTTGTTTACTTTTCATGTCCTGAAATCTCGCACCAAATGCCTGAAGCAGTTTTCAGGTTCTCTGGAACAGTTTTACTTTGTCTGGTGCTAGCAGCTCCGCAGCAGCAACAAGGCACTCTTTCACAAACTCTCCTTCTGAATGAGGTTTCAGTTTCTTAGCAATTAACTCACTCACCACAAAACTTGCATGAGTAACATTGTCTCTGTCAGAATGCGGTCTTGTGAAAACTGCTTGTTGGGCAACCAAACTCCGCAGAAGAGTGTGAACTTTATTCAAACGCATATGTCCTTGCAACTCATCGAGTTTAGAATGTTTTGAGCTGTAATGACGTTCGAGATTTACCTTTTTCATCATTGCAAGTGCATCCCCACAAACTAGGCAGACTGGCTTGCCTTTCACTTCAAAAAAAAAAAATCATTTGTCCATTTTTCTTGAAAAGCACGACATTCTGAATCTACCTTTCTTTTTTTGACAGTCGCCATGATGCATATCAGCGATGACAACCACTACGTGTCTGTTGCGTTCATTCTGACTGTGACCCGGACACAGCCGCATCAAACTTTTTTGCGGGCCGGACGTTCCCCACCCCTGCGCTAGAGCGTCAAAAGCCAATGTGTGCTGCTTTTACCGAGATATTTAATGATATCTTTTGCATTTCTGATCCAAACAACGTCAAACTTGGCACTGTAATTAATCGTGCCCGTAGCAAGACACCTGTCACGTTTGAAATCTATCAGACTAATGGTTCAAAAGATATGCGAATAAAAGACACACCGATAGACGTTCCTGTAATTATAGATAGATATCTTTTTTCACAGATTAAATGTTGGACTCGTTGGAATCAGGCTTTAATAACAGCACAAACCGTGTGCATTTCTCTGAGATTTTTTGTGAGTGGCACTTTCCTTTACACTATTGGAGATGTGGAGAATGTGGAGAACATTCGCAAAGTTTACCTAGCGTTCAAGCAGTTTTTATGGGTTTTGTGGTATTTCCAATCCACATAAGACTCAAGGTTGTAAAAAGCAGAATTTTTTTTGCCAACGCAGGTAGGCTACATTATAATTTTTAATGAAGATGCAATCATGACCATGCCAATAAGTATGACTCAGGCTTCCCTAATGTGATTGGTGCCATAGACTGCACACACATCCCCATCAAGGCCCCAATTAAGGGGATTTTGTGAACCAAAAGTTTGAATGTTCTTTTTTGGGGTAGGGAAATGTCTTTCTTACTGTACAGTAATACTAAGAGCCTGTAGTCAAAATCAGGAGTTGCGTTGGACTTCTTCTGCTATTGTGACACACTCCTGATGTTGTCCTTTGATTCTGTTCTGGTTGAGAGAATCCCCTCTCTCCTGAATGAGCACATGGTTGGTTGTGGGTCAAGGCCTGCTGCCCTGGGGCCTAGTGTGGCCATGCAGGACAGCTATGCGAACGTACCGTGAAGGCTAAGAGAGGGAGGAGCTTGTGTAGAGGCCATTTAAAGTCTGAGAAAGGTCCCACCTCTCAGGGTTGTCTCGACCAATAAGAAGGGGGGAATTTCCAAGCGGGAAATTCCTCTGTTGGGAGGATTTATGGCTCTGTCTCAGGTGTGGTTAGACATAGGCCTTGCTGTTTGTGTCCATTTATACTTGGATAGATGTATCAAACACACACTGCATTCTGTGAGAAGGGGATGTACACTAAAGTGTGAGTAATTAAATGAGGATTGATTAGATAGGAGACACGACACAGGTGAGGTTACATTGACCGTTGGTTCTATCATAAGATACATAGTATCAAAGACAATAGTATCAAGAGACACTACATAAGACAGTAAATCATTCACACAGTGTCCTGAGGTGCATGTTCATTTACAGATAACTTCGTCAATAAATGAATGCAGGAAAGTCTGTTTTAAGGGCTGTGGGTCTTTCCTATGGCCTTTGCTTTTTCCACGTGACCACATTTTTAACAGCAATAAAACCAACTTATCTGATCGTAGTCATGGTAACCAAGACCCTTCTTGTCCTTGTTGGGGGGATGGGACCATAGATCCCAGAGTGAGTTTTAAAGATTACTTGTTAAATTTAACAAATAATTGTATGATTTGTCTCAGTCATTACATCATTTAAAATTGTCTGCTACTCTTTGCTAGCCCTCTCTCCTGGCTTTTGCACACTTTGAGGTGTTCCCTGACGTTTTAGTTAAAGGGGTGGTAAAACACGTTTTTTCGAAGGCTTGATTGTGTTTGTGGGGTGCACTGTAACGTGTTCATGCTTCGTTTTTTTAAAAATTGCATTATTTTTCATATATTTTACCTTTATTCTACACTGATCAGTCCCTCCTTGTAAAACAGTCTGATGGTTTCTGGGTTCTATGAAGCCAGTCCCTCAAAAATACGCAATGGGCTCAGATTGGTTCGCAGTGTGTTGTGATTCTCTAACCGCCTAGTGCATGTTTTCCGGAAACGTCACGCCCCTTAACTTTACCGGTAGTTTGTGCTTTGGTGTATTATAAACAATGGCGTCAATAAAACCAATCGGACCCATAGAATGTTAGTGAAGATGATCGAGCAGAACCTGTTCAAGAACGACTGTTAAACGACGTTTCAGAAAGGTCGAAATCGTTCAAACAAATTATACTACAGTCCTCAAAGGGATTTTTTTGAGTAACGACTGCAGATCTATAGTGATCGTTACTGACTGTATGGCACCGTTACTTTTGTATTTTTAGAACGGTTGTAGCCAAATATCTGTCGCCAGAACTATTAACCCAAAACGAACACTAAACATTGGCTTTACTACAGTAGCCAAATCAAACATAGAACCATGTTTAGCATGCCTGTAGATAAACAAGCATATAGATAAACAATACATAAAAGCTCTAATTTACACTAATTTCAAGTTCGCTGTTGAGATTAAAAAAAAATTTGTAACGTTTGGTGTTTGTCGGATAACGTTAAGTATGATTGAGCATTTAACAAACTGGTTTGCAGAGCCAAACAGCGTTGTCATTTGTTTACTTCCTTTCTACAACGTACAATTAACAATACGAACTATTACAGGAAAACACATCGACGAAAAATAAGTCATACTTACAGGTTGTGGCCCGTAAACAACAGCTTCTGTTCTTAAAGTTGGATCTGCTCCATCTTTCAGCACAATCCGTTGTGCGAATCCTGCATTGAACTCGTGAAGATTGTGGAAGCTTTCCTCCGTAAAATGTGCAGCACAGAGAGCGAGATTTGGGGAATAATTATGAGGGACCGAGTTAAAAATAAGTTTTAACCATTGATCCCTAACTCCCCCGACCCTAGGTTAGGCTGAACAAAGTGGACCTGCAATCCGGATGAAAACAACAGTGTTTCGACGGCATTGTGGCAACAACTACAGCCTACTATACCACAACAACTCTTCTCCAAAGCAAAAATGGCCTCGCCCCCCTTATTCAGTATTCTCGAGGGGTTTATGTAAATATTGGGGTTGGTGATGTCAGCAACCCTGGAGGAATGTCGTGTAGTCCCTACCGGCCGTTTGCTGTAGTCCTTAGAAATCGATTTCTTTAAAAGCAAATATCTCCCTTGGCTTTGAACTTTGAACAAGAATTCTTTCAAACACATCAGATGTCGAGTTTCATCTGGTTTTGCACAATTGAATGAGCTGGAGTTTTGGAAATTGCATTTGTTCTTGTTTTGCCTCCAGTGCCTTGCATGTAGGGGTTTATTGGTTGAAGTGCCTGACAAGCTGCCCAGCTGTAATCATAACCCGATGCACAAACACATTAAAACTGTCATTAACCACTAGCTTAAGTATATGTGCAAAACTGGCTACTGAGTCGCATTGTACCCATCCGGGAGAGTTTGCTGCCACAATGTTTGTGAATTATCGTAAACGCATGCAAACACTTTCCCAGTTAGTCATCAATTAGTTAAGCTGTGAGGTTGTCAGCTGTGTGTTGCCATTTAAACTGGTGTTAACTTGTATTTGTCTCTTTTCACTTTAGACCTGAGGCCACTGAAAGAGGAGAGTCAAGAATTGAATAATATGCAAGATGAACATCATGATTTCAAGACTGAAGAGAAATCAATCATGAAACTTCACACTGGAGAAAAGCCTTATACTTGCTCTCATTGTGGAAAGAGTTTCAATGAAAAACTAAACCTTAATGTCCACATGAGAATTCACACTGGAGAAAAGCCTTTCACCTGCCAACAGTGTGGACAGAGTTTCAATCAAAAACAAAACCTTAATGTCCACATGAGAATTCACACTGGAGAGAGTCCTTTCACCTGCCAACAGTGTGGACAGAGTTTCAATCAAAAACAAAACCTTAATGTCCACATGAGAATTCACACTGGAGAAAAGCCTTATTCTTGCTCTCATTGTGGACAGAGTTTTGCACATAAAAGCACCCTTGATTCCCACATAAGAATTCACACCGGAGAAAAACCTTATACTTGCTCTCATTGTGAACAGAGTTTTGCAAATAAAATCACACTTAAAGTCCACATGAGAATTCACACTGGAGAGAGTCCTTTCACCTGTCAACAATGTGGACAGAGTTTCAATCAAAAAACAAACCTTAATGTCCACATGAGAGTTCACACTGGAGAGAGTCCTTTTACCTGTCAACAGTGTGGAAGGAGTTTTGCTCAAAAACAAACCCTTAAAGACCACATGAGACTTCACACTGGAGAAAAGCCTTTTACTTGCTCTCATTGTGGACAAAGTTTTGCACATAAAGGCACCCTTAATTCCCACATGAGAATTCACACTGGAGAAAAGCCTTATACTTGCTCTCATTGTGGACAAAGTTTTGCACATAAAAACACCCTTAATTCCCACATGAGAACTCACACTGGAGAAAAGCCTTATACTTGCTGTCATTGTGAACAGAGTTTTGCATATAAAATCACACTTAAAGTCCACATGAGAATTCACACTGGAGGAAAGCCTTATACTTGCTCTCATTGTGGACAGAGTTTTGCACACAGTAGCACGCTTAATTCCCACATAAGAATTCACACTGGAGAGAAACCGTTTATTGGAATAAAAAAAACGTTCACATGTGATCAGTGTGGAAAGAGTTTCACACGTAAAGGAACCCTTAATTGCCACATGAAGATTCACTCAGGAGAAAAGAGTTTTATATGTCATTGTGGAAAGAGTTTCAGTCGTAAAAATAGCCTCAACACTCACATGGGACTTCACACTGGAGAGAAACGTTTCATCTGTAAACTGTGTGGCAAGAGTTTTTCAAAAAAGGGATATCTTAAGGCTCACACCAGTGTTTGCACAGGAGAGAAGCGGTTCAAGTGTTGAAAATTCTGTCTTACTGTGAAATGGCACAATGTAACTGAATGTTTATACATCAAATTACAAAAACTAAATGAAATAGGCACATTACACCACATTATTTGCTTCATTTTTAGTGAGAGAATCCATTGGTAATGTCTTCAATCTGGACTTGAATATGGCTACTGTTGGGGCTCATCTGGTGACGTGGAAGTTTGTTAGAGCTGCAGGTGCCTCACCACTGATCCTGCCTCACTGCTAATTGCGTGACGGGGACTTCTTCCAGATAGTGTTTACCCATTGCAAAATGTGTCCGGAGAGCAGAGAGATGAGATAAATGCCATGTTTGCTCGAATCTTGTGACAGGGATGCAGAAGCTTGTTCTTCATGTGATTCAATTTTATCCCACTTTATAACACTGTATCCCATCGTGGGACCAAGAACACTATTGTCAAGATTACACTCTCCTGACGCTCCCAGCTATACGTCACTCACACTTACCAGAGTTCTCAAGCTCACCTATTCCCTTTTATCCCTTCATCACGGACACTATATCACCCCAGCACAGACACACAGTCAGCATCTGATCTCTCAATTGTATTACCCTGTAAAACTGTACGAGTAAGACAAAAGAAAGACTCTTCATGACCGATTTGAAACTTCCAGAGTATTTATCTAGATGTTCATGTTCATTAAGATCCGGGGAGTTGCCTGGTCACAGATCCAAAATGTCAATGTAATGAACACCGAGCCACTTCATTATGTGATGTGATTTGACATGAAGGACAAGTATGGTAGCCCATGCTCGGAATTTGTTCTCTGCCTTTAAACCATGCAAGTTAGTCCACACACATTAGGAGTAGTGAGTAGTGAACACACACACACCCAGCCCGGACACTCAGCCATTTGCTGTCCACGAGTGCCCCAATTATCACTCTTGCCTTGACATGGTGGTCCATCATCCTGGAAAATGCAAGGATCATCATCAAATTGCTCCTGGGCAGAATCGACCCTTCGAAGGGAGTTTTATTTACAGGCAATCTGACCAATAATGATCCGCCGATCATTCCGCCAATTTTGTCCAACAAAGCAGGAGAGTTAGTAGATTAACGTTGGAGGATTTGAACTTAATGACCTGCCTTCGGTCTGCATGGGCATAAATATTGTTATGTATGCTGATGACACAGTTTTATATACCCATGGGAGAAGTGCAACAGACGTAGCCTAAAAGTTATCAAGTGTTATGAGCAAGGTCAGTGACTGGCTATATGACTCATGCCTCACATTATATGTTGGGAAAACTGTATCTATGTTATTCACAAACCGGTCTAAACTTAATACTTATCCGGAAATTTTAGTAAGTGGCCAATATATAAAACATGTAAATAAATTTAAATATCTGGGGGTAACCCTAGATTCGACACTTCACTTTATTTTAAATCCATCATAAAGGGTTTTTGAACCGCTCTTAGTCTGACCTGTCACCTAGGGCCTGTTTGCCTTGGCCCCTCCTTGAACTGCAACCTTACCGTGGTGGAGGGGTTTGAGTACCCGAATGACCCTAGGAGCTATGTTCTCCGAGGCTATCTGCCCCTGGTAGGGTCTCCCAAGGCAAACATAAATAACATTGTTTCATTATTATTATGACTACATGGAAATTCACATGATAGATTCCAAGGTTTTATGATTCTGAACTTCATACATTTTTCTTCAAATTGGAAGTGGTTGGCCTTAAATATCTAAAGTTGTTGGGGATAGGGGCTGAAATAAGCCTTTCACATCTGTCTCGATTGTGAAGTTTTCTTTCATGGACCATTATATCACAGTCTGCACAGTACAGCTGTTTAGGAATGCAGTCTTTACAGCGGATAATAGACCCCTTCAGTATGCAGTGCTGGCACTGCTTAATCTCTGTATACTCTGCCGTTAATAAAGACTCCACTATCTCTGGCCTCAAAGCTGCCCACTTCTTTTACCTCTGGGCCATGCGAACTGACCAAGTGTTTGAGGAAGTCGGATTTGAGTACTGAATGTCTTCACTATCAGCTAACATATCATCTACCTCTTGATTAAGAGATTCTGTATAAGAAAAAATGAAACGCAATTATATTATACATGGCAGTTGGTTAGATTGATAATTACAAAGCACTAATGACACAGTAATACACACCTACAGTGCTGGTCAGAACTATTTGCCCCCTTGGAAAATATGATCAAAGATGGCTGTAAAAAATAAATTGCATTGTTAATCCTTTTGATACTTTTTGCAACCTCCTTTTTCCAAGATAACAGCTCTGAGTTTTCTCCTATAATGCCTGATGAGTTTGGAGAACACCTGACAAGAGATCAGAGACCATTCCTTCATACAGAAGCTCTCCAGATCCTGCTGATTCCCAGATCCATGTTGGCGCTTCTTCTCTTCAGTTCAGCCCACTCCTTTTCTATAGGGTTCAGGTCAGGGACTGGGATGACCATTGCAGATGCTTGGTTTTGTGCTCAGTGACCCATTTTTGTTTTGATTTTGATGTTTGTTTTTGGATCATTGTCGTGTTGGAAGATACAAACATGGCCCATTATAAGATTACTAGCACAGGCTGTCGGGTTTTGATTTTTTATCTGTTGGTATTTGATCGAATCCATGATGCCATGTATCTGAACAAGATGTCCAGGACCTCTGGCAGAAAATTAGGCCCACAGTATTAAAGATTCATCAGAGTATTTTATTTTACACATTGGGTACTTTTTTATCCCTGTGTGCACCAAACCCATCTTAAGTGTTTGCTGCCAAAAAAGCAATTTTTTTTGTTTCATCTGACCATAGAACCCGTCCCGTTTTGAAGTTCCAGTAGTGTCAGTTACTTTTCAAACGTTCTATGGACAGATAAAAGAGATAAGGTTAGTTGTTTTACGAAAACATTTACAGTGGGTAGATGAAACAGACCCCTTTTTTTCTTTCTTTTCCTCTTCAATATCCCCGTTAAATTTAAAAACAGATGTCATTTGTGGCATTCATATCAGCTTAGGGGGATAGCCGATAGCGTTCGCGTCTTGGTGACACGGGGGGCCAGAACTGTTGCCCGACAGAGGTTTTTTTTTTGCATATCTAACTCCTCAAAGCTAGATGCATTTTTAACATTTAACTCCACAGACTCAAATGCAGTCAGTAAATGAAGCAGACAAATTGTTAGATGGTCCGGTTAGAATATACTGAATATCTGGATCAGTTGCCCACAGCCGTAGAGAGATAAAGGTTCCCGAACAATATCCTACCATTTTCTGCTGAAGCGTACATAGGACATGTTATCACCTATTTATCACCTATTTATCTGACTCCACCTATTGCTTCTGCACTCACTTTTGCAAAGTCAATAAAGTAACTAAGGCTGATTCCTTCCTGGTTCCTAGGATGGAAGATTGTGTGGACACTGGACAGGGTTGGTAATGCCAAGTTTGTAATGAAGCTAGACCTCCTGAAAGGATACATGCTGGTTCCTCTGACTCTGAGTGCATCAGAAATCTCAGCTTTTGTCACCCCAGACAATGTTCTGCAGTATACTGCCTTACCTTTCGGTATGAATAATGTTCCAGCCATGTTCCGACTTTTGATGCATAATGTGTTGGCAGATGTGGAGAACTGTGAAGTGTAGATGACATGGTTATCAATTCACCTAGAACATCTCTCCACCCTCAAGAAGTTTTTTCAGTGTGTGGCTGATGCCTCGTTGACCTTGAACCTTGCCAAGTGCGAGTTCGCGAAGGGAATGATCACCTATCTGGGTTAACAAGTTGGCCAGGGGATGGTGAAACCTGTCTAAGCCAAAATCACAGTTGTCCTTGAGTACCCTATTCCCTCTAATAAACTGCATGAACTGCGCAGGTTCCTTGGAGTGTGTGGATACTACCCAGGTTTTTGCCCCAAACTTTTCCTCTGCTGTGTCGCCACTAACTGAACTGCTAAGCACTGCAAAAAGATTTATCTGGAAACCCAGTTGTGAGCATGCTTTCAATGCAGCGAAAGACTTACTCTGTAGGTATCCTATACTCTAAGCCCCTCAATTCAATGCCCCATATAAATTGCAATTTAACGCCTCAGCTACAGGAGTTGGTGCGGTCCTGCAAGAGGACCAATTCTGTGTAGAGCATCCTGTTTCGTACTTCTATAAAAAGTTATCAAGGTGTCATCAGATCTATAGTGTTATTGAGAAGGAGGCATTGGCAATGTTGATGGCACTGCAGAAGTGTATTTAGGTGGTAGTGCTGCTCCGATAGTTGTGTACACAGACTATAATCTGTTAATTGTTCTTGAGTGCATGTCAAACTCAAGTCAGCGGTTTATGCAATGGTCTCTTGCTATTTAAGAATTGAACCTTGACATCCATTACAAAAGAGGCTCAGACAATGTTGTTGCAGGTGAGTTTTTTTAATGTCATACATTTTTAATAATGACATGTTAATGGTCTTAATTTCTAATAGTGGAAGTGAATTGATGACCGTTTATAATAAACAACTTTTGTTGTTTATAATCTTAATGGTGGGGGTGTTACGTCCCGTGACGTAATAGGCTTTATGCACAGCTGCACTACTTCCTGAACTTCAGCCAGCCCTTTGTTTCCTGTCTGTCATTATTGGACAAACTGATTAATCCAGGTGTGCCTGATTATTGTTACTGAGGCCAGGCACACCTGGATTAATCAGTTTGTCCAATAATGACAGACCGGAAACAAAGGGCTGGCTGAAGTTCAGGAAGTAGTGAAGCTGTGGCATAAAGCCAATTGCTATTGTGTATGGTGTGCTGGTGATGTTTTCTCCCCTCCCGGTCATGCAGCGCTCCAAACCATCCGCAGCTGATCCTAATCTGCCGAGAGCGTTGCAGATATAACGCAGCAAAGAAACAGAGCTTCGAGAGAGTCGCTCTTCTGGTATTCCAGACAATGTGTTGTTTAATTGCTGTTGAGCAACTTTTAATCTGTGAACCTGTTGTGTGATTACAAAGACGTTGCATTAGACTCTGTGTGAGTTTGATCAGTAAAACATTTGGGTTTTACCCACTCGCAAATTGTTCTCCTGTTTTTGCATTAGTCAGGCAGAGAGGGAAGACAAACTGTCTTTTATGTTCTTTTGTTAGGGAATTTATGTTGCTTAAACCCTTTAAAGCGGAATCATGGAGTTCAAAAGACTGGTTTATTCTTTAGACATATCCTCATTTATGCATGTCTATAATGTGTGCTGTAGTTGAGAAACTTTTAGGAATATTATCCAAGATGTAGGCTACTCAATATTGGTGGTCAGTCATATCCGACATAAAAGATCCACAAATTAAACTGTGACCTCAAACACCATTAATTTACGTGAATGAAAGGCAATAATCTGCAATATGTGTTCACATAAAAGTTTTATCCCACTACAGTATGCAGCAGTTCTGTCTTTACTATGTCACGTATGGACTTATTGTCATTCACATCCTTGCAATGCACTGAAGTTATGTGTAACGCTTCCTTTTACAGTGCTGTTACTATACTACTGTATGTACTTATTATAGTAATTATAATTACTGGGTAATAACTAGGTACTAACCCTGAACCTACCCCTAACTCATGTATTTACCTTATATTAGCAGGACTTTCTAGGTAAGTACACTGTAATGTTATGTAATATAGTTTGATTGAAGCTTTAGTTCCTTTTTGTACATTTATACCCCAACATGAATATGAAGATCAGTTTGTATTCACTCCAGATGCTAATGAATGCAAATGTTTATTAGATGTTTTAAATACATATTGTATATTTAATGCTCTAGATGGAGATACTGAGGATAAGCAGGCATTAGGAGGCTGTCCGGTCAATCACTTTACATTACTCTTCAAATTACACAAATTGAAATTGCGAGTTGAACATACGCCCAATGGAAACACGTCAATTTCGCAAAAACTCCCAGTTATCGCAAACATTTTTTAAACTTTTGCATAATCTGATATTTTAATCTTATATCTCTTTTGTAACAGTTGAGATAGTTATTTAATGCTGATCTAACTAGCAGAGGACACTCTCCAGTTTAAATCCCAGTTGTGCTGGTGGGGCATGTTGTCACGCTGCTTTACAATGAGCCCCTATTAGAACTATGATATTCTATACTTTTATGAAGTCTATTGAGAAGCCATGAGAAAAGGGTGAATAAAGATTGAGAGTAAATGTTCAGAAATTATTAATTTATTATTTTTTTCCTGAACTATGCTCTATAGCTTTTTTTGTCAAACTATTATTAAAAATGCCATTATTTTATATATATATAAAAAAAAAAAAAAATTGTATTTTACTGACAAAATAGTTTTTTGATTAGATCAGATATTGATCAAATGTTAATCTGTCATATGGTCATGTTACAATGTTGTTACATTTCACTTCCATTCTATTGGGGTAAATCAAGAAAAAAGTATACACTGTATTAATGAAACAAAACCACATAATTGTACTACGTGTGAAATTAATGAGGGGAAAAATGAATACTCTGAACCCATAAGAAGGTTTACACAAACGGAGAAAGACTAAAAGCGTTAGGTTTGAGCCCTGCTCTCCCCTACTAATAAACTGCCAATATCATTGTTATATATAAACTAGGGTAACACATTAGTTTAGGGTTCAATTCTCACTCTCGTAATATGGATGCTAATAAGCAACTAGTTAACTTAATGTTTGGAACTATAGGCCTATTAACATTATTTAATATAGGCCTAGGCCTATTAACAGACCAGAATGTTTTGTTATTCGTTCTGGAAAAGATGGTTTGTTGAAAAATATACTTCTTAATCTCTTTCAATTGGTAGATTTTATTTATATTATTAACACATCATTGGACAAAATACATATACAGGTAAATGTGTATTTCACCAAGAATGTTTGCGAGCGAACAGGACTTTTATTTTGGTGACGATGTGACATCATACGGGTGCGCCGCGCTCCTGCGTTTGTGATGCAGCTGAATGAAGCAATGTGAAATGAATGAATGATTATTGAGCGTAACAATGCATGAATGAACGTTATTTTGTGAGTAATACGCATCCACACGTGAGTAACAGAAAGGGGCGACTCATTTCGTTCCCTAAATCGTGAATCAGTTTATCGTTCAGCACAAGAAGTGATGGAGAAACCGGGAGAAACGGAGCTTTCCGAAACTACGAGTCATTTGAATCTATAGCATCGCAAAACGATTCCTTTGCTCGAATCACCGCTGGCGAAACCAGCTGATCAAAACAGTGCAACTATAACGAGAACACAAACGTGTTATGACAACTTTTATAAACCATTAGCAAATGTTTCATGAAAGTGTATATTGTTAAATTTAACATCTTTAAATAAATCGTAGCTCTGAACTACTGAACTACAGCTGATTGAGACGCACACAGAGATTTACTGTGGATTTATTTTTCTTTCTGTTAATTATTCTCATCTTAAACATGACAAATTGTCCAAACACACAGGAAAACTCCTGGAGAAACATCTGAGATCCACGTGACACTATTATAAAGATGGCGTTTATTAAAGAGGAGAGTGAAGACATAAAGATTGAAGAAGCTTTCATAGTGAAACATGAAGATACTGAGGAACAAACAGGTTAGTTTCATTCTCAAAACTGAATTCATTCATTTGATTCTCATTGAAATGTCGGCCTCTACAGAAATGAATGATATTTTTGAAGAATGTCATATGAGTTCTGTTTGACATGTTTAGATCACATGACCAGGCGTGTTTACTTCGGCTGGATGTAACCGATCGGTGAGATTTATCTGCTGTGGTCATCAGAGCTTGATGCCCCATTTACACGAAGGGAAGATGCAGATATCTCCCTGCGGTTTGGCCTCTCATTTACACGAAAACCCAGTTTTTATCACAGAAAACGATTATTTCTAAAAACTCTGGCCAAAGTGGAGAAGCGGGGTTTTAGGTTCTCAAACGTCACATTATGCTCCAGAAAATGCTTAACGTCACGCGAGCGCCCAGTTTGGCAGAGTTATGATGGCGCTCGATGGCGTAGGCCTATTTATGCTGGTTGATGTAAATGACAGCTTTTTTGAAAACGATGTTGTGTGCACGATGTTATTATTGAAAACAGAGGGAAATATTAGTTTCTCTAAACACCCGGCTATGTGTAAATGTGGCCCGAGTCAGCCGTCTGCTCTTGAGTTGCTCTTGCTGTACTCTGATGCCATGTCACAGTGACAATTTAATGCATCATAGATCATCTTTTTGGGCTTGAAATTATTATCAAGATGTAATTTCTATGATTTTCAGTGAAATAAGAAGGAACATTTGTTTGTATGCTTCTACTCGTCAGTGATAGAACCATTAAAGAAGATGCAAGATTTCTGGTTTAAAAAAGGAAAAGGATTGGATGCAAAGATTCACAGACCATAGAGAGGAAAATCCTTAAACTTAAATGAACATCCGGATACATTTGAAAACGGCATTTTTATTTCAAAACGCTCTGCGTCCACACTAGCGCTTTCAAGCGAAACATCTGAAATTGGTCACGTCAGCTTACTGCCCACGCATAAACATAAAACAGAAACATCAACAGAAGATGATACCGAGAGAGCAGACATAATAAAGTTATCACGCTATTCTTCTGGCACTATCATTTTATTAACAAAATATCTCACCATTCACTCATTCACAGGTCACACTCAAAATCACATGACTTAAACGCAGTTGTCATCATGTTTTGCCGCAGGACAGCAATTGCGAGTAAATTTTTAGTCATCTTTGCACGAATGCAATATAAAGACTATAAAAGAGGAACATTTCTCTTTAACAACACTATGAAAGTAAAACGCAGGTACAACAGTGCCGCCGATATAACCAGAGAATGTCTAATTGAAGAGAATTGGCACTGTCTGGTTACTTCCGGTTTCTGGACTGGCTGCAGTAACACTCTCTGTCCATGCGGGGGCGCTCGCGGGCGAGTGCAGAATGAATGGGAGTCTATGGGGTTTCACCCCCAGAAATCCACTTTTCTCAGGATGTAATTTTTTGTCAAGAAATTTGAAAGTTGCATTCAAAAGGGAGGGCTAATATAACACACTCAGCTGAAAATTGCATTTTTAAGTTCACTTATCTGTTCTAAAAATCCGTTAAAAAATGTGATGACGTCACATAATAGCAGAATGCTAGCGTGTTCCGGCCAACAACGGCCCAAACTGTAAGAAATCGAAAGGACACAAGTACTCATGTATTCGACTTTTGGACTATAATCTATATTGAACTTGCGGAATCAACAATAAAATATACGTTGATTCAACGACAAGCAGGAGAAAGAGATACATTTAGCCGTCTAGCCCCATATGGCGCTTTTCCACTGCATAGTACGGTACGGTTCGGTTCGGCACGCTTTGGCGCTTTTCCACTGCATAGTACGGTACGGTTCGGTTCGGCACGCTTTGGCGCTTTTCCACTGCATAGTACGGTACGGTTCGGTTCGGTACGGCTCACTTGTGGTGCTTTTCCACTGCATGGTACAGTACGGTACGGCTCGCTTCGGCTCGCTTTAAATGGTACCTGGTCTGTTGAGGTTCCAAGCGTACCGTACCGGTACTAAAATGTGACGTAAAAACACTGCAGATCACTGATTGGTCAAACAGAATCGTCACTACCAGCGTCATTGGACACTAAACCCGCTAGATTTAAATAACCAGTAGACAACAGCCAACGCGGTAGCATCTGTTTTTTAAACTTTAAAAAGAAATGGCTGAATCGTGGTCAGTGGACGAGGTGCAGACGTTCCTCTCGTTGGTTGCCGAGGAGCGGATCTTGTCTCGCACACGGCTATCACCGGACCTACAAACAGTGTAGGGACAAAATAACGATCAGTCCCACCCACTTTGAAGGGGTACTAACTGCGGTGGAAAAGCAACCGAGCTAAAGCGAACCGAGCCGTGCCGTACCGAGTCGAGTCGTACCACGCAGTGGAAAAGCGAAGCGAGCCGAACCGTTCCGCTCCGAGTCGAACCGTACCGAGCCGTACCAGCAGTGGAAAAGCGCCAATAGACTCCCATTCATTCTGCACTCGCCCGCGATCACCTCCAGTGGAATTCTAATGGAACTGCAACCAAGATGATACACAATGGGGCTAATTTTGCCAAGGCTCTCCGTTAGACGGGCTCTGGTATAACCATAGATAAATACAATATGCATCAACAATATGTACAATATGCATCAAAAGACTAAACATGCCTCATCGTTTACACAGTCCACAAAATTCAAATTTATTTATTTAAATTCACAGTCCGCTTTCAAATTTATCCACTCAGGAGAGCGTTTTCAAAAAGCTCCATCTTCGCTGACAAAAACGCAAAAATGTGGACATATTCATATGGTCCCAATATAGAATTTTAACGTAACACTGGCAGTAAGGCTAGATAATTGATGAATTAAGTGATTTATTAGGTGATCGGGGTTCGAGACCAATGTAGGCGGACCAATGAAGAAGGGGTGTGTTTGTTTGGGTTGATTTCAAATATCAACATTGGCCAACAGCTAATTTCAAAAACTTCTGATCCCACCTTTAATAAATAATAATACATTTTATTTATATTACGCTTTTCTCAAACCATAAGCGCTACACAGGAAAATGATAACAAAGACATCAAACTATGATATAAGGAAAAAAACAGGAATAAAATTAAAAAGTACAGAAGTAATCTAGTACTCAAGCATAATAAACAGCTTTAAAAAGATGAGTCTTAGGGACTTCTTGAAGCAGTCAAGTGTTGGCCAGTCTCTAATTGTCGATGGAAGAGGATATACTCGACCACCCATAGACTTCAATTTGAATGTAGGCTGCTGAAGAGTAAAAGAGTCGGAAGAGCGTAAGGAACGAGTTGGAATGTAAGGGGTGACTAAGTCAAGAAGGTATGCCGAAGCTGACCCATGAAGAGCTTAATACTGTATGTTAAAATCAATGTTTTAAAATCAAATTGTGCCTGTATTGGAAGCCAATGCAGTCTATAAAGAACCAGAGAAATATGCTGACGAGCAGTTGTGTAAGTCAGTAAGTGTGTGGCTGTGAGATTTGTAAAATGTCCCCCGACTGAAAACTGTTTATAAAAGAAAACCCACCAGTTCAGGTCGACTTTGCAACGGAGCTATCCTTTTTTTTTCCCGGAAATGCGAGATCCGATCTGTTATCCAGATACAGAAGCCACTTGATGTGGACAGGTGTAAACGCACCGTGTCCTGATTGGCTTATGATCCGATCTGCTTGATCAGATCACGGTGATCGCATGTTAATGCCAAGTGTAAACGCAGCCATAGATCTGTGTATCATCAGCATAGCAATGAAACCCCAAACCATACTTTCTAATGATGTCACCAAGAGGTAACGTATATATGCTAAACAATACTGGCCCCAATACAGCCCCCTGCGGGACACCCTGCTGAACTAGTGTTGGCTCAGATTTGTTATTCCCCAGACTTACGTGCTGAAAACGATCAGTGAGATAGAATGTAAACCATTCAAACACAAGACTAGAGTTGCCCAACCAATCACGCAACCTTTCCAAAAGAATGGTATGACAAACTGTGTAGAAAGTAGCACTTATGTCTAACAGGACTAAAATGCTGCAAGCACCACAGTCAGCAAAAGAAAGAAGGTCATTCGTGACCCAGACAAGAGCACTCTTAGAGCTGTGTCCTGATCTAAAACCAGACTGAAATGGTTCTAGTAAATTGTTTGTGGGCAGATATTGCTGTAACTGGACAACAAAAATTAGAGAAGGAAGTGGAGGGCGCATTTTAAAATGAGGCTCGGTAGACAACCAAGACGAGCCAGAAGCCAATGAAATTAAATTATAATGTCCCCCAGAGAAGGCATGCACAAGGAGAAAATCAGAGGACCTATTACTGAGCCCTGTGGCACTCCATACTTGTGTCTGATGAGACGTCTGTTCATTTACACAAAGAAAATGGTAGCTGTTGGATAGATGGGACCTAAACCATGCTAGCGCTTGTCCACAAATGCCAACATTATTCTCAAACTATCCAAGAGAATGTCATGTTGTCGAAAGATCTAACAGCAAGTGAGATATAACTTTAATGTGCAGTTTCTGTGCTACAATTGGGGATCGGATTCTGACTGAAACACCATTTCAGTGCAAAAGTGAACATAGTTGAGAGGACACTATTTTTCTAATATTTTATACATGAATGGGTGATTTGCCATCAGTCTTTAATAAACCAATTTTCCTGGGTCAAGCTGTGTTTGATAAAGGGTTTGATAACTGGCAGGTTTTAGTCCTAAAGAATGTGAAGAGTTTACAATATTGAGAAGAGGTTCTGAGATGTCAGGTAACACCTCTTTCAGTAGCTTGGTGCATATATGCTGTTTTTATGCTTTATGCTTGTCTCTTGCTTCGTGCCGTGTTAACTTGTATTCGTCTGTTTTTGCTTTAGACCTGATAGCGCTGAAAGAGGAGAGTCAAGAACTTAATAATATGCAAGTGAAAGATGAGAAACATGATTTCATGATCGGAGAAAAATCTACACAGACTGAAATGACTTGCTCAAAAAAAGGAGCCCAGAAGACCAAATCTAACAGCTATTTCACCTGCAGTCATTGTGAAAGGAGTTTCAATCATAAACGAAACTTTGAAGTCCACGTGAGAATTCACACTGGAGAGAAGCCTTTCACATGCCAACAGTGTGGAAAAAGTTTCACTCAAAAACAAAACCTTAAAGTCCACATGAGAATTCACAATGGAGAGAAGCCTTTCACCTGCCAACAGTGTGGAAACAGTTATGCATACAAAGGAAACCTTAATGCCCACATGAGACTTCACACTGGAGAGAAGCCTTTCACCTGCAATTACTGTGGGAAGTGTTTCACTCAAAATGGAAACCTCGAGGTTCACATGAGAATTCACACTGGAGAGAAGCCTTTCAAGTGTCCTCGGTGTGAGGAGAGTTTCAAATATCAAAGAGACCTGAAACGCCATTTGCAGACTCACTCTGGAAAGATATTGCATTGTTCTGAATGTGGCAAGATGTTTACGACGAGGAGACATTTTAAAAATCACCTGCGACTTCACTCTGGGGAAAGACAATTTAATTGTGATGATCAGTGTAATAAAAAAAATGCTTTTGCCATCATCTCACTTACAGATACACCTAAAAAGTCATGCTGATGTGAGATCCTATTAGTGTTTATTGTGTGGAAAGAGTTATGAATGGCTTTGCAATTTAAAATTGCACCAGCAAATATGTTTCTGTGTAAAATTAAGACTATGTACAAAAAACTACTTCAATGTCGACCAAATCTGACTGTCTACCTTCAGAACTGTTTCTTTCTTAACCTCTTAATACTTTGTCTTGAGGCTTTTTCTTTTCTTTTGTACATATGGACTGCTGTGGCCACGCATGACCACCTCCTGCTATTGAGTGATTGCTGTGATATATTAGTTAAACTTCTGTCTTTCTGTGAAATGACATAGACTGAAATGAACATTACAATCTCGATTCAAACATAATCTATGTTTCATTTGTACATTTGTTGTTGTTTTTTATTTATTTTGAAAGTAGAAAAATTCGAAAACAGCACCTTTTTGTTTATTTTTATTTTCCCACCCAATAAAACGAGTGGAAAAAAACAAGAATTCTGGGGGCGCCCGTGCCTTTTTGAGGTCTGGTACAAATGTGACAAAAATGCAAAGTTTATAGGCCCATATGTATGCACGATTAATTCTTAAAATATGGCGATCTCGATTCAAACACGCACGTGATCTTATTCCTAAATGACAATGATTCTGCTGTTTATTGAACCGTTGACATTACGATCACACCGGAAAACCTAAACCTGCTTTCGCGCTGCCACTAATCTTCATTCATTCATTTCAAATGATTTTTACATAATGAATTAATTTAAATGTGAATCTGTAATACTCATTTATGACATTTTAGAGAAATAAATAAATAAATAAACATTTTGTAAGAATCTCAAGTAAATTACTTATTTTGTTTTGTTTTCAGAATCGTGGGAGAACCGTGATCCAGATTATCCTTAATCAAAAATGAATATTAAAATAATATATTATATATCTGGAATCTAACTTACTGTTTCTAATATTAAAATGAATAATCTGACAGACTAGGATGTAAAATGTACACTTGTACAGACTAGGATGCAGTCTTTATGTACATTAAACAACAAGGATTTGGGACTATTTTAATGCATGATTCTGAAATATTTTTATTGTTAAGACGTGGTGCTTCTTATCCAGTGTGCGAAGTTCTGCAAACTAGAGTTCTCAACGGGCCTGAAAATTACAACCCGACCCGGCCCGTGGCTTTTAAAGCCCGACCCGATGTAACCCGACACATCAACATGAATTATCTGCCCGAACCCGGCCCGACGCCGCCGTCTTTTTTTCTTTTTTTCTCATGCACAGATTATCATGACCAGCAGACGGGAATCCAAATCAGAGTTTCTTAACTCTTTAAAGTAACGTTAAGTCAACGGCGTTGATAAACACGCTGAAAAGCGATTATGCGTGTTGATAGCACGCCAAAAATGGAAATACGAATTGGCGTGTCATACATACGCTATTTCATGAGATCAGTCTGCGTCTCCTGGCTCGCTTCACCTGGGCCCTCGGGTACCGGTTGCTGCGCAGCTGACAGGCGGGACTTGACATATTGTTGCACATTTACCCTTTGGTCAGCGGGCAGCATCCGCAACTGGTTAAATTTCGGCCACAGGAATGTTGCAGCTTTGTGGAGATCAGTGACAGACTTGGTCATTTTTTCCTGCAACCAGTGCGCATGGCGTTGACGCACAGCCGCCAGCTGGGCAGTATCATTGGCATTTTGCTGGCAGTGGTGTCGGAGTCGCTCTACCCATAGCAGCGCAAGATGCAATGTGGGATATTTGTCCCCCTCCAGTTCACGCTGAGCATCATACAAGGGCTTCAAAAATGACACAAGCATGCCCAAAGTGTCGGGGGTTATTTTTTCAATCCTGTCACTCTCTCCACGCGCTTCCAGTTTGTCCTGCAGCTCCGCGTAAATGTCACTGATGGATTTAAGGGTCAAATACATAGTGCTGAAGCGTGTATCTACCATCTGCAGGATGGTCTTTGAGAGCTGCGCTGTCATTCCCGACTGCTTTACATATCTGTAGAGACAATAAGAGAGCGTGCTGCTGTTACACAAATGAGTGGCCTAGTAGTGATAATCAGACACAAACTAAAGACTCCGTATTTTCTGGACTATAAATCACACTTTTTTTAGTCCTGTGCGACTTTTTTTTTTTCATGACGCATTTTTTGACTGATGCGACTTATAGATTAATAATAGGATACTAATAGTATTATAAGAGTAAAACATTTCTACCGTAGCCTACTACTTTACCTGACAAGCGCCTTTGATGCTGTCACTGTTTCAGCGAAGTCAGGGGCAACCTGCATCACTGCGTCATTTTCAAGTCCATGGCGAAGGACAGTGTTGAGGACGTGGTCCATGCAGTCATGTCTCATGTATGACCTGAGAGCATTAACTACATTTGCTCCCTGGTCTGTAACCCAAACAATGTCTTTTAAAAACAGTGGGTCGAACCCAAACTTGGTGACCAAGAGCTTGACCAGCTCCCTCTTGATGTTATCGCCCGTTTTTTTCTCATCCACGGGAAACATTGCTGTGGTCAGATTCTTTCCGATTAATTCAAAATCTTCTGTAACATAGTGGCACGTTATTGACAGACAGTGAATCTTTCTGAAGTCGTCTGTCCACATATCTGTAGACATTCCCACTTTTCCTCCTTTGTTCAGGATCTCTTTCACCTGCTTCGCAAGCTCTTCTCTTTTTTCCTCTGCCAAATTCCGACAGTGTGTTGCTACTGTGTTGGGAGATGGGAGGACAGAGCTTGCATCAACTCTGCCATGTGTTGCACCAACATTTATGAGTTCCTGTGCAAGTTCTAAGAAGCCGTCTCCTTGAACAAAATAAAACGGCCTAATGTCCTTGGCGCACATGTAAACACATTTTTCTGTTACTGCCTGTTTTGTTTTAAGGGGGACATTTTTGGCAAGGAACTTCGTCATTGATTGCTGCTGCGTCGTGGTGGTGGTCGAATGCCCACGGTTTAATGTATGGCGGCTCAGGCTGGACGACCCTGTTTTTTTGCTGTCATACTTCATCAGCACCTTGCATTTTGAGCATTGCACATAACCTGTCGAATTTCCACCAGAATCCAGCACCACTCCAAACACTTTCCAGACCTCTGATTTTCCCTCTCCTTTAGTAGAGACGGTGAATTCACCTGCGGCAAGTTTACTTTTTACAAACTCCATCGTCTTCTCCAGGCTAAAGGCGTGCACGCAGCGGCGTCAGGTAGTGATGTATGTCTCGAGACCGGTCTTGATCTCGAGACCGGTCTCGAGACCACTTTTACGTGGTCTCGGTCTTGTCTTGGCCTTGACGGTCTTTGGTCTCGGTCTTGTCTTGGTCTCGGACCTCTCGGTCTTGTCTAGGTCTCGCTGTCTCAGACTGACATAGTGGTCGGGGGATTTAGCAATACAATACTACAATATCCACGACGATATCCGCAACGGATTGAAGCGCGCGTCCGAGTGAAGACAGTGCGGTGCGCGCGAGCCACGCGAGAAAACACTGTATCCGCGCCACTGATCGCAGCAACAACGAGCACTTTGATCACTTGATTTAAAAAACACATATCATGTACAGTTTTTGATATATTAATATTTAGTAAAACACATATCAGTGACATGATGGGTTTTACCTTCATTCAGGAGATTTTGGGTAACTGCACAACTGACAGATGACTTTGAGCGCACCGCCAACGGTGTGTGTGTGTGTGTGTGTGTGTGTGTAACCATAGCGACAAAAACGACCAACTTTCGGATCCTGCACTTAAGCCTATAATTTCGTTTTTAAAAATATAATTATGTATTTAAAAGTTGCAGAATGGATTCATTTGGAGACTTCGAAATCAGCAGAGATAGGCAGGCAAATGCAAAACAACATTTGACAAGTTATTGCTTAGCTTCAACACTAATGTTTTTTTTCCCCTCCGGTCTCGACTTGGTCTCGGTCTTAGTCTCGACTTGGTCTTGGTCTCGACTTGGTCTGTCTTTGTCTTGGTCTTGGTCTTGTCTTGGTCTCGATACCATCTGGTCTTGGTAGTGTCTTGGTCTCGGTTTAGGCGGTCTCGACTACAAGTCTAGCGTCAGGTGGTCTGTCCCCGCGATGCACGTTGCACGCAGGCGCAGCAGCCAGACTTTCTTTACGGTGAACAGCAGAAATTATTATTACATTTTTTTTTTTTTCACAGAGTGGAAAATTTAAGCCCGAGGTCCGACCCGACCCGAGTCATTTGCTTTTATTTTTGAGCCGAACCCGCGGGTCCCGTCGGGTTTGTCGGGCCGACCCGACCCGTTGAGAACTCTACTGCAAACCCCTTTAGGGATGCCCCTCTAGCATACGATAACTGATAATTATTTATATTTGAAAGCCGGTTACCGATATACTGGCTGATAAATCTAAACATATATAATTTTTAAGAGTCTGATTACAAAAACAAAAGTCTCAAAATTAAAAGCCATTTCCCAAACAGTTCAACATAAATCAAACATATACAGTATGTAGTGATTGCTTGGGGAAATGCCAACATCATCTCTAGTTTTAATCAGAAGTTCCACAGATTCTGTGACATTTGCGGGAAATAGTACTGGTACTTTGCAGCCTGGTTTTCCCCGTACCTCTACTCTGGTGAGATTCTTACAGTTTCTTCTCAAAAGGTGACAGGCTCTCCATAATTTCATCCTGAATCATGTGTTTGTTTCTCTGCAGTTATGTTTTGACTTTTATCCTAGAAACCTCACCCTCTCGACACTGATTGAATAATATCAGCTGTGCTAGAGTCACCTGAGAGAGATCCTCCATGACGTGTCGTCAATGTGTGCTTTTTTTTGTTGACCTCCTCAAGACACTTTAGATGGCAAATGGACTGAATTTATATAGCGCTTTCACAGACCCAATGGCCACCAAAGCGCTTTACATTTTGCCTCACATTCACCCATTCATACACCGACGGCGGTGTCAGCCATGCAAGGCGCCATCCAGCTCGTCGGGAGCAGCTGGGGTTAGGTGTCTCACATACATACACACACACACTTGGTCAGGTGGAACCAGGGATCGAACCACCAACCTTCCTGTTTATAGACAACCTACATGAACCTCTGAGCCACTGCCGCCCCCAACTAGATGATCCTGGATCCTTTTTTTAGTGCATTGGATGAAACATGAATTGTCCATTCCAGTTCAATTAATTTACTGAATTGCTCTGCTCTTCCCTTCAAGGCATCATCCTCTTGACGTAAAGCCTGTCCCTGCAAAATATATGACACTTCCGCAAGGGAATGGCGCAGTTTTAGTGCTGTTGAAGGGACTGAGAATCGGTTTGTTGAGTTATCAAATCCAGTCATCTTTTTTACCCTCTCAAGAACTGTGTTGAACTTTCCTGGGTTGATCAAGTCCTTCAAAGCAACAATGTCTTTGTCAATAGTTCTTGTCACTAGAAGAAGTCTGGCAAGTTCTCTCATCTTATTTCTAATGTCTACCCGGTGCAGTGAAACTTCTCAGTTTTTGAGGAACATTCTCTCACCCAGTGACAGAATCAACGGGTCAGATTTTACCACTTCCACTTACCACAGTCCACTGGAAACTTCAGAGTCCATGGGCAACAACAGAGAACAACTTGCCTGGACTTTTCGTGTCACTGGCATATTCTCTTTCACTTGTAATTTGCAATGTTTGTGATGTCTCCAGAGATCTCTTTTGACATACATAGCAAAGCAAAACAGTTGCCAAGTCGGTTACATTAGTTTTACAGAATTGGTACAGTGTAATTATATAAGATAGTACTTAGTACTAAACAATAGGGCTGGGCGATATGGCTGAAAACTGTATCACGATATCAGTGTTTCATATCGGTCGATATCGATAATTATTGATTTTTTTATGACCCATTTAAAATAAGGACCAGGAGAAAAATATATTACATTTAAACATTTTTATTTTAAACTTAACCTTCCTCTGATTATAATCCCAAGACAGAAATGTCAACACAACCATAAAAAACTCAAATAATTAAAATGTAAACATAAGTCTAAATTCACATTAATAAATGTAAAAACAGTAATAAATGTTGTCGCCGCGTACTCAAGTCTCACGTGTCCTTCTTTATGTTGTGAAACCCTTACGTAGCCACTTTGAACAAAAGGGTTCGTAACATAAATTGGGGGCTCGTCGAGATTTCGGATTACTTTAATTTTGTTTGATGAGCAGGTAAAGGTAGTGGTGCTACAGCGATCTCCGGGTAGGTAGAGTAAACCAGGGGGGCCGTGCTTTGCGCCGGTTCTCACTACGGTTTACTATTTATTGTTTTCTTTATTATTTTAGTTTGTTGTGTTTGGAGGTACTCCGGGGGGGGGGGGGGGGGGGGGGGGGGGGAGGCTTGCCTCTCAACTGGTACCCTCTGAAGACTAGAGAGGTTTTAGTTAGTCTTGGTTAGGTAGGCTTAGGTCCGGAGTCGTTCGTAGCCTACTAATTTATTATGTTTGTGTTTTTGCTCATCAATTTATTATGGCGTTATTTGATTTAAAGGAGTTTATAAGTCAACCTAGCGTTGCAGTGTTAGAAACATGTAGAAAGGACGATTTGTTCCTTATTGCTCGACATTTTGAAATACCTGTTTCGAAAACATTGCTTAAGAAAGACTTGAAAGCTTGTTTGTTAACTGGTTTAATTAATGTTGGGGTGTTATATGGGCTGATTATGTTGAAAAACAATGAAATAATAGTTTTTTTTTTTTGTGCTAATTTCAAAGAACAGACATTCAAAAATAATCTCCCAAAGTTTCGTAGTCCAGATAATTGAGTAAAGGTATTTAAATTACTATTAAAGTGTACAAAGTTTTACTAAATTCGCTGGAAATGAACATTGCTTTTCTCAACTCCTCTGGTCACCTCTGAGCATTTCCCGGGTATCCCCTGAAACGTCACTATCTCTGCTCTTTAAATGGTGTTACACGTTGTATAGAACCAATCAAAAAGCTTAGAAATGTACACAAATGCTGATCATTTGTCGATGGGAAGCCGTTTCGACTGACCGGCACGTGATTGGTCCAGCCACCCTCCTGTCAGACTCGCAGCGAGCGCTCTAATAAACAAGCTAGCAGATCTCCTCAGAAAGATTAAATATTATTAATTTGAGAAATGTCGCTGTCAAAAGCGAGCAAAGTTGCCAAAGCGTCATCAAGCCCCCTGGCCATTGCACACTGAGTCCGCGTTTTTTTCGTATGCGTTTTTTCGTATTGATTCGGTGGCTCCGAATTGTCAAAACACCATTCAAACTGCTTGCTACGGATGCGAAAAACTTACGATTGTTTTTATATAGCAGCTAACGGATGAAAGTTTCGTAGTGTGCACGCGTGATTGACATAACGTGATTGACAAATGTGAATGAGTGTAGCTATTTATCTGCAAGGAGAATCCATTAATGTGTTTGATTAACCCAATATTTAACGGTTGGTATCTCCGTTATGAATTTGTTACGCTGTTATTGTCAACTAGCCTACACTAAGATATGATTGCATAGACTAGCATTATTTGATCTCTGTTTCCTTGTCTCTCTGCCTCTCACTTTCTCTCTCTCTCTCTCTCACACACACACACACACACACACACACAGACACACACACCCTCTCTCTCAAGCAAAAATGTAGCACCTCTGTTCAATCTTTCTGATTTTAGTACATTTTTGTAAAAGGTAGGCCTACTGTTAAATTATTTATTCAAATAAAAACTTTTAAAATAATTTGAGCTTCAGCCTGGTTTAATAGCATTTATATATTAATGTCTTTGGTCAAATTAAGCTGTAAAATAAATAGTTTATCCCTTTAAATGTAATGGATTTTGAAAGATATCAACAAAAAACCGGAAAAAAAACTTTAAAAGCGATTTTCTCAGGTTTTCAATTGGAAAAAGAGGGCAGACGACCATAATTCAAATGTGTATATCTTTACAACCATTCAAGGTATGACTTTGACTAGGATATCAATTGAAAGCTTATGGTCTCATCTTTCCATTAATACCAAAATCTCAATTTTTAAATTTGGGTCACTGTGACTCATTTTGCTGGATCAGGTCACATATGTCGAATTTGCCCGTGAGAAGGGTATACTTTTTGATCGATGGATAAAGGCGTGTAAAGTCGCGGATTATCAATCTTTGTGTGAACTTTTGCTCATTGAAGAGTTTAGAAATTGTGTTCCTGAGCGTACTGCTTTATATTTAAACGAACAAAAGGTTCAAACAGATCAAGGTACTAATTTCTTGTCTAAAATCTTCCGAAATGTGCTGAAAGGTTTGAGTGTGTCACATGTCACATCCAGTGCCTACCATCCTGAATCGCAGGGAGCACTGGAGAGGTGGCACCAGACGTTGAAATCTAGTCTGCGAAAATATTGCCTCGAGGCAGGGAATGAGTGGGATGAGGGAGTCCCTTTGGTTTTGTTTGCATTGCGTGAAGCGCGACAAGAGTCACTTGGGTTTAGTCCGTCGGAATTGGTCTTTGGACATAACGTACGGGGTCCTTTAAAAGTACTAAAAGATGAGTTTCTCTCTATTGGTACGACTGAGAAACGTAATGTGCTTGATTTCGTTACTCGTACCCGCGAACGATTGCGAAGTGCTTGTGCAGTCGCGAAAGAAGCTCTTTCTCTTTTGCAGAAGAAAATGAAGCGTTGTTTTGACAAACGCGCGGTTGTGCGTAATTTTACGCCTGGAGAAAAAGTATTAGTGTTGCTTCCTTTGCCCAGTTCTGCTTTAGCTGCGCGATTTGCAGGTCCGTATGTGATTAAGAGCAAGCTAAGTGACACTGATTATATAATCCATACACCAGAACGACGACGGAAGACACTTTGTGTCATGTAAATATGCTGAAAAAATATGTAGCCCGAATTGAGAAGACTGATGAGGTGAATAGTTTGTCCCAGAGTGAGGCACAGCCGGTGTTAAATGTAGAACGAGTATCTCTGCTGTCCAGTACCATGGGTGCTGAGGATGTAGATGATGGGTTGAAAATGTCTATGGAGATGTTCAGCGGTGGTCATCTAAAGAATTCAGAGATTTTAAGAGTTTTACAATCTCGTTTGTCTTACTTATCTCGCGAAGAGCGTCAGGATGTGATTGACTTAGTAGAAACTTATCCTAACTTGTTTAGTGATGTTCCGTCTGGTATCTCTGTCATCCAGCATGATATTGAGGTGGGTAATGCAGGTCCAATAAAACAGCATGCGTATCATTGTCCAGTAGGTAAACGAGAAATCATGAAATGTGAAGTGAATTATCTGGTTCAAAATGGTTTTGCCAAAAAGAGTAATAGCCCGTGGAGTTCACCGTGCATTTTAGTCCCTAAAGCGGACGGTTCGTTCCGTTTTTGTACTGATTTCCGCAAGGTGAATTCTGTTACTGTGCCGGATGCATTTCCGTTGCCTCGAGTAGAGGATTGTATTGACAATCTTGGCACTGCTCGGTACATTACAAAATTAGATCTTTTAAAAGGCTACTGGCAGGTGCCATTAACTGAACGTGCTTCTGAGGTCTCTGCCTTTGTGACTCCCGACTCTTTCTTTCAATATACGCGTATGGCGTTCGGTCTTCGAAACGCGCCTGCTACCTTTCAAAGGTTAATGTCTGCAGTTTTAGGTGATGTTCCGAACTGTAACATTTATCTTGATGATGTCGTTATTTTTTCTTCCACGTGGACAGATCACATCTCTACTTTGCACAATGTTTTTAGCCGACTAGCCGATGCCTCGTTAACTTTAAATCTGACTAAGTGTGATTTTGCGAAAGCCTCCGTTACGTACTTGGGGAAACAGGTTGGAAACGGTCAAGTACGTCCGCTCGACGCAAAAGTGACCGCTATTCTTGCATACCCTGTGCCCACTACTAGGAGAGAGTTGCGACGATTTTTAGGCATGGCTGGCTATTACAGGTGTTTTTGTAAAAATTTCTCGACTGTTGTCGCTCCCTTAACGAAGATGTGTAGCTCTAAAATTGTTTTTAATTGGACTGATGAATGTCAAACTGCCAATGTCAAAAGAGACTCTAGCTATGTTGCTTGCTTTGCAGCACTTCGATGTGTATGTGGGATACAGCTCTACTCCCGTCATCCTCTACACGGACCATAATCCGTTGTTTTTTTTTAAATAAAATGTACAATCATAACCAACGTTTGATGCGCTGGGCGCTTATAGCTCAATGTTATAATCTTGAGATTCACCACAAGAAAGGAACGGACAACGTCGTCGCAGATGCCCTTTCTCGGGGCTAGGTAAATGTATTTACTTTATGTGTGTTCTGTCATTTTTTTGTTGTTGTGATGTTCTTGTTTGCTTTTACTGTTCGTTTCGTCCAGAACCTGTCTAAGAAGACTGGTTCTTTCTTTAAGTGGGGGAGTGTTACGGTTCGTATCTCGTGTTTCCCTCTACTTATGATGATGTCATGACTCTGTGTCTCTTTTGTGTGTCTGAGATTACTGATGGGTCTGCACCTGTGTATCATTATACACCTGCGCCTCGTTGGAGTCGTTGCTGATCCACTATAAGACGGACGCTGACGCGGAGTATGGCAGGAGAGAGGAGAACCAGCAAACAAGCATTTCTTTCTTTTTGTTTCTTTTATTTAAATTACTTTTTGGTCGTCATGTTAATATTTGTTACCTTCATCTTATTTGAAGTTCGTTATTTTTCTTTATTTGTGATACGTGTTTCTTTGAGTTCTTGGATGTTTGTGAGTAATAAATGTTGTCGCCGCGTACTCAAGTCTCACGTGTCCTTCTTTATGTTGTGAAACCCTTACGTAGTTATTTTTTCTTCCACGTGGACAGATCACATCTCTACTTTGCACAATGTTTTTAGCCGACTAGCCGATGCCTCGTTAACTTTAAATCTGACTAAGTGTGATTTTGCGAAAGCCTCCGTTACGTACTTGGGGAAATAGGTTGGAAACGGTCAAGTACGTCCGCTTGACGCAAAAGTGACACAGAGTCATGACGTCATCATAAGTAGAGGGAAACACGAGACACGAACCGTAACAACACTTTAACACTTATCTCTTAACATTTAAGGATAGTACTAAAAATTCTTTCTGAGGGGGTGCTGGTGACTGGGATGCACAAGTACTTTTTCGCCAGCTGAGACAATCTGGGGAAGTTGTGTTCATTTAGCCTCCACCAGTCCAGAGGGTTAGACTCGCTGTCTGCATCAGGGCACATCAGGTACCTTTCCAGCTCACTCTCCACTTTTTGTTTTTCAGTGAGAGGCAAAGCATCATCTTCTTGGCACTGTTTTTTGAAAAAGCTCGCCAATGACTTGCGTTGCTTTTTAACGCCCAGTGGCAGAGGTGGTCCGCTGACAGCTCCTCCTTCTGCACCTTGGTCTGATCCTCCCTCAGAAGGCCCTGCCTGTGATTGGCCCTGGTCTTCATCCATGATCTCAGACACAGCTCTCATTTGAATGGCCCCTACCTTCTCTGGTCTGATGTATTGGCATTTAAACCTAAGGTCCACGAAGGTAGCCATATCAAGGAGATAAACTGTGTAAGGGTCAGCATATTTTTCGTCGAGATAGGTCATTATTTTTGTCTTCAGCTCTTTTGTGAGCTGAGTGTCCCCCTCATTAACTCTCAGCAAACTGGAGCGGAAAAGGTGGAGCACAGGCTTCACGTACGAGACCGTCACATATGACTCCCCAGAAAGGGAGTCTGTGAACTCCAGGAGAGGAGTTCAGGCCGCATGAATTGACTCAAGGACGTCAATATCTTGCCACGTTGGGATCAGGTGCCTGTTGTTTTTGTCAGAAGATAGAGCTTCAGTGATGGCCTTTTGTTGCTCTTGGACCCTTGCCACCATCTTTTGTCTTGAGCCCCACCTGGTTAGTGACTCGGTGACCAGCTGGTGTGTGGGAAGATGGAGACGTTCCTGTGCTTTAGAGAGCGCACTCTTTTTCTTCCACGAGTAAGAAAAGGCAGATACCACTTTCTTGCACACACCAACAGCCCTCTCCACTCTTTTATCTTTTCCTGTAGCACCTGCAGAAATACAATGCCAGCGTAAATAACTGATAATAGATCACACACAGAAACACACACACACACACACACAAACACACACACACGCACACTGACACACACACACACACACACACACACACACACACACACACACACACAGAAACACACGCGCACGCGCACACACAAACACAGTCATGTCAGTGTGTAAAGCTGTTTCCATAAATCATAATAATATAATTATAATATATAATCTCAATTACTGGCTAATAAAATCACCCTAGGAACCAACATTGATAACGAGCATTAAAATGACAAAGCTACTCACCAATGGCAGAGTGCAAACGATGGCCAAAACACTGCAGCCGTGTCCAGTTGTTCAGTGAAGTCGCCTTCACTACTTTTGCCCCGCTGTCTGTGGTGATGCAAACCATTTTGTCTTCAGACTCCAGGACAACAGTGCCTCCTTCAAGCCTTCTGGTATCACTTCTCCTGTGTGATCTTCGGGGAATTATGCAGTCTCAAGGCATCTGGTTTTCAAACCCCATTCATTGTCGATAAAGTGAATGGTCAAGCCAGGGGCGTAGCAGCCATTATAAAAGTGGGGGGGACAAAATGGTGTGGTGATGTGACCCAAAGGTCAGTCCTTCCAGAAAAATGCGGAGTTTTTTTGTGATTGTTGCGGGCAAAAATCCTTGATTATGCGGCGATGGAATATGCAGGATATTTGCAATTTTATGTGATGAAATAGCGGGAACTTGCAAAAACTGCGGTTTGATGAAAAAGAGAGAAAAAGTGATTCCCCAACACCCTGTTCTCACTAGGCTACTACCTTAATGTAAAGAGCTATTTCTTATTACTTCCTATGATAAGCAAACATACTACATCACAGAAAGTGCTGGAATATTTAATCTTGTTTTATTTCAGACCTTAATAAACACATGGCTCAAACTTACAAAACATTGATGAGTCAAACAAGTTCTGTAGCTTTACAAAAGGAATATACTACAACTTCTGTAAAAATGAATAAATAAAATATGAAAAAAATGTTTCCTGTTTTACAGTTTTTTTTTTTTCAATGATGTTCATGTCGCGTAATTACGTCACTTCATAACGTTCCCATGGCAACAGGGGGAAACGGCTGCTCTCGTGTGAAGCAAACGCAACATTTTTCAACTTTCTGCTAAGATATATGTGACTTTTTTTTGCAACAAAAATGCGGGGATTATGAAATCATACAAGCCCCGCATATTTTGCGTGGAAATCGGCAATTTATACGGCAAAAGTGCGGCGTATTTAAAAAATACCCCCGCATAAATATGCGGACTTTGGCTGATTATTGAATCATGCGATCGCATAATCGCGTTTTTCTGGAGGGACTGAAAGCTGATGTTCATAATAATAAATTCTAGATGGAATAGCAATTGGCATTTTACAGCACCCTAGTGCCAATTTTGGGAACATGCCATGATAGTTTACAGCAACCTATTTTTGTGAAATCATACTCGAAATAAAAAAATATTGCAGGACTTGTGACTTTCAGACAACTGTGGACATCTATACTTTATTTTTATGAAATAAAGATATTTTATGATATTTACAATATTTCAGTTAAACTACACTTGAACAATAACTTTTATCTTACTTTTATTTTTAACAGTTGGACCAAAAAATTGTTCAATGAGTACATAACAGATTACATCTAGCCTACAGTAATTTTATACAACAGACATTTTATAAAAAAATATATCAATAAAACCTAAATCAATGTAGGCTATTCGGTATTCGCTATTCGGTATTGGACATCAATTTAACATTGACATTAGATGTTGAATTTACATTGAATTTTGGTCACCCGACGTCGCAACCAAAATTGAACCAAATATCAACGTCTTATGACGTTGTGTGCCTGCTGGGAATAATCTGTTATGTCTAATTTAACAGACGCTTTTATCCAAAGCAACAAGCGACATACTGTAACAGTGTGTGTTTGAAAAAAATTTATGTAGTCCTCTGCTTTTTTTTCTGGGGTGCATAGACGGCCAAACAGCAAAGCGACTAAACAAACACGAAAATTCGCAAGAGCAACAAAAGATTTGAAGCTCATGGCAGACGCGCCCAATAGATGCTTCGCGCTGTGATTGGCTGAATGTTAGCTCACTCAAGTCTAAGTAATAAATCAGAGAACACGGGCGGAAATATTGGCGCGGAGTAAAAAAAAATGCGGGGGACAGAATCACCTGTTTCTAAAAGTGGGGGGGACGTGTCCCCGCCCGGTTGCTACGCCCCTGGGTCAAGCTAATGTATGGCTCAGAAGTACGGCTTGACCACAGGTCAGAGGTTGTTGCAAAGTACTTGGCTGACAATATTTCTTGCTGCACAGATTCTTTGCACATTACATACAACTTAGGAATGGCAGTCTTAGAAAAGTTCTTTCGGCCAGGAAGAACATAGCGTGGGTCAAGCACGTCTATGAGCTTTTTATAACCTGGCTTCTCGACAGTGCTTAGTGGAAGCATGTCTTTGGCTATATGATATGCCTCTGCCTCCGTTATGTCTTTGTACCGTTTTGATTGTTTGTCATAAGGCACTGATCCAGAGTACCTCTCCATGGTGGTCTGCTGCTTGTGCGGTGTTGCAGCTGCAGATCTTGTTGGTTGAATACGGCTGTGCTCCAAAGGGTGAGCGCGGCTAAGGTGATAAAACAAGTTCGTGGTATTACCAGTCTTGGCGGGGACGACGGTCTTGCATAACTTGCAGACGACATTGGTCTGACTACGGTCAGATTTATAATATCCAAAAAACTGCCATACTGGCGAGGTGACTTTTCCTCTTTTATTTACAATTTCCTCGCTCGCTGCGGCACTCATTTTCTGCTTATCAATTGCCGGTTTATACTGAAGAGGAATCCAGCAGCACGAGACAACGATATGGCGCAACCAAACTTGACACTGTTACATGATTAGCTGTTAGCGTGTCACTCCCTACGTTGCTAGGTTACCAGAGAGTGCGTGCCTTTGTTAATGCAACCAAACTTGCTTCGCAACCTGTGGTTTCTTCCGACGAAGGAAAAAAATATCGAACGTTTTATCTAACACAGTTTTTATTGATATCGATCACGTGTCTATCGCGATACATTTCGTTATCGTGTTATCGCCCAGCCCTACTACACATTGTAACAACAAGTACTTAAATATGTTACTACGGTCTGGAAAAGCCTGCAGTTACACATGGTAATTTTGTACGTTCTGTAGCATTACATGTTTGTAACATAAAATAAAGTGTATCAAGATTGTACTTGTTCATGTGTATCTACACACTTATCCATCTGAATTAACCCACTAGTTCACAGTTAAAATACATGCCGTAGCTTCCTAATTACATTGTAATTACATAATATTACACAGGGATAAGCTACGTAGAAATAAAGTGTATCAAGATTGTACTTAAGTGTACTTCATTTGTATCTACATATCTTATTTATCTGTACTTTAGTTTGAATTAACTCACTAGTTCACAGCTTATATGCGGTAGCTTCCTAATTACATTACAATTACATAATATTACACAGGGATAAGCTACATAAAATAAAGTGTATCAAGATTGTACTTAACCCTCTGGGGTCGGCAAATGCGTCGGCGCGTTTTGCTCGATTTTCTCCATTTAGCAGCAACATAGACTTAAAATACTCCGTCATTTTTGGTCATACAGACTTAAGAAATATGAAAAAATAAACTGTCAAATGTCTACTTTTTTATGTGTCCACTTACAATCGAAATAAAACATTGTGCTTTTGTAAAACAAAGAAAATAAACAGGGTGTGCTTTCTGGCTCTTCTGGTTTTCTCCGTGAACTTTTTTTCTGGAGCACGTCTCTAAACTTAAACAAAACTCAGCGAATACTATTCACCCAGCCATGAGCTATATATCTTTATAATAATTTAAGTGTCTACTTTTAAATGGTCTAATTCATAACAAAAACAAATATTCTCTGTTTATGTAATCTTTATAAAAAGAGAGAGATGTCAGTCGTTCTCATTTCAGCTTATTCCAGCTCGTTATCTGCTAATGTGAACACGCCCACGGAGAGCGCGCGCTATTCAAACGCAAATGATCTGAAGCCATCCATGCAAACCTATCAACGCCCACACCAACTCAATAAAACACACCAAGTTTAATCATATTAATGTATGATGTCGTCTCGCGAGGCTGTGAGGAATAATCCTGGTAAATTTACCTCAGAAGTGCTGGTTTAGTTTAATTTCGAGGAGCAGCGGATCCAGCCGAGGATTGTGGATCTGAAATGCTTTGTTCTAATCGCGATATGGAATAGTGTCTGTAAACCGCAAAAAGAATATGAATCACATGTCTGTGTGTGAATGAATGAACGGCACAGATGCCAACTTTTGTTTACTATGTTACAGACGAAATATGAAAGACAACATTTCGTTGACTAGTTTTGGATAGATTATAAAGTTTTTACTGTAAAATAGACATCAAATAAGCGTTTGTTAGACAGTTTCTGCTCATATGTTAAATATATAGTATGTTTTGTCAAAAATAAACTCATTACCTAAGATGTTTCAACTAAAGTGTTTGTTCCGAATCTGGGATATATCAAACTAATGAATCCTTAACTTTGAAATATGTATGATAAAATGTTTACTTAAGAAATATACTTATAAGAAAGATTACACTTGAAATATTGTTAAAATTGTAATTGTTGTTTGCATGTGAGCACTTTTTAATAAAATAGCAAAAAATATATTTACAAGGTAGATGTAAAAAAATCTTAAAAGGTCAATATAGGCCTTCTCATTAAATTATTTATATATATTTTTTGTTAGTGACATATTTGGGGAGAGGATATATTCCAAAACTTCCTGAAAATACAGTATGAGAATTAACTGCATAATTACTAGAAATATTTACCTTGGATATTATACAATTTGCATGTATAAAAAATTTGTGGAAAAAGGCAATTCTTTTTTTCAAGATGTTTCCAACTCTGTAAAATGGCCCATATAGCCTATTTGAACAGGATTTGTTTCCAGGTACGACTGTACTAAAAAAGTGCTTTTGACTTTCATTTATATTTGGATTATGAAAAATTAATGTTTGTTTATTTGCCCCATATTTTTTTTCTTTATGTTGAACAATAAAGAACAATGCTAAACAGATACATTACATATTTTCATGTTTCCTCTTATTTTGTTTTTATAATGTCCTGTATGTGGGATGTGTAAAACCCAACTAGTTTCTCGCTCTTCTCTTTCTCTCTCTCTCTCTACAATTGTGAGATAGAAACCCGCAATTTGCAGGAAATAAACTTTCTCAGAATTGCATGCTTATATCACGCAATTGGGAGATATTAAGTCAGAATTGCATGATATAGTCACAATTGCGTGTTATAAAGTCGCAAATGTGAGGAAAAGCCTTTTTTTTTCACTTAGATTTGGACTATAAATCGCAATTGTGACTTTATATCTCACAATTCTGAGACAGGATGTCAGAATCGCGAGATATAAACTTGTAATTGTGTGTTATAAAGTCAGAATTGTGAGATAAAAAGTTGCAATTATCTTTTAAAATGTTTTATTCTGTGGCGGAAACAAGCTTCCATAAAGTGTTTAAGTCTAGAAATCTTATTGACATGATTAAGGGAGCATAAATGGATGAATATAAATATCTGAACGTAAATGATTTTTTACGAACATTAAAACTGTCAGCCAATGTTAAAGTGTTTGTATTAGTATGGTTATGTATACAGGAATACATGCATAAAAGATGACCTATCAAAACTAGCAGTCAGGGGAGGCTTTGCCGAGTTTTTATTTTCCAGGACGCTCCTGACACACTTCTGCTATTCAAGTGTTGGTTATCCATCTCTCTAACAAAGAGACAATCTTTGGAAATTGGATTAGTTTTCTTGGATGTTGTCTCTTCTGTGGATGCATTCAAGACAGAAAACTAAATGAAAGAAAAGAAACTCATATGTATGTAATCTGAGGTAATTATTACTGGTCAAGAAATGGTATCAATGATTCTGTAAGATAGAACTATGTTTTTAACTAAAGTACATAAAATATTGATGTATGTGTGGAGAAAGAAACAGTAGAGCACATATGTATGGTGATATGAGAAAAGGATAAATAGTATGTAAACAAAAATGGCAAGAGGGGGGAGAATTTTAAATATTTATTGAGATATGAGTTCAATAGAGATCAAGTAGGATACCTTGTTCTTTTACAGTGTCAATTTAGTAGTAGGCCTAGCCTATTTTATTGATTTATTTTAGAGAAGGGGGGAACAAAGAAAATGAAATGATCTTGATTACACAGCAGCACAGTAGATGGCGATGTGCACACTGAAGGAGATGCGCCGAAACACAAAACAGAAGAAGACAGAAATCGAAACCTAAAAGTTTGAATTCAGCTTGATTTCTGTAAGGCGCCATTTCATTCAGCTGTGAACCAAAGCTGACACATGATATCATTCTCATTGGTAAGTCCAGCATGTCATTCTCATACACACATCTGAAGCCGAGACATTTATGTGACATTGACGTTATATGTTATGTATGTGTGTATAGACTATATCTTACTATCAAAGTCGAGATTTTGCTGAGGAATCAGGCGCAATTAATGATTAGAGCTCTAACGTTTATCAAATAATGTATTTAATATACATTTCTGAGAAGCTTTGAATCAGATTACTTTAAATAATAAGGAATCTGATTAAAAGTTACAGATTTGAGAGAGAGAGAGAGAGAGAGAGAGAGAGAGAGAGAGAGAGAGAGAGAGAGAGAGAGAGAGAGAGAGAGAGAGAGAGAGAGAGAGAGAGATGAGTTAACTGTTTACAAACACATTTAGCCGATGGCACTTTCGTTTTCTTTTACCACATTTTAAAGGTGTTGCATCTTTGGCGCACTATTCAAATCAAGTGAAAGCTGACCTTTCCAAAAGATTGTTGGAGTTTGAGGCTTTTTTATAATTTTATAAGGAAAGTGTGGAAAAATGTGGATTTTACACATTATAATCATTCATAATCACAAAAGGTGATGTGCATGCACTAATAAAACCCGATTAACTGCTGTCAATGGATTTAGTTTGTGCGTAAAAGACCAACGGGATATTAAACTCGGCCCATTAAGACATGTTAATAACCAGCTCTCCTTTCCAAACTGGTTATCTCCACTAAAGCCCTAATTTATAATCATGACGTCGTCAGAAAAAAACACCATACACATAAGATATAGACAATGGCTGTGCTGTGATTATTCAGGTTTGAAGAAACGCAGAGGTGTGTGTGTGTGCGGACCTGGCGCTCGTGCGGGTATATCGGTGTTGTGTAATATTCAGTTTCTGTGAAAAACTGTTCCAGTGGGTAGAGTCTCGAAAACTACATATACTGTCTATATGGTACAACGGGGCTAAAGGCACATCTTAAGAAAAAAAATAGCTTTTCACTACTCCTCCCATAGTGTATAATAGCTGAAAAGAAAATATGTTTGTATTGAACATTGATGGAGCAACAAGATTTTGTGTGAAAATAAAGAATAAAAGTGGGTTATTTTGTTTAAAAATCTCATGTATGAGGTGGGGAGGAGGGCCTTTTACCCCATACACACACAGGGTAAACCAGCACAGGGCAAAAGACAGTATCGATGCTAATACTGAAGCGAAAATAAATTTATTTTGATAAATAAAATAATTAATTTTTGTTCAATAAAAATAGGCTATACTGTCATTAAAATATGTTCATTTAAAAATATACATTAAAAATACAGAAATAAAATTATGATCCCATAATAATTTATTATAGATATGCAAAAATTATATTTATTATGTGATATGATTATGTGATATGGTTATGTGATATCATATTTAAAAAAAAAAAAATGGTTTCATTATAAATATAGAGATTATTTCTAAGGTGGACTCACATCTTAAAGGGATAGTTCACCCAAAATGAAAATTAGCCCATGATTTACTCAAGTCATCTTAGGTGTGTATGACTTTCTTCTTTCAGACGAACACAATCAGAGCTATAATCTGTGAGATATCCCGGCCTGATATGTTGTCCCAGTCCAGCCCTGTTCTTTATGGTAATTGTTCAGCCTGGATACATTCATTAGCTAACAAAGTTTGAAATGTAATTTATTTTGTATTAATGCATTAATATGATGTGAGGTCCAGTTACCAGCATGACACTACAACAGGTAATAGTACTTCTTTACTCATACTGCTTTACTTTACTATAACTTGAGTAAAAAAGTGTAGTCCATACATCAACTTTTACTAGAGTCTTTTTAAACATGAGTATCTGTACTTCTACTTGAGTGAAGGGTGTGAGTACTTCTGCCATCTCTGATGGGCACCAATGTTGTTAGGTTCCCAACATCCATAGAAGAAAATCATATAGGTTTGAGGTTAATTAAATGATGAGATATTTTTTTATTTCGAATGAAATCATGTTTATCATCATTCAAGCTGAATTCATGTAAGCTGATTTAGTTTATTCAGGTCAACTGCAAATTCTTATTGCAAAATCTCTTGCATGACACCAATATGACAAAAAAAAAGTTAAAAGAAAAGGGCTGCCCACAATCGACAGTACAGAATGATATTGTCTATTAGAATTGTTTTTTCGTTTGTTTTTTGTCATTTATGTTCTGTTTCTAAATGTAGAACGAATGTAGGGATACAGAAGAACATTGCTTCTAAAATGAGTCTTTATGAGGAGAGAAAGGAGGAGGATGCTTTCGTTCAATCCCTGAACCAAGGAGCAGTTTCTCCAGAGCCCAGTTGTGTGTCTATGAAGAGTGACGCATCCATCAAACTACCACCTTTCCTCCGGGATGGACCAGTGACCTCTGGCCTCAGGTGAGACATGTTTCTGCAGAAACACTTTATTGATGAAAATTGTCTCCTTTTTGTTTGCTTCACTTGCCCTGCTTTTACAATAATAACAATAATAAACACTTCATTTTGGTTAAATATTTGCTGTTGAATCTTAGGCAATGAGATGCAGTGTCTCGTTCCCCTTCTCAGGGAACCAAGGCGTTACATTCATAACCCAAGACGTTCCCTTTCGAATGGGAACTCACACTGTGTCCTAGGACGCTAGTGGGGTACAAAAGCCCCCTCCGCCATGTTGAAAGAAACGAGTACCGAATGGCTGACATAAGCCAATGACTTGAACAGAACTGATCCGAAGTCACAGTTCCCCGTCCTGGGGGTTTGCACCAGTGGTCATCATAACTCTTTATCTAGGGCCAAAAACTCTGGTCAGCTTAGCTCAGGGCCTGACACAAAGTACACAAAGAAAAATAAACATAACGTTTATCTCAAAGAATACCGTAAGAATATTTATCATCCAACAGTTTTCATTTTGACTGGCATCTTTTTACAACATATCAAAACTACATGGAAAGACTATTACAGAGATGAAAAGATAAAGATATTTTCAGTACACTCGTCATCACCTTTTAATTAAGTATGCCAAATAGATTTAAAATCAGTTGTAAGGCCTTAATAAACACTTAAGTGAGCTATTGTTGAACATAAAATATCAACGTTCAGAACGGTGCAAAGAATAATAAAACTTTGTACTTCGTTACTTCACAGCTCTAGTATTTCTGCTGATCATTCAACCTTTGACACACAAACACAGTGTGTACTTTTGTGTTTTATATAAACTGGGGTACTCACCTTAACTGTTTGAGTCAGTCAGTACTTTATCCAAAAAGGATGCATTATCTTATCGAAAGTCTTAATAGAGCCTTTGAGTGTAAATTCCTTTTTTCTAATCTATTTGAAGGTAATTTAATAAGTGAATCAATCTCTTTTATGACACAAATATGAAAAAAAAAATTAAGAGAAAAAAGGCTGTTAGTGGTACATATTACGTTACTGTCACAGTGTCTGGTGTGTGTTTCCCTGGGTGTCCACTAGAGGTCTCTTCCCCATATTGTCTCCCACTCATCATGAACTGCAATTCCCATAATCCTTTGTCTGCACTCATCATCTGTTCATTGCACTCAGCTGTTTCCCATCATCCTGTTAGTTCTGTGTGTATAAATACCCTGTCTGTTTCTGTGTTCATTGTGGATTCCTTGTTTTACTGTCTTGTTGCACTTCCTGTTCCACTCTGTATTGTTTCTTGTTTTGGACTGCTTTTCATGGATTTTGACCTTTTGCCTGGCTGGATTACGAATACGGATTACCCTAATAAACTGCTCTTGGATCTTACCTTCTCTCGTGTGCATTCCGTGACAGAAGGAATCCACCATTTATAGATCCAGCATTATGGGGTTTCGTATCCTTTCCCCCAACACGGAGAAGGAGAGGAAGGGACGAGTCCAAAATTTGGTGACACTACGCCAGCAGGGCCAGACGGTGGGTGGTCTGGCTCAGACATTTTTTACTCTTTCAGGAGGCATGGGATATAATGATGCAGCTTTGAAAGACCTTTTTAATTGCTGCCTTGATGATCCCTTGCCAGCCTGGGAAATGAGGGGACTGGAGATATTGGACTTTGACGGCTTTGTCGGATATCTTCATTCCCGCAGCAGGTGGGATATTTCAGTTGGGCTTAGATTTCCAGAAGGAGTGGCCGACTCGTTGCCGGTGTCACCAGACAAGATGGCTTCCACACTGGAGCTTCCAACCGCTATTCCACCGCCTCACCCTTCACCGCTGGTTCCAGTGGTCCCGAAATGGAGGAGAAGGAAGACTTCTTCCGTGACTGTTCCGGTGGTCCCTGTTCCGGTGGTCCTGAGCTCGGTGGTCCCTGTCCCGGTGGTCCCGAGTCCGGTGGTCCTGAGACGGAGGAGGAGGAAAAAGGCTCCTAACCCAGAGACCATCCCTGAGGTGACTGCCATCCCTGACGCGCCGCCCAGGCGCCTTGCTTTGCCTGCATCGCCCAGGCGCCCAGCTCTGCCGGCCCCGCTTAAGCTGCTCGCCCTACCGGCGCCACCCCCGCGACCCATCACGTCTGCCGATCCAGAGACTGTTCACGTCACGTCTGCCCAGTCAGAGATTGTTCACGTCACGTCTGCCCAGTCAGAGATTGTTCACGTCACGTCTGCCCAGCGAGAGACTGTTCACGTCCCGTCTGCCCAGCGAGAGACTGTTCACGTCCCGTCTGCCCAGCGAGAGACTGTTCACGTCCCGTCTGCCCAGCGAGAGACTGTTCACGTCCCGTCTGCCCAGCGAGAGACTGTTCACGTCCCGTCTGCCCAGCGAGAGACTGTTCACGTCCCGTCTGCCCAGCGAGAGACTGTTCACGTCCCGTCTGCCCAGCGAGAGACTGTTCACGTCCCGTCTGCCCAGCGAGAGACTGTTCACGTCACGTCTGCCCAGCGAGAGACAGTACACGCTCTGTCTGCCCAGTCAGAGACTGAGCACGTCCAGTCTGCCCAGTCGGAGACAGATCCAGAAATGCCCATTTGTGTGGCCGCCAAGGCACTAACGGACTATTTGGAACGTCTGGCGCGGATCCTGGATATGTCGGCATCGGCTGTTCCAGAGCCGGAGCCAGTGTCTGCTGTTCCAGAGCCGGAGCCAGTGTCTGCTGTTCCAGAGCCGGAGCCAGTGTCTGCTGTTCCAGAGCCGGAGCCAGTGTCTGCTGTTCCAGAGCCGGAGCCAGTGTCTGTTGTTCCAGAGCCGGAGCCAGTGTCTGCTGTTCCAGGGCCGGAGCCAGTGTCTGCTGTTCCAGAGCCGGAGCCAGTGTCTGCTGTTCCAGAGCCGGAGCCAGTGTCTGCTGTTCCAGGGCCGGAGCCAGTGTCTGCTGTTCCAGGGCCGGAGCCAGAGTCTGCTGTTCCAGAGCCGGAGCCAGTGTCTGCTGTTCCAGGGCCGGAGCCAGTGTCTGCTGTTCCAGAGCCGGAGCCAGTGTCTGCTGTTCCAGGGCCGGAGCCAGTGTCTGTTCCAGGGCCGGAGCAAGTGCCAGTGCCCGTTCCAGAGCCGGAGGCAGAGCCAGTGCCCGTTCCAGAGCCGGAGGCAGAGCCAGTGCCCGTTCCTGAGCTGGAGGCAGAGCCAGTGCCTGTTCCAGCGCCAGAGCCTGTGTTTGTTTCTGTTTTTGTGTCTGTTCTTGTAACAGTTTCAGTTCTTGTGGCTGTTCCTGAGCCGGTGTCCGCTGTTCCTGAGCCGGTGTCCGCTGTTCCTGAGCCGGTGTCCGCTGTTCCTGAGCCGGTGTCCGCTGTTCCTTAGCCGGTGTCCGCTGTTCCTGAGCCGGTGTCCGCTGTTCCTGAGCCGGTGTCCGCTGTTCCTGAGCCGGTGTCCGCTGTTCCTGAGCCGGTGTCCGCTGTTCCTGAGCCGGTGTCCGCTGTTCCTGAGCCGGTGTCCGCTGTTCCTGAGCCGGTGTCCGCTGTTCCTGAGCCGGTGTCCGCTGTTCCTGAGCCGAAGTGTCCACCATGGCCGCCCGAAGGGTTCTCACCACCATGGCCGCCCGAAGGGTTCTCACCACCACGGCCGCCCGAAGGGTTCTCACCTCCCTGGCCGCCCGAGGGGTCTTCACCGCCGTGGCCGCCCAAGTGGTCGTTTTCACCCTGGTCTTCACCGCCGTGGCCGCCCGAGGGAAAGTCTCCGCCCTGGCCGCCCGAGGGAAAGTCTCCGCCCTGGCCGCCCGAGGGAAAGTCTCCGCCCTGGCCGCCCGAGGGAAAGTCTCCGCCCTGGCCGCCCGAGGGAAAGTCTCCGCCCTGGCCGCCCGAGGGAAAGTCTCCGCCCTGGCCGCCCGAGGGAAAGTCTCCGCCCTGGCCGCCAGATGGACTGACATTTCCGCCCTGGCCTACCGAACTGTCCATTTCCCCTGCCCCACCCTGGTCTGTCCTTCCTGTATCCCTTGTTCTTGTTCCCCTCCATGGACCTGGCCCCCCATCCCTCCCCCTGATCCTCCACCATTCCACCTCCCTCCTGGACTCTTGTTTGTTTTGAGGTTGTGTCGTGGAGCGTCTGGTAGCCGCTCCGTATAGGGGGGGTTATGTCACAGTGTCTGGTGTGTGTTTCCCTGGGTGTCCACTAGAGGTCTCTTCCCCATATTGTCTCCCACTCATCATGAACTGCAATTCCCATAATCCTTTGTCTGCACTCATCATCTGTTCATTGCACTCAGCTGTTTCCCATCATCCTGTTAGTTCTGTGTGTATAAATACCCTGTCTGTTTCTGTGTTCATTGTGGATTCCTTGTTTTACTGTCTTGTTGCACTACCTGTTCCACTCTGTATTGTTTCTTGTTTTGGACTGCTTTTCATGGATTTTGACCTTTTGCCTGGCTAGATTACGAATACGGATTACCCTAATAAACTGCTCTTGGATCTTACCTTCTCTCGTGTGCATTCCGTGACAGTTACAGAATGATTTGTTTATTAGAATTGTTTTGTGTGCGTGTGTGTGTGTGTGTGTGTGTAGGGAGATGCAGAAGAACACTGCTTCTCCAGGGCCCAGTTGTGTGTCTATGAAGAGTGACGCATCCATGGACCCACCACCTTTCCTCCGTGATGGAGCCGTGACCTCTGGCCTCAGGTGAGACGTGTAATCGAGAGAGGTGTGTTCTGAACAACTCATGTCTGTCCATCAATTACAAGAGCAATACTGCTGTTGGATAAAGATGTTGAGTAAGACCGTCAGACTCAGACGTTGAGAACCGGCATCTCCAAAAACTTTGCATAGCCTTTCTGAAGATCTGAGCATTACAAATGCACGTCTCAAGTTTATTTTTGATAATGTGCCTGAGCGACTAATAGATTTAGTACAGTTTAATTTTCGTATGTCAAAAATAGAACTGGGCATAATTTTACTGTTGGGGGTTTGTTATGTCGTGTAGCAGACATTGTGTTACAGTGGTCCTCATTTACAAAATGAACGTATGACAGAAAATTTGGTGTACAGTCGTTTCCAAACTTTGTAATATGGACGTGGAAATATTGATGTGAGTAGTAGCTATGATCAAATCTCACGTCAGGTCTCAGCTCGTGCTAGTGGTCGACCGATATATCGCCAAGGCCGATATATTAGCTGATATTTGGCCTTTTTTTAAATATCGGCATCGGCCGATCAGTTTTTTATTGATTGGCCGATGTGTTGGAAGAAGGACTTTTACTTTTAAGGCGCTCCGGACTTTTATTTTGACGGGCGACGCTGAGAACACCAGCGCCTGAGAAGAGAACATCAGCGATCAATCACACAGCGCTCAATCACATTCTCCATCTTCATTAGTTTACGATCTCTGTCAGTCATATCTAATACTTTGTAGGGATGGGATTGTATACAAATTTAATATCACGACTATAGTGTGCAAAATTATCTTGATTATCAATATTATCACAGTTTTGTTCAAATGAGTTGAAAGTGTTCAAAAAGAACTGATGCTCACACTGAAAACATTTCAACAAGTTTTATGTAATAAGTGTACAATGAATCTGTAGATTACTATCCCTTAAAATGTCACTCTTAATAAGTCTTGTTTGAAGTTGTCCGTTCGTCTTTGGCTCAAAGCCACTTGCTTTACAAAGCCACTTGCGTGCAAGCTTGACGTCTATTTCAAGTGAGTGAGATAAAATATTTCAACTCAAAACAACATTTTGTGCCCAATTATTTCCCAGACGTAGTTTTGGTATTGAGGTCAAAGTTAACTTGCCTTGCGTTCGCTATAAAACACTGGGTGATGGTCACACAAGACAACTCGGCAGATTTGAAGTCTTTCTATTGCAGCGACTTTTTGTTCGGCAGACAGGGTGACCATCCTCGATTAAGTTTCCCTCAGGACTTTTGTAAAAGCCAAAATATGTCCACACCTCAGATTTGGTCCTCTTAAAAGGCTGGAAAATCGCCCGAGCGCTGTCACTGCCTTCCACCATTCATTCTCGAATAATAATTTTTAAAAAATACGCTGAAAATACGCTTTATTTGAAAAAATATGATTACCAGTGCGCAAAAAATTACCAGATGACCGAGTGCCCTGTTACAGTGTTTACTTCCTTTTTATTCACATATTTATATATTTTTAAACAATAATATATTTATATAGCTCATTTCTGTGTGACAAGTATTAGCTGTTTTGTTTAATTTTTGTGATGCGCTAGGAAAATACAAGTGTTGGATCAGGACTCTGTATCGGCAGATGTTCAAAATTAAATGATTCAGATAGAAAAAACTTCTTTTTTTTCTCTCTTTCTCTCCCATATTTCCAGTGTGGAGAAGGATGTTCTGGTCCAGCTTCAGTCCAAATGTGGAGTTTGTGAGCAGGATCTGAAGGATCCAGTCTCTATCAGCTGTGGGCACAGTTTTTGCAGAAACTGCATCAACCGCCACTGGGATTTGTTCAGTCCATCAGAATGCTTTGACTGTCCTCGATGCAGAAAGAGATCTAGAAATCGTCCTTCTTTAAAAAATGTCACAGAAGGATCCACTTCTGCTTGTTCTTCTTATTGTTACACAGAAGCAGCCCTGTTGGAGGAGACTAGGGACCTACAGCAGGATTCTCAACCAATTGATGAGAAAATGCAGAGAGTCAAATCACAACACAAAACTAGAATGAAAAACAATTATGTGAGGTTATTTGAGGGAATCAAACAACAAGGGAATCAAACCCTCCTGAACAGGATCTACACACAGCTCTACATCCTAAAGGGAGAGAGTGAAGGGGTGAATGAAGAACATGAGGTTTTACAGATGGAAATAACCAGCACACAAGACACTCCAATCAACTGCAATGACATCTTTAAAGCCTCACCTGAACCAGGATATGAGGAGAAAGACCAAATTAAGACTGTTCTTACCAAAGGCATTGCTGGAATTGGAAAAACCGTCTCTGTGCAGAAGTTCATTCTGGACTGGGCAGAGGGAAACGCCAATCAGGATGTAGATTTCATGTTTGTGTTTCCATTTCGAGAGCTGAATTTAATTCAAGATGATCAGTACAGTCTTCACAAACTTCTGCTCGACTTTCATCCTGAACTTCAAGATCTGGACTCTAAGATTATTAAGGAGTGTAAAGTTGTGTTCATCTTTGATGGTCTGGATGAAAGCAGAATGACACTGACGTTTTCAGAGGCTCAGAAGGTTTCTGATGTGACTGAGACTTCATCAGTGTGTGTGTTAATATCAAACCTCATTAAAGGAGAGCTGCTTCCCTCGGCTCTCATCTGGATCACCTCCAGACCAGCAGCAGCCAATCAGATCCCCTTCAAATACATCAACCGTGTGACAGACATTCAAGGATTCAATGACCCACAGAAGGAGGAATATTTCAGGAAGAGAATCAGTGATGAGCATCAAGCCAGCAAAATCATTTCACACATCAGAAGTGCAAGAAGCCTCCACATCATGTGCCACATACCCGTCTTCTGCTGGATCTCCTCCACTGTGCTCCAGAAGCTCCTGGAAGAAGATCTGAGTGCCGAAATCCCTCAAACTCTGACTGAAATGTACATCCACTTCCTGCTGATTCAGATCAACATGAGGAATCAGAAGTATGAAGAGAGAGATCCAGAGAAACTCCTGCAGTCCAGCAGAGAAGGGATTGTGAAACTTGCCGAACTGGCTTTCAAACAGCTGATGAAGGGCAATGTGATGTTCTATGAGGAGGACCTGAGAGAGAGCGGCATAGACGTCACTGACGCCTCAGTGTATTCTGGGATTTGTACTGAGATCTTTAAGGAGGAATCTGTGATTCATCAGAGGAAAGTCTACAGCTTCTTGCATTTGAGCTTTCAAGAGTTTTTGGCAGCATTTTTCATGTTTGTTTCTTATTTACACAATAAGAATGAGGTTCTGAGTTTGTTTCTGAGAGGAAAGCCCAAAACTCAGCATGAGAATATTCATCTCGATGTACTTCTGAAAGGAGTAATAAATAAAGCCCTCAACAGTAAAAATGGAAACCTTGATCTTTTTCTGCGGTTTCTGCTGGGAATCTCTCTGGAGTCCAATCAGAGACTCTTACAAGATCTACTGACACATAAAGAGAACAGTTCAGAAAGCATTGAGAAAGTGATCCAACACATCAAGCGAGTTCAAAAAAAGAAAGTCAGTCCTGAACGATGGATGAATCTCGCACACTGCTTGATTGAAATCAAGGACAATTCTCTTTTTGAAGAAACGAAGACTTTTTTAAGCTCTGAAACAAGTAAAAAACTGTCTCTTGCACAATGTTCAACTTTGGCAAATATGATTTCGATGTCAGCGGAGGTGCTGGATGTGTTAGATCTTGGAAAGTATAACATAAGATCAAGAGATGGTCAGCAGAGGCTGGTACCTGCTGTTAGGAATTGCCGAAAAGCTCTGTGAGTGTAATTATCTAAAAAAAAATATGTTTAAATACTGTTAACAAATGTTATACAAATGAAAACAAGCATTAAGTCATGGGAGCTGATACCTTCACAGATTCTCTGTAATGATGTTCAGTAATGTTAAACTTAATGTTAAATTACTAATTAATTACAATTAGGTGTTGTGAAAAACTATGGTAGAAAACTGACACAGACACTTTGTTTTTTGTTATATTGTTCAGATTGGCAAGCTGTAACCTTACTGATCAGTGTTGTGAAATTGTGGCATCAGCTCTACAATCATCAAACTCCTGTCTGAGAGAGCTTGACCTAAGTAACAATGACCTATGTGATTCAGGAGTGAAGCTGCTCTCTGTTGGACTGAAAAGTCCAAACTGTAACCTGGAGATACTGAGGTATATTTAACTAGTAAGGGGTATTTAACTAGTCTGTCTTAAATATCATGATATAGCAGCTACAGGGTTAACTCTACTGGAGACTGGCCCTCAAAGGGCTGGAATTGAAGATATCTGCTATAAATTATCTGTGTTGATTTGTGTTTGTAAAATAGGGGTAAACCAAACCTGCTCATGAAGGGCTACCTTCCTGTAGACTTTAGTGTGCTCCAAGACACCTTGCTGTTATGTTCAAGTAATTTTGAACACTTTTGATTAATTGGTTCAGGCGTGTTTAATTAGGGTTGGAGCTCAAATATAATGTAGATTATATGACTTCATGCATGTTTGTAGAATATCTGACTATTGAGGTGTTTGTAACTTATTTGACTGCTGATGTCTACAGATTACCTGATTGTTTATTTTTTTGTTTGTAGATTGTCTGGCTGTATGTTGACAGAGGAAAGCTGCTGTTATCTGGCTTCAGCATTGAGTTCAAACCCCTCACACTTGAGAGAGCTGGATCTGAGCTACAATCACCTTGGACAATCAGGAGTAAAGAAGCTCTCTGATACACTGAACAATCCTAACTGCACATTGGAGATTCTTAAGTATGTATGGCACTAATACCGATAATAATAATAATCACTAATAATTATACTATACTGTGTGTGTGCCTGTTATAATCTTGAATATATTGGGGTGAAACACATGTGCTTCTGGGCAGGGCAAGTGTTTTATCTGTGTAGATTGTCTTGTTGCCAGAGTAAAGCTATTGTTATCCAACTTCTGCTCTGAGTTCAAACAATTCACACATGAGACAGGTTTCAGGTGATGGAGGATAGTGAATCGGTTGATGGATTGTGTCTTGCAGACTGGAGTAACTGCTTTCTGAATCTTTTCTGAGATAAATTATGATTATTGCGTTAATGAGCAGTTGAACAGGTGTACCTAATAAAGTGGCCAATGAGTGTATAATCTTGACCCATGACAGACTTTGGCAGTTACTCTACCCAAGTCCATTTGTATTCTCTTTAATTAAATTAAATTCAGTTCACGTTTATTTGTATAGCGCTTTTGACAATACACATGATTTCAAAACAGCTTTACAGAAAAGTGCATGAATCCATATTACAATTTAGAGTGTTCTGTTATCAGAGGTAACTGTCTAAGTTAAGTATTTCCAAAATGTACATTAGGCATGTGCCGGTATCAAATTTTCATGCTGCGATTAATCGATTGAGCTTTTATCATGGTATACGGTATTATTATCACAATATTTGAATTGCACAAGAGAAACGGATGAATTGAGGGGATGTAAAACAAACAACTTGCATCACAATGTGTAATTGTGCTTGTCAAAACATTTAGTAACTAAACAGAATTGTATTAAGTTTAGTGACAACATGTTACAATATTTACATGATACAATGACTGGTAGGCTACTGTTTGTATTATTGCTTAACACAATTTTCACGATTTCAGTTCAATTCTTGATTTGATTTCAATCTTGATTCAATATGGACTCATTTGGATAAATATTAGGTAGGCTACAGTAGATACATGTTAATTTTTCTCAAGAAAAAATATATCTCACATAATGCTGTAAACATACAGAGAGCCCTATCAGCTGGTATTATTAAAGGTTAAAAATAACAAATCAAATATAATGCGGTTTTCGTTATAATAACAATTATGTAATGACACAAGTAAAAATATAATAAATATGTAATATAGTGCACATATTTTGCAAAATACTCCTCTCTATAGGTATTTTTTCTAGTCAACTAACGTTCTGGGCATTAAATGGCTTTCCTAAGGTAAATGTAAAGTTCTGTGACATAATTGTTCTCCTGCAGTTTTATTGACTTCTTTCCGTGGTTGAAAAACACTGATTGATCGATATTATGTATGAGGCATATACCTTTCGGTAAGTTGTACTGTATCTTTAAATAAAAAGTAACAGATGATCGGTTTACTTGATTTTTTCATATCAAAAGTAACCTGCTCTTAGTAATAGTGAGAATTGGAACCTAAACTAAAGGATTACCAATATTTCTTACCGTGACTCCATGTTTACCATCAGGACCTGTCATCTTCCAATCCTTTCGTTTCCACCACCACCATTGTTTTTTGTTTTTTTTTTACCCAATTTTCCTTCACTGCTGGAGTCCAGACTTATTTAAGCCAAAGAATAGTAAAAAGAGTATGATGCAAGTTATTATGGTAGCATATATACACCATCAATTAGGAAATAAGAAGAGGGTTATTTTAATAGTAGACATGACAGGGTTTGAAGAACATTAAATCAGTGATTTTTAACTAACCTAATGTAACATAGGGACATGCATACAACACAGGAATATACTATATACATTTTGGGACAGGTTATTTGTGGGTTACAGGGAGAAAATGTCCTTGTGTATGTGGTTAGTACACTAACCCTCTTAACCGTCTCCAGAGCGTCGGCGCACTGAAGCGTTTTTTTATTTATTTAGTTCAAATATACTATCAGATTTAATGTTATACCTTGACAAACTATACATCATTAAAAAGATATAAGACTCAAGATTCAGTATTTGACCACTATTGTATTCTGAGAAACTTATAGTGACAGTTATGTCTTAATTTGTGTCAGGAGTTATGAAATTAAAAAATGAGTCGTTACCTTTAATATGAATTATGAGCCTCAGCCGGTCTCATTCAGAAAAAAACTCCCGTGCGATCGTCATGACAGCGCTTGACAAAACAACGTCCCTCAGGGCTTTTAGCTCAAACATGTGCAGATTTGGAGAAATATTGATAGATTCTCATAGCTTTACATTAGACTTCTATAGACAGGAATAATATTTATTGAATTTATACCCAAATGCGTCGATGTAATCATTTTGAGCGCTGTATACTCTGTACTGTGTTATCAATTCATCCTGAAAGTGAGGGCGCTGTTTGAACAGAAGTCCATAATATATGGATCACATGAAGAAGAGCCATAATCATGTGACATTCAGGAAGTCCTGCCACAACAAAGCTATCCGAGATCGCTGTAAAGTGCAGATAAAGATGTTTTGAAGACAATAAACATGATTGCAATGATATTTGATTTACCTGTGTTCTTCGAGTCATGTCAGGTATTTTCATAATAATTGATTATATGTATAATGTAATGCTAATCGAGATAGACTTTCAAATTGTGCAGAATACAATAAAATAATATATTTTCTATCTGATTTTTTTATCTGAAGCCAAATCAGATTACAGAAAGTTATTTAAAACACTCGACTTGCGCTATAAAGATAGTTTTATTCTCATAAATTGTCGTGTATTGATGGTGTGCTAAGCTAACATGCTAGCTAGTACTGAGCACCTGCTACCTTACTTCGGTGTAATTTTTATGATTTTTTTCTAAATAAGAATGCTTACTGAAATGTTTCGTTTTTCAAAAAGGGCATTTGATACAGTTTCACTGTGAAGTGAGAACTTTTATAAAATAAATGAGGGATTGAAACAGTGTGAATTGCTAGTCGTTAGTGATTATAATGCAGACAAAAGAAAAGCATATTTAGAGCAATAAACTGGCTGGAGAGGTGTGAATATGTGCAGGGGAGACTGAGACTGAATGGGGCTCGTTTTTGCATCACAAAACAATAGAGGCAATAGACTGAATAGATGCTTATAAGAAAACAATAAACACCAGTCTAATCAAAATAAAGTCATATGACATGATCTTGAAAAACATTGAACTAAATACAGAGTTTTAGACTTATCATCTTCAAATTTTAAATATAACATGGCCAGACATGTGGCTTTAGCTGCAGTGCATTTCTAGATTGCTACAATGCCAACTTCAATTTTATTTTCATGAAGATGTTTCATAAAAATAAATGTATAATAACTTTACAAAACTTTGAAGCTATTTATAACTATTTTTTTCATTATGATAATAATTAATTCTACATTTACAATAAACTTCCAGGTGTCAGCTTTCAAATGAGATCTTACTTGTGCTTTTAGTACAAAGGGTTCATGAACTGTATCTGTTTCAGTTTGGGAATGCCATATCTGGGGATTTTTCAAAAATGGGCTTGAAGCTTAACAGGTTAAGTGATCTCAGTTTCTTGTCTCATCATGTCACATGATGTTAGCAGGCATGGTAATAGGAAGTCATCCCTTCCCCATGGAGTTTCTTTGAAGCTTGTGGAAAGTGTCTCCTGATTAGCATCAGCAAGGTTAGAAGTGGTGATAAAGATCTTTGAGCAAATGTTGGCTAGGAACCCCTTGGTTCCAGGCCTGTGATTTTGTTGTAAAGTGAAATGGGAAGGGGGGAGTTTACAATGGCTTTGACATGACTCACCATCTTGTTCGCATCTGAATGCTACATTATTGTGTTGATGTTGGATTGCAACATTTTTACCCTTTTGGGGGTGAAAAGTGGATCAACATTTATAGATGTTACAGAAATTAATTATAGCTGTCAATAATTTTACAATGTAAAAACTGGGTGTGCAAAGAGTCCGGGGACCAACATGTAACTACATCAACTTTATTCTCTGTTATGTATGCAAATAATTTGTTTACAAATACATTAATGTTGTATGATACGAACAGAATGACATGCCTGTGCATGTTTTTTTCCTCTCTCAGTATAGATCATGGAGGAGAGATCAGGATTACATCAGGACCAAAGAAATGTAGGTCTACACACACACTCAATGGCTGTGTGGAATGGCATTATACATCTGGACTGCTTTAAATCACTCACGTGTTCAAGCCATTTAAAAACATGGATGAACTAAAAAAAGGCACATTTGGAGGCACAGTTAAGGGGTGTTTTTCAAACTTATTGGTCATAGCACACAGAATAATTGAATACTAATTATTAGTAGTATTATACACACAATAACTGCATGTGTCCAACTACTCTGTTTTAAGGGACCATCCATCAAATGTGGACACCATTTTTATATCTCTTAGTTTTCTTTTCTTTTTTACTCTATGGTAGCCTTTAAAACCATACATAGGAAAAGTTATTAAATATTGCACACAGATAGAGAACAGTCTGACCATATACCATTAGCAAAATTAAAATCTCGATTCGAACTCATTCTAGATCTTTTAACTCATATTCACAGAATTTGACACATATCACCATTAGACAATGGAGGTCAGATCAAAACTTTATTAAAAACTTTTTAATTTGATAGTGAACATGCCAAGCAGGACTTAATTGAGGCTGTATCTTCACAATATTTTGACAATGTATATGGCAGTTTCAACACAGCGCCATCTACAGACCAAGAAATAAGAAAATGGCTGTTTTGTTTATAACTTCTCAATTGTTTTTTGCCTAATAATACTATTTAGATTGTGTGTAGCATGCAGATTCAAATGATACCCAATTTTCCTGTGTCAACCATTTTGGGTGTTTCTGAATTTTGTCAGTAAAAAATTCTACATTGGCATGTAATGACCAAACACACACACACACACACATACATACATTTTTTATTTTTTTTATTTTAGTTGAGTTGTTAGGGAAAGCACACACTTTTTTTCTACCATATCTGTTGTCTATTTCTTGCATTTCTTTAGTGATACTTCTGTAAAGATGTTTAAACTGCATAAATCATAGTGTTTGATTGTGGTCTAAACACTCAATGTTGAGACGGTTAAAAACGTTCTCTCTTCTCGTGTTCAGATGCCTGTGATCTCACACTGGATCCCAACACTGCACAGGCGTATCTCGCTCTGTCTGAGCAGAACCGAAAGGTAACATACATGAGAGAGGAGCAGCCGTATCCGGATCACCCAGAGAGATTTGAGGAGGTTCCTCAGGTTCTGTGTGGAGAGAGTCTGTCTGGACGCTGTTACTGGGAGGCTGAATGGAGTGGAGATGCTGAAATATCAGTGACATATAAAGGAATCGGCAGGAAAGGAGGAAGTGATGACTGTGAGTTTGGATCCAGTGACATCTCCTGGAGTCTGTTCTGCTCTGATAACAAGTTTACTGTCCGTCACAATAAGAAGAGCACTGAAAAGCGTGTCCCTTCAGGCTCCTCAAAGAGAGTGGGAGTGTATGTAGACATGCCGGCCGGCACTCTGTCCTTCTACAGCGTCTCTGACACACACACACTCACACACTTACACACGTTCAACACCACATTCACTGAACATCTCTATGCTGGATTTGGGCTTTATTTCCTCACCTCAGTGTCTCTGTGTCAGGTTTCCCACACCTGACTGGAATAATCCCCAGTGGTTAGTGCATATAGTCCTGCTCCATGACCTTAAAATTCATGATTATAAAATTCCTTCCTAAGGCAGTTTTATCCTAAATGACTTTGAGAACAGTATAATTTACTTCCTGTCAAAATTAACATGTTAACGCATGCGATTCTTTTTTTCAGTTTAATGCGTACATTTTTTTAAAGAAATTAATGCTGCATCCTTTTTTTCTGTCATCCTTTCCCACAGTATATGATCTCGCTAAAATTAATTTAACCATTTAAGCGTGATAAAACACCCCAAAAATAACTTAAATCTGTACTGGCGCGCATTGAGTTCTCTTTCGCGTTTGAACGGACGAAAATACACAACAGTACACACAATGGCTGCTTTGTGGAGTATTATCTTAAGCACAGTCTTAAATGAGTTAATTTAACTCTTAAATATACGTAAAGAGTTGTGAGAAATAGGACGCGTGTCAGATCTGCATTATGTGCTTCAGCTCTTAAAGTGACAGTAGCCTAATAAACCCGCTGCTGTTTGTCAATGTTAATCAAAGAACAAAAGACAGAAGATCACTCACTGCTCGACTGAATATCTTTTGTAACTATAAGGATTCATTTATATTAAATTTATCATTTATGCAGTGAAGACTGTGAAGTGCTTGATAACTTTATTCAATTTCTGTATATTTCGTGTTACTCGTCTATTTTAGATACACTGTCTTTATGTTGCTTCTACATTATTAGGGGGGCTTTCACACTGGGCTTGTTTACTGCGGTCCGAGCCATGCGCGGATACACTGCAGACTCACTCTCGCTCGTATCCACGGTACATCATCATCCCTTACATGTGTTTTATTTAATACATCATAATCGGCTAAAACGCATGCGCAGGATACTTTACTTCCTGAACACCCGAGTCCATGTTGCTTTCACATTCACGCGAACCGCGGCCTGTGCCGAACTAAACTGCCAGTGTGAAAGCACCCTTCGTTTATTTGAAATTATTACAATATAAAAATATATTAAAAATTGATTATTGTGATTAATTACAGAAAACTTTGTGATTTCATAAGTTTATTTTTTTAATCGATTGACAGCACGTCACGATACAATATATTGAAATAGATCACAGACAATTATATTACCACATTCACATCATATTAGATCTGTTGTTACCGCTCCAAAAAAAATTTGATTTATTTGACTGATTAAATGTAAAATTTAATTAAACATAATTGACACCCTGTGAGGAAAATCTTAAGTAACTTTTTAATAAATCATCAGGAAACATGTATTGGTACATTTCTCTGTGTGACCATTTAACTTCTGATTAACTGTTAATGTGCTGTAAAATCTGACAAATCCTTTAAAAGTGTAGAGGAAACTGAAGGAATTGCTTATAAAAATGAGAATACTAAAAGTCCTCTATATTACACTGATTAATTCTTGTCTAAACCATTAATGTACACCGCATATTATATCCCTATATGTATCGTGGTGGTTGTGCTCTTCTCTCTCTCTCTCTCTCTCTCTCTCTCTTTCTATATCTCTCTCTCTCACTCTCTCTCTCTCTCGATCTCTCTCTCTATATCTCTCTCTCTCTCACTCTCTCTCTATCTCTCTCACTCTCACTCTTCTCTCGCCCTCTCTCTCACTCTCACTCTTCTCTCGCCCTCTCTCTCTCTCTCGCTCTCTCTCTCTCTCTCTCTCTCTCTCTCTGCCCTTTCTTTCATTTTTCTTCAGCATTTGAAAATGCTCTGTAAATTGTTTCTTGTTGTTGGTCTGTGGTTATTTGGTAGCCTATATATGTTTTTCTGTTTCCTTTTATATTTTATTGAACTGCACTTTGGTCCACATTGTGGTTTTAAAAGTGCTTTTAGAAATAAAGATGGGTTTGTAGAGGATTGGGAGCCATTTATTCTTGGATTACAGTTTCATCTCTCCGTTGTTTGAGGGAGGGAGAGGAGTTTATTGGATTTAGTTTTTAATCGTGTTAAGAATTATGTCCGTTTCTAAACAAAGCATTAGACCTGGGTTTTGTTTGTGATTTTGTGATATGCCCATCCCTGAAGCCTTTCAGATAATCGGCTACATAAAGAGGAAAAATAAATAAATAATTTGAAAGATTTTGTTGTACACATGCGTGTCCATTATTTCTTTGCCTCGAGCCTAGGCTGTAACACAGCATCCAATGTCAGAGGAAAAACTCACTCTCTTCTCTACACTGACCAAAGGGGATATTAGAGCCTTGTAAAAGGTGTAAAGTAAGTGAAGTATTTCTTTCCTGAACTGATACATTTTACTGCCTATCTTGTCATATAATGATTTCATTGACCTTAACTGTACTGAAAATGGCTCCAAGGAACTGCACATGATGCATGTAATGACTCAAAACACACAGATTTATCAAAATATCATTATTGGATTGCAAGTAAAAATGCATCAAATGCGGTCAATAGTGAAACTGTGTGAGTGAGCATTGCAATGTTGTGTTGTAAGATGCGTCCCATTCGCCATGAGAGACCCAGATTGTCCTCTGATTACAATTTTTGCTATACCAAATTAATGTTTGTAAAATTACTAGGAGGGATGCCATTCAAGCAAATTATGTCGACTTGTCAAGTTATTCCAGCCCACATACTCAACCCTAGGACACCCTAAAACACAGCTTACCCCTAGCAGAGGTCATTAAATTAACAGCGGATCTGCAAATAATCCCCAGTCTCCGTGGAAGGTAACAAAATGTTTAAATAAAAGGGAAATGTATTGCTTTCTCTCTCTGTTTTTGTCAGAAATCTAGGGATAGCCTCAAAGAAGAGTTGGAGAGACAAATTCAGCTGGTGAAATGGGACCTCAAAAATACCTGTGGTACATGAACTACATGAACTACATGAACTTAAATCTGTGCTAAAAGATTTACTTTTACATAGAACTCGATTCATTGTAAGGGAAACGGGTAAATTTAACCAAAATAAATTATTAATTCATTTCTAGGGAATTTTGAAAAAGTGACTTATTTTACGGCTTAACAAATGACTCGTCTAGTGCTCAGTTGAACGGTTCGTAACATCGCTCTGTAGCGGATATTAATATCAGAACTATAGTGAAAGTACTATTTACTCATTAAGACTATTGATTATTCTAACAGAAACTAATATCTACCACATTCATACACGTTGCAGAAAGAAAGTGAGTTTTAAGAGAGTGAAATTATGAAATCCCAAGTTTCTATCAATATATGCACATTATAAGACATGACCTGAACGAGCCATTAATCATTCATTTAACCCTGCTATCGCTTCTTAGGCAGGGTTATTAATCTTCATATCAACGCACCAGTTCAGCTAGAATCTGGAGGCTACTTGCGTTTGTGTGTTTGATCCCATCGTCAGAGGGACTCCGAATATGAACGTAACGCTCAAAGTTTAATGCTAAACATTTTTTAGTAAAATACGGGCATAAAGTTGGCTTGACATTGGAAGTTCAGTAGAGGCCGTCTCTAAAGTTACATACGACATTGACATACATGTTTTAAACTTCAACAGCATTTGACGAGTATCATATGGTATGAATGTCCAAATAAAACAAAACAAATGTGTTCAACAAGCTGATGTTTTGTACTTACTGTAGAAAAAGTCTTAGATCTTTGAGATCAGCTCATGAAAAATGGGGGCAAAAACAAAAGGGTTGCGTTTATAATTTTGTTCAGTGTATATCCACTGCAGAGCTGATAGTAAAATGAACACTGGACCGTAAATAAGTGATTCTTTCAAAATTCCCTTTAAATTAATTAATAATTCCCTTTGAGCTAAATTACCTGTTTCTCTTGCACTCTTCATTGTATTACCCTGTAAAACTGTACGAGTAAGACAAAAGAAAGACTCTTCATGACCAATTTGAGACTTCCAGTGTATTGTTTATCTGGATGTTCATGTCCTTCATGTTTCCTCGTCTTTGCTCTTACTCTCTGCAAGATCACAACTGAGTTACTTCCAGTTAAATATCCTTTTCAGTTTCTGTTGTATTCCACCAGTACCTGATGAGTTGTGTGCTCTACAGCTGTGGCCAATATATTACTGTCCCATTCCTGGGAAATTTGTCTTGGACAGCATGACACGGCCAGTACACAACTTCGATCACACACAACACAGTACATACAATAACATGCGATAATAAGAAAATAATGACATTCCAATGAATTATTTAAAAAACTAGCAGCATACTACATCAAAAAATTTCGAAAATGGGTTCATTACTCGAAGCTTCAGTTGCAGCGACCTCTCCTGGCGAAAAGCAAGGCTGCAGTCAAATTAATCAGTGAGCAGTATTGGAGAAACTACTTTAGTTCTGAAGCATCTTTGCTAAGATCACCCTTGGATTTTTAACTATATTTCCTTTGAAAACTCTTTGATGCACACGCTAATGCTGAGCATAATGTTCTATTTACAAATAAAAATTGATAAATGTATGTTTTGTGTTATTTAGGAGAGAGTGCTGGGAAAATATGGCATAGGTTGGGTGTGCTTGTGTAACTATGGCAGGGGGTGATTTTTGGGATGGGGAACACTCAAAGATTTTTATTGAGGTACATTATTTTTTCAACAGTTTTTGGACTGAGTCGGTTTCTTTTTTTGCTCACAACCTCTCCAGACTTAGAAAACACTCGCTCACAAGGAACAGATGATGCTGGCGAACATAATTATTTTTTTGCAAGATTAAACAGATGAGGGTACACATTTTGATGGTTTTGTACATTGTACAATTGTACATTGTTTAGAGTGGTTATAAAGACTAAAAGGCGCTCAAAACTGTTTCAACCTATCACCTGTCAGAATCGAGACGCGCCGTTCCAGTGAATCACCTGATTGGACCGCAAACCAGTCAGATGATTCATTCAGGCAATGAAGCACTTGCTGCTTCGGACGTCATATGTCACATGATTTTTTTCGCACCAAAGCAAGCTTTGAAGCAGTGGTTCTCTAGGTTTGTAGTTCAGGGTTTCGAAGCACGTATCGAAGCTTCAGCGTCACACTGCCATCACTACACGCAGCATCGTGACAGAATACCGGACCAAACTAAGAACGCGTTTGTACATTTTCCTTTGTTTTCCCCGTTTTCGTGTTCAGTGTTTTTGTTCCGTTTTCACCCCTGCTTATCACCATGGACTTCCCAGCAGTAAGACTCATGTGCCTTGAGCAGGGAGAACGCTCCCTCGAGGAACACTTGGAAGTGTTTTTGGATCTCGCCCATCAGACCACCTTCCCGGACGACTGCCTGTGCACATTCCTGCAAGTCGGACTCAACGCTGCCACACGCGCACAGTTGTCCGGGGAGATTCTTCAAGGGAGCTTCACGTCATATGTGGAGTGGGTGCTGGCGTCCTGCGGATCTGCGTTCACCGTCGAGGATGCCGCCAGCCCCACTCCCCATCCAGTGCCCAGCCATAACCACCCCGACGGCGAGGACTGTCGACATGAGCCCACCGCAGGTAGCGCGACGGAGACCGCGGCGATAAGAGCGACCGAGGGTCACATCGCCATGGAGCCCGAGCAACGTGCACCTGACCAGGTGTGTGAGCCGGCCGAGCCATCCATCGCTGAGGGAGTACTGGTGGACTTCGAGGGTTTGGAAGTGAGCCCCGCCCACTCCTCCGCTACTGAGAGTGTGTCTCTGGCTGGTACACATTTTGATTTTGGAGAGGAGTTTTGTCTAGCCCCTGTTCTGTTGCCTGAACTTGTCAATCCCGATCCTGTCAATCATCTGCCTGTCTCATTAGCCCCGCCCAACCTCCCTCTCCCACCTCCTCTCCAAGGTATCCCGAACACTTTATTTTTTTTAGGTTTCTGCATTGGACTCCAGTCTCTTCCCCAGTCTCCAACCATCTGTACCACCCAGTCATCTCTGTCACCCTTCAGTCCTTCGGTACCACCTCTGCCTCTCTGTAGCGGGGTACCACCTCGGACCTGTCGGGAGCCATCTTCTCCTGAACAAGAGGAGCCTGTAGCTCCGCCTGCAGCCTCGGTGCGCTACACTCTGCCTCGACCTGTCGCCCTGGCTCCCGAACCTGCGCTCCTTCCACCCTCGACCTCGGCGTGGACCATCGGCCATTCGGTCTCGCTGGACTCCCTCGGCACGTCGGCTCCACCGAGGTCAGACATCGCTTCACCTCCACCACGGACTTGCGAACCGTCCGCTGCTCTCTGGTTCTCCACCCCTTCTGCTAAGGCTTGCTCCGCCCTACCTCAGGCTACACCTCCGCCCTCGGTCGTTCAGACTCGCCCTCAGACCTCCGGATCCCCACCTCACTCTCGGGAGGTCGTCGCCGCGGCTCCGTCGCGGTCACCAGGATCTTCACCATCTTTCCACTTCCTCGACTCAACGGCTGCGCGGTGGACTCCATCCTCGCCGTCGTCGCCTCCGGTCACCCCCATTGCGGCCCTCATCTCTATTCCTCCATGGCTCCTCCCTCCATCAACGCCGCCGTGGGGCACCACTCTGGCTGTGGCCTGGGCACCTTCCGTCACGCCCCTGCCCAAGGCCCTTCACTGGCTCTCACCATGATCTGCACCACCCTGGACCCTTCAGTTCTGTCTCCTCCCTGTCATCCGTCCTCCGCCCGAACCTCCTCCAGCTTCCTCTGCCTACGTTGCCTACCCTTGGCCATCCCTTCACCATCCCTTCGCCATCTCCTGGCTCCTTGCCTGCGGCTCTGCTCGCCCACTTTCTAGACCCCCTCCATCCCTCCCTCTATTCTTCTCTTACGGCGCGAGGTCGCACCTACCGAGAGGGGGCGTTATGTCACAGTTTCACTCCTCACATGTGTTTCCCTGTCTGTGTTTCCCGCCACTGATCAGTCACCATGGACACCAATCACCTTCATCACAGCTGTTAGTCATTTGTTAATTATCTCTGTGTATTTAGTTCCTGCTTGTGCTCTGTCTGTGGTCCGGTGTTGTTTGTATCACTCGTATGTGTGCGTGTTCCTGTCTTCTTCTGGAATATACTGCTATTATTTGGATTTGCTTGCCTTCGTGAACTCTTTTGAACTTGCCTCACGCAGCATCGTGACAATATTTATATTGGCAGTGACAAATGTGTTTCACAAAATTTGCTGCTTTAGTATTTGTAAATGATATTTTTCATGTTTCTATGGGAGTGGTTCTCAAACTTTTTTGGTCATTCCCCACTCTGGACACCTGCCCCACCTCCCCCCATCGCCCAACACAATGCTAATGAAATACGCAACAAGCTTAACATGTTACAAAGAGTATCAGTATGGTAACAAGCTGCATCTAAATCCAAACTATCTACATCAAATAACAGCAAGTTAAAGAATAATTAAATAAAAGTGCAGCTGTGTCATTACTTGCATGAAATTCAAAAATAGAAAAGAAATAAAAGTGCCACTTTGCAATCTGTTAAAAAAAGAAAAGAAGAGAAATCCATTTGGCACGACAGGTCTATTTATCCCTGCATTAGTGGCTGCAGTGAGCCTGTTTTGCATTGCACAGTTTCTCAAAGCAGGTTTGCAGGCTTGATACTGCCACTCTCAAGTCATGCTCAATGTTCAGCTGAGATCTGTACTTAGTTTTCAGTGAAGCAACAGCTGGAAAGCCCATCTCACAGAGATATGATGTGGCAAAGGGAAGAAGAATGCACACAGCTCTCTGCTACTCCCTCGCCACTCCAAACCAGAATTCACTAATGCCCCGTTTACACGAAGGGAAGACGCAGATATCTCCCTGCGGTTTGGCCTCTCATTTACACGAAAACCCCGTTTTTATCACAGAAAACGATTCTTTCTAACAACTCCGGCCAAAGTGGTGATTTCTGATAACGCCGGTTATAACTGGGAGAGACGGGGTTTTAGGTTCTCAAACGTCACATTATGCGCCAGAAAATGCTGAGCGTCATGTGAGCGCCCAGTTTGGCAGAGTTATGATGGCGCTCGACGGCGTATTTATGCGGGTTGATGTAAATGACAACTTTTTTTGAAAACGATGTTGTGTGCACGATGTTATTATTGAAAGCGGAGGGGGGGGGGGGAATATTCGTTTCTCTTAATACCCGGCCTTGTGAGAATGTGGCCTAAGAGTCTGAGCTTTAAAGCTGAGCCTCAGGTGTGGAGTCAGATGTCATCTCAATAAACGGGTCCTCCTCAGCACACCTAAAATCAGCAGGTGCACCAGACAGAAATATAAATACTTTATTTGTCATTGCATAATAAACACAACGAAATCTGTTTGACAACAATCCATTCCAGTTAGTAAGTAGCATACAACATAAATAAGATGCATATATGAGTATAATATTCAATAAAATGTCAAAATACCAACCTGCTGCTTTGAATGGATGCATAACCCAGGCATACTGAGCACTGTTGTTCGGGAAGTATTGTTGAAGCAATCCTCCAGGGAAGAGATGTGCTGCTTGATACATGGGATCACTGTGGTGGCTCCAGGATCAGTGGTTTCAGCAACTTCACTCAGGTTCTCAAAGACGTCTCTGTTTTGCTGATCGAGCGCCTGCCCCATACCTCAAGCTTTCGGGAGAATGCAGTGATCTCGTCTGCCAGGTGAGGGAGGTGCTTGTCTTTGCCTTGAAGCTGAAGATTTAATTCATTCAGCTAGCCAAACACATCGCTGAGGTAGGCCAGTTTAAAGAAAATAAATCAAGTGGCTTATTGACGTGACTGGGGTGTGTTCTCTAGGTGTCTTCTTAATGTGTTGGGTCTCATACTGTCTGCTGCTAGCGGTTGAAGACAGAACACACATCGGTCTCTCCTCTGCCCCCCCCACCGCCGCCGTGAATCCAAGAGCAAGATACCCGTCATCATATTTTCTTTTCGGTTGGCTTTTTGGTTGATTAGGCCTGTCTGGTTTGTGTCTCTCTGCTGGCGCTGGCTCGACAACTTTTAAAATCCGTGTCACAAATTGATCCATGTTGTGTTATTGTTCACACTAGCCTGCTACCCACAGTAGCGCCCGTCATAGCATCAGCACCCCCTGACTAGTAGTTGTTCATTTAAGCCATTAGTGGACGAATCGCCCCTTTATATTGATTTAATTACTTAAATAGGCTAGACAGGATAATGAGCGTTATAAAGCCGCCCTCAAGCGCACGACCGCACGCATAAAGCTTCCCACAAAGAACTGGCAAAAGTAATGATTATTAATGTGTAAAAAATAGCAAGGAAACATTCAATTGTTAATTAATAAACTGGTGTTTTCTGTGTCGCTGCAAAGATGAAGTTGACGATGAAGACTCGCCATGAACGAATAAAGATATAAAGGCATAAAAAGGGGAATGTCCCCCGTTTGGCGCGCCTCTATCCCCGGCCACGTCTCTATCCCCCACCAGTGGGGCGCCCCACACTTTGAGAGCTGCTGGTGTAACTGAACAGCGCACATATTTTCAACGCTAAAATTATGTTCTAAATTATGAATGAGTGAAGCGCTTTGGAGAACGGTCTGAATCCACTCGCATTCGCTTGGACTGCTCTCTCACTCTCCCAGCGCTGGTTTTCAGTCGTTTTCCTCTGGGAACATGTGGTAATTGGATGTCTAGGGTTGGGCATCGTTGAATTTTAACAATTCCGAATCCGATTCTACTTATCGATTCCTAATTTAGATTCCAATAAGGTAAAAAAAACAAAAAAAAACTTTAGATATCAGTCACATTTAGTCTTGGAACATTTAGTTGTAGCTGAATATCATGAATAAAACAGGCTAAAGAACAGTTACACTAGGAACATTTGACTGTGGTTTAAAATACCATAGAAAAGCAACTAACCTAACTTATACTAAAACTAACTTCAAGCATTATTAAAGACAAGTAAACACACACACAACAAATGAAAAATAAGCAATTGCAACAAATAGATGATAGATTGAAATAAGTGTTTTATGATTTTCAGGTATTCAGGTACAGAAAGTGTAATCAAATGATTTCTAACGGTTCGATTCTCTCTCAAGTCTGCTTCTGATGATCCTCGATATCAAGAACACATCCGGGCGCTTTCATGCACACTCTGTACTTGGCGTTCAGTATTGGAATTAAACTTTGACAGTTGATGATGACGTAATAAAACACAAGCAAAAGAGTATGTAGCACAACTAATATGTGAGATTCTGCCTAAATAAAAGACAAAACGAAGTATAATAAAGTTTATCATAAACTGACATTTTATTGTTATAAAATAAATAAGGTTTATCAATCAAATTAAACCTTTATCAAGACAAAAGACCTCTCAAATATGTATGAATTGTACTTACTGTTTTTAAAGAAAAACTTTTTTTTATCTCATAGTATTGACGCTTCAATAAATTTTCATTGACACTTTATTTATTGCTGACTTTATGAAATCATTGTAAATGCTTAACAGGATGGAGATCTGTCACAGACAAAGATAAAGATGTGTATTATAGAACACCAGAAAAGACAAACACAGGGAACCACAACGACCAGGTGACATGCAGAATAATTAATTTTGTGTCAATACTTTATTAGCATTAACATTAACCATTACATTTTTATTAATTTATTATTATTTATTTTTTTTTTTTTGTTATTTTCTACTGATTATTGTGGAAGATATATGCATTTTTAATGCTCACACATATGAACTGTGATTTAAGAACTCATTCAGTCTTTTTAACAATTAGTAATTCTTAATCTTTTTCATCACATAATATATATTTAACCATGAATTTCCATGACATATATTATATATTTCTATGGATATTGGACAGCAGATTGAACAGGACTTTTATTTTGGTATGGCGGTATGACATCATAAAGCTGCGCCGTGCTCTTGCAACTGTTATGATTAGGCTGAAGAAAGGTTTGTGGGTTTTGCATTTAAACTGTTTAAATCGATACACATCGATTTGGTCGTTTTTTTACCAGAGACCATGTATTATTTAACATATCTTAGTAAAATAATATGTATAGTATGCTTAATGTAACAATATTCATTTTTTTGTGAGTAAAGCATATTCACATGCAAGTAACAGAAAAGTCGCGTCTCATTTCGCACACTATATCGTGTATCAGTTTATCGTAAACACGAATTCGGGTTTTGGAAAGTGGTGATGGAGAAATGGAGTCAATTGAATCTAATGCTTTGCCAAATGATTCACTGATTCAAAGCGCTTGAATCACCGCGCGATGACGAATCCTGCCGCTCAAAACAGTGTAAAAATAAGACGAAAACAAAAATATTATTATTATGTTTGAACGACAACGTAATCTGTTAAATGTACAAATTATTAAATATGAAGTGTCTGTATAATTTGTTATTTTATTATTTTGTAGTGCTTGTTTTGATTGATTTTTGGCTAATAAGTCGATTTAAATCCATGAACTCTCTCTCTGACTGACTCCCTCACCAGTGCACTGAACTACTGAACTACAGCTTATTGAGACACACACAGAGATTTACTGTGGATTTATTTTTCTTTCTGTTAATTATTCTCATCTTAAACATGACAAATTGTCCAAACACACAGGAAAACTCCAGGAGAAACATCTGAGATCCACGTGACACTATTATAAAGATGGCGTTGATTAAACAGGAGAGTGAAGACATAAAGATTGAAGAAGTGTTCAGCGTGAAACATGAAGATACTGAGGAACAAACAGGTTAGTTTCATTCAGTCCTTATTAAAATGATCTACAGAAATGAAGTTAAACATTCTGACCAGCACGTAACTTAGTTCAAGTTCACTTGTGCATTCGCGTCATTTTGTGCAGTGCAGATATAAGTTGTAATGTTATGTTTATTTGGTAAATATCTGATTAATCTCATAAGATGCATTTCATGAGTTTATTAACCTGTTAATAAAGCGCTTCAGTTTCCCGGTGTGCATTCAGCGCTTTAGCGCAACTCAAACAGGAATGATGCTATTTGAAACCGTAATATATAATGTTAGATGTTTCTTTTTCAAAAACAAAAAACATTGATGCATTATTAATAATAATTAACACTTTTTTCTTGTATTATTTTCCTAAACTATATGGTGGTTTAATTCAAATTAGTCATTATTGTCGGAGGCTATTCCATTTTATTTATCCATGACAAATCCATTTTTATTATTTATATTTGTGTGGTCCATTTATTTGTTTGCATTATTTAGCCATTATTTTATTTATTTGTAAGGAAATAGATTTAATTTTTTTATAAAGACTTTTGGCCATTGGAGTTTAATATATATATATATATATATATATATACACTCACCGGCCACTTTATTAGGTACCCCATGCTAGTAACGGGTTGGACCCCCTTTTGCCTTCAGAACTGCCTCAATTCTTCGTGGCATAGATTCAACAAGGTGCTGGAAGCATTCCTCAGGGAGTTTGGTCCATATTGACATGATGGCATCACACAGTTGCCGCAGATTTGTCGGCTGCACATCCATGATGCGAATCTCCCGTTCCACCACATCCCAAAGATGCTCTATTGGGTTGAGATCTGGTGACTGTGGAGGCCATTTTAGTACAGTGAACTCATTGTCATGTTCAAGAAACCAATTTGAAATGATTAGAGCTTTGTGACATGGTGGAAGTAGCCATCAGAGGATGGGTACATGGTGGCCATAAAGGGATGGACATGGTCAGAAACAATGCTCAGGTAGGCCGTGGCATTTAAACGATGCCCAATTGGCACTAAGGGGCCTAAAGTGTGCCAGGAAAACATCCCCCACACCATTACACCACCACCACCAGCCTGCACAGTGGTAACAAGGCATGATGGTTCCATGTTCTCATTCTGTTTACGCCAAATTCTGACTCTAACATCTGAATGTCTCAACAGAAATCGAGACTCATCAGACCAGGCAACATTTTTCCAGTCTTCAACTGTTCAATTTTGGTGAGCTCTTGCAAATTGTAGCCTCTTTTTCCTATTTGTAGTGGAGATGAGTGGTACCCGGTGGAGTCTTCTGCTGTTGTAGCCCATCCGCCTCAAGGTTGTGCGTGTTGTGGCTTCACAAATGCTTTGCTGCATACCTCGGTTGTAACGAGTGGTTATTTCAGTCACTGTTGCCCTTCTATCAGCTCGAACCAGTCTGGCCATTCTCCTCTGACCTCTGGCATCAACAAGGCATTTCCGCCCACAGAACTGCCGCTCACTGGATCTTTTTTCTTTTTCGGACCATTCTCTGTAAACCCTAGAGATGGTTGTGCGTGAAAATCCCAGTAGATTAGCAGTTTCTGAAATACTCAGACCAGCCCTTCTGGCACCAACAATCATGCCACGTTCAAAGTCACTCAAATCAACTTTCTTCCCCATACTGATGCTCGGTTTGAACTGCAGGAGATTGTCTTGACCATGTCTACATGCCTAAATACACTGAGTTGCCGCCATGTGATTGGCTGCTTAGAAATTAAGTGTTAACGAGCAGTTGGACAGGTGTACCTAATAAAGTGGCCGGTGAGTGTATATATATATATATATAAATCATATCAGAACATCCCCACCTTTAAAATTTCTGTTCCCTTTCGAAATCAAACTCGCACTGCGTCGATGACGCTATGGAGAACGCCTCCGCGTGAACCGGTGTCTGAAAGCTTATACAATCACGGCAATCGTTATTGACCAGCGAAAGCCTATGACGTCACTACTAGTGCGACCCGGAAGTATAAAAGTGGGGGCTAGAGAACATGTCATCCTCTTTTCGTCTTCAGGCACTGTCTTGTTTGATTTGGGCTAATGGTAAAGAAAATTGACAAACATTTTAAGAAATGTGTGGATCCGTGTCTCAGGTTTCTGACACCCGAGACACACACAACTTGTGCATTTACTGTTTGGACAAAGAGCATGCATGATCAGCTCTTGAGAGACCTGGTTGTGCAAGCTGTGAGCGATTTCCACTAAGAAAACTCTGCTCTTGTCTGGCCTTGAGCTCTGCCCTTCAGAATCTCCCCAGAGTTCCCTCACACCCTCCATGAATGTAGAGTTGTTGAGTGTTATTGAACGCACTTCAGCGAGGCTTCAGCTGCCGTGGGAGCGGTTGGGGAAAGGAGCAGTTAACAGCAGGCTTGACGAACTGTTCCTTTCTGACCATAATTCCCCAGCTCCTGTGAGTCTTCCGTTCCTGTGGTTCGCTCTGTATGAATACTAAGCTCCCAAAAACTGGTTGGAAGGTCAAAGGACTGTCTCAAGGCCTCTGTTAGATCAGCCCTATAGCTGCAGGCCTAGATCAGCCCTATATGCTGAGTTCTACTCTCCAGGATGCCCGTCTCTATGATCCGGTCTGCGAGTGACTACTGCCACTATTGCAGTTCTCCCTATAATGTGCCTCCACTAATGAGGCAGATAATGTGAGAGACTCTGTTTAGGAAACAGACAGGTTGTTGGCAAGTCAGTAAATGAGACCAGGTCAGCCTCTCTGGTGGCATGTGGGGTTGACTTTGACCCCCCCAGAAAGTGACTGGACGGGACTCCTTTAGGACCCCCTGGCCATATTCCCTTAAAGGAACCCCTTCCATGGAACCTGTTGGTTCCAAGTTTTTTATCGTCCTTGGTTGGCCTTCATTGTTTCGGAGGCCTCTTTGAGGCTTATAGCTTGGGCAGTGGCCGTAGGGAATAATGTGACTGACAGCCTGTATGTGACACGAAGGTGGAGTGGTTTGGCATTTCAGGTTGAAACTGCCATTTCTGATGTTTATGTCTCAGCCATAATTAGCATGCACTCCCCTCAGCATGGTGGGTTGGTATATCATTCCCCACAGCGTCATCAACGTAGTGTGAGTTCTCTTTCGCAAGGTGGTGTGAAAAACAATCCTTTCCCCCTCTCTGAAAAAGCATGGTATTAACCCAGTATGGCCTACGTAGAATCACTTCTGCCGGTCGACAGAGCAAGATACCAGGGCTCCAGACTAACTTTTTTCACCTCCGTCCTGGAACCGTCCTGAAAACCAATTTGAACCGTCCTAAAGTGAATGTCAACCGTCCCAAAATAAAACTGTTGTTTCTGTACTTTGTTATTATGATCTATAGTTCATGCAGAATATTTTTTTTTTTTTTTTTTTTACATATAGGCTACGAAAATTAAGAGAAAAATACACAGCTCAAAACGTTTTTGAGTTGGTTGGATTAAACAATAACAAATACATACTGGTGACTAAATATCTCAAAGTGGTAATGTGTCATAGCTGATCATCTGGAAACGTGTTAAGAGAAAGAGCTTTAAAAAGTGTAATATGACTTCCCTAGAACACAGAATTTGGGGGAAATTCTGTCTCCATCTCAGTCTTTGTACTGAGATCTTCGTGCTGGAAAAAACATCTATTAACCTGTTAATATGAATGATTTTAAAGTTTGAACATGCAATACAGATACAGATTTAACTGCTTAAAATATCTTAAAATTAAATAAAACCACTTTTCCTAAAATAGAACAGTCTTCTTTTCAATTAATGATATATGCATTCTTTATAACTACTTGCATACATAATTCTTTATTCTTTCAAGCAGCAGACATAGTTATTTGTATGAACTAATTATATTAAATATAACATTAAAGCTATTAACGAGCAGTGAATGCTTTTCTCTTTTTCTTTTGTTGCTTGATCAATATTAAGGACACGGACCGCATTAGGTTTATTACGCACGGTCACTTTAAGACGTCGGATCATGTCTAATGACATGCGGATACAATTGCACTGATGCACATCCGATTCTCTCACAACTGTTTAAGACATAACCAACATAGTTTACATGAATACTCTCCAAAACGGACATTTAGACATAATGTTGTGCATGTGTATTTGTCCACTCAGACACGAAAGAGAGCTCAATCAGTCCACGCGCGCTGTATGGGCGTCTATGTGCATGGCTGCACGCTTCGGTCGTGTGTGTGCGCACAGAAAACCGAATAGAGCTATTTTTTGCGTCGTCACTCTTATTCATATATATATATATATATCTCTGCTCTACTCATTCTCCCAGACGTTTACATATTTTAACGTTACTTCCCGCTGGGTAGATCAGCACGTTACAAATGTGCGCATCTACACGCAGAACATCAGTTATGACTGGATCGCTTCCCAAATCGTCACTATCTAACATTTTTGTCTAGTTTTTATTCGTTGAATATCTGTTGTTTAACCAGCGCAACATATTTACGATGTCATTAAGCCATTTGATAGATGTACCGCGGAACAAGTCTCCGGGTGAGTAGCCGGCCAGTGATAGTAACGTTAGGCTATATAGCATGAGAAGACGCGCTCCGTTGTAGTCAGCACTTGGTCGGTTAATTTTGACATTTTCTAAGTAAGTTAGCCCATAGGCTAGAAATAAATGAACACACAGACAAAAATATCTTTCGTCCTGTAGGCGTCCTGGAGAATATTTCTGTTCGTCCTAAACACATTTTCTATCGTCCCCAGGACGATAGGACGCCGTTAGTCTCGAGCCCTGCAAGATACATAGAAAAACTGAGCCGTATTGTCTGGACATTATCTGACTGGACACACGAACCAACGGAATTGCCTGATATTTCATTTTCTCGTCCAAATGCATGCTGCTTCCCCAAATATTACACAACAATAGCTACTTCACTTCATACATCACCTAGTAGATAAAGAAGTTTATTCAGTGTTCCTGAATTTAATGGTTATAGTGTATGTATTATATTGAACGTTTTAAAAAATCATAAAACAGTCTTGTGCTATGAAATGGATATTTTTTTGCGTGTGCAATGCAAAGGGCATTTATGTACAAGTACCAGGTTTACATAGCCTGGTTAAAACCAGACCATTCTCAGTTGTAACTGAGTTATGGTCTGGCAAAGCGTCATAGACAAATCATTTCCAGAGGGGCGTCACCAACGGACGTCACGGATAGACCTAAAACCAATCAGAGCGATGAAGGAGATGATGTATGCAGAGCGGCGGAGACACATCTACGAGTGTTGTTCTTTGCTCGTTTTTTAACAAAAAGGAAACGTTCAAATCGCTTAAAACAGACGCGATAGCTGATTGGAACGAGGGATGTTCGACGGCGGCATCCATCTTTGTAATGTAGGCTACAAAATCTGCTTCAAAATCCCAGCGCTGTCGTCATCGTGTAAAGCCCGCCCCAACGTTTCTGATTGGTGCCTCGATTTCGACGGATTGGAAATGGGCTTGAATGAGCTCTTTGCCAGACTAACTTTCAGAGCAAATCTAAATTTGCCGGAAGTTGTCTGGGTTTTCCCAGGCTAGGTTTTACAAACATTTTTCAAAAACCTAAAAGCCAGTTATTGATGAGCTGTTTGGCATCAATAACACAGGTTTAGATAAAGTTTAGACATTCGTCTGTTTTCTGTTGTCTTGCATGCATGTAGCTTTATATGTTTATTTATTCGTTTTTCTTTACAGCCATGCACGAATGAATTCCTGTTTTCTATGGGTTTCAGCACTTACATTTTACAAAGCAGATTCGGAGTTCAGATGTCTGTGTCACAATATTTTGCCTTCAAATTCCTGACAATAGTAAAACAAAATGTATTTGCTTTTTTAAAGCAAACGTCTTCATCGAAACATGAGTCCAACACTTCCCATAATGAAATAAAGACTTTTGAATGTTTTGTACATCAATAACCTCATATTTTGTCGCTATGTGATAGCTCAACGTGAAAAACTGCTTTAATGATAAGTTGACTGCTTTTTTTTGATGTAGTTCAAGTCCCATGACAAGTATGACTTTATTCCAAGTAATGAAATCCCTTATTTTTCATCTTTACAATAATACCAGCATCAGCATCAAACCATGTAGAGAGCTTCATGGAATGGGTTTCCATGGCCGAGCAGCTGCATTCAAGCCTTACATCACCAAGTGCATGCGAAGGGTGCAGTGGTGTAAAGCACGCCGCTACTTGACTCTAGAGCAGTGGAGAGCTGTTCTCTGGAGTGACGAATCCCGCTTCTGCATTGTGCCAGCATTAAAGTTTGGTGGAGGGGGGATTATGGTGTGGGGTTGTTTTTCAGGGGTTGGGCTTGGCCCCTTAGGTTCAGTGAAAAGAACTCTTAATGTTTCAGCCAGAGATGGAAATTAACTTTTTTGTCCACCTGCCACTGTGGCTGGTGGATTCCAAAATCTACCAGCCACTCAACATTTTTACCACCCACTTTCAAGTCAAGTCACCTTTATTTATATAGCGCTTTTTACAATACAGATTGTATCAAAGCAGCTTCACAGTTATAACATGAAAATAATACAACAAAGTTTGTTTCTAGAAGAAAATTACATCAACGTCCACCTTAAGTAAGGCAGATCAATAATAGTGTTGAATATTAAATGTCCCCAACTAAGCAAGCCAAAAGCCAAGGCAACAGTGGGAAGGAACCAAAACGCCATCAGGTGACAGAATGGAGAATAAAACCTTGGGAGAACCCAGACTCAGTCGGGGGCCAGTTCTCCTCTGGCCAACGAAGGAACAGTGTATGATTTGGGCAGCATTACAAGTCAGATTGGATCGGAACATTTAGAGTATTTGTCCATTTCCATCTGGTTGGAAGTCAAAGTAATCACGCCGGTATGGAGACGAGTTGTTGAGGATCAGTGTCGATGGCTGTCGTGTCGATGAGGCCTTCACAGGGCTGATGAGGCTGGCACTTCAGGATGAGTTGGGATGGGTCCAGGCACAGGTCCACCATAGAGGGTCCCTCGGGATAAACAGAGAGACTAATATTAGCGTAGACGCCATCCTTCTTATGATGTACCAAGTACATCAGGATTTACGGGACGTGTTCTCGGTTCTGGCTGATCTAAACTATGCAGCCTGATTTTGAATTAAGGAAGTCTATAGTGTGTTATGTGTATGCTAGGCCAAAGAGATGTGTTTTTAGTCTAGATTTGAACTGACAGAGTGTGTCTGCTTCCCGGACAATGTTAGGAAGATTGCTCCAGAGTTTTAGTGCTAAATATGAAAAGGATCTACCGCCAGCAGTCGATTTTGATATTCTAGGTATTATCAACTGGCCGGAATTTCGAGAACGCAATAGGCGTGAAGGACTATAATGCGTTAAGAGCTCGCTCAAGTACTGCGGAGCTAAACCATTTAGTGCTTTGTAAGTAATCAGCAATATTTTTAAATGTATACGATGTTTAATAGGGAGCCAACCAATGCAGTGTTGACACAACCGGGATAATATGGTCATACTTCCTGGTTCTGGTAAGAACTCGAGCTGCTGCATTTTGAACTAGCTGTAGTTTGTTTATTAAGCGTGCAGGGCAACCACCCAGTAGAGCATTACAATAATCTAGTCTTGATGTCATGAACGCATGAACTAATTGTTCCGCATTTGTCAATGAGAGCATATGGCGTAATTTAGATATATTTTTAAGATGGAAAAATGCGGTTTTACAGATACTAGACACGTGATTTTCAAATGAAAGGTTCCAGGTTCCTAACCAACGACGAAGACTTAACAGAGCAGCCATCAAGTGTTAGACAGTATTCTAGGTTATTACGTGTGGAAGTTTGTCCAATAATTAGAATCTCTGTTTTTTCAGAATTTAGTAGTAGGAAATTACTAGTCATCCAATTTTTTTATATCAGCTATGCATTCCGTTAATTTTGTGAATTGGTAAGTTTCATTAGGTTTTGAAGAAATATACAGCTGAGTATCATCGGCATAACAGTGAAAGCTAATTCCATGTTTCCTAATGATATCTCCTAATGGTAGCATGTACAGAGTGAACAGCAACGGTCCTAGTATTGAGCCTTGTGGTACACCATACTGAACTTGTGATCGATAAGACATCTCTTCATTTACTGCTACAAACTGATAACGGTCAGATAAGTATGACTTAAACCATGCTAATGCAATTACACTAATGCCAACATAGTTTTCTAGTCTATTTACATTTAGTCATTTAGCAGACGCTTTTATCCAAAGCGACTTACAACTGAGGACTAAACCAAGCGAGTCATCGTGAATAGACAAAAACAACGCAAGAAGTGCTCAAAATACAAAGTTCAGACATTGCTCGGAGTAGCATAAGCCAGATAAGCAAGGATTTAAAGGAAAAGGAAAGAATTAAAAAAAAAAAAAAAATTATGTTAAGTGCTCACGGAAGAGATGAGTTTTCAGTTGTCTTTTGAATGCTGTCAGGGATTCTGCATTCCGGATGAGGGTGGGCAGATCATTCCACCAGCATGGTACCGTGAATGAGAATGTTCTGGAGAGTGATTTTGAGGCTCTCTGTGATGGTACCACGAGCCGTCGCTCATTGACTGATCGTAGGCTTCTGGTAGGGATGTAGACACTTAGTAGTGAGTGGAAGTAGGAGGGAGCTGATCCTGTGGTCAATCTGTAAGCAAGTGTCAACACCTTGAACTTGATGCGAGTGGTAGCCAGTGCAGAGAGATGAACAGAGGAGTGACGTGGGCCCTTTTGGGCTCGTTGAAGACCAGACGAGCTGCAGCATTCTGGATCATTTGTAGAGGTTTAGTTGCGCATGATGGAAGTCCAGCCAGAAGAGCGTTGCAGTAATCAAGCCTAGAAATTACCAGGGCCTGGACGAGAAGTTGTGTTGCATGCTCAGTTAGGAAAGGTCTGATCTTCCTGATATTGTGCATAGCAAACCTGCATGATTTGATGTGTCTTTGTGATGTGGTCTGTGAAGGTCAGCTGATCATCAAAGATTACTCCAAGATTTCTGACCGACCTTGATGGGGTGATTGAGGAAGAATCTAGCTGGATAGTGAAGTCGTGCTGTAGAGACGGATTGGCAGGGAGGATGAGAAGCTCAGTCTTTGCCAGGTTGAGCTGCAGGTGATGTTCCTTCATCCATGCCGAGATGTCCACCAGACAGCTTGAGATCCGTACAGCTACTGTGGGATCATCTGGTTGAAATGAGAGGTAGAGCTGGGTGTCATCAGCATAGCAATGGTAAGAGAAACCATGTGCCTGTATGATGGGTCCCAGTGATGTGGTGTAAATGGAGAAGAGGAGCGGTCCAAGAACTGAACCCTGGGGAACCCCTGTGGTCAGCTGATGTGCTTTGGATACCTCGCCTCTCCATGTGACCCTGAAGGACCTACCTGTGAGATAGGACTCAAACCAGTGAAGAGGAGTACCTGTGATGCCCAGTGATGAGAGGGTGGACAGAAGGATCTGATGGTTCACAGTGTCGAAGGCAGCAGACAGATTCAGGAGGATGAGAACTGATGATTTTGGAAGCAGCTTTTGCGATCCGCAGGGCTTCGGTGACCGACAGCAATGCAGTCTTGGTCGAATACCCTTTCTTGAAGCCAGATTGGTTGACATCCAGCTGGTTGTTCAGAGACAGGAAAGATGATACTTGGTTGAAAGCAACTCGTTCAAGTGTTTTCGCAATGAATGGTAGGAGAGAGACAGGACAGTAATTCACTCAGTGATGTGTTTAACGTTGGTTTTTTAAGCAGTGGAGTTACCCGAGCCTGCTTGAATGCTGTAGGGAAAATGCCAGTGTGAAGGGATGAGTTGATGATGTGTGTGAGAGCTGGAAGAAGTGTGGGAGAGATTGCTTGTAGAAGGTGTGAGGGGATGGGGTCCAGAGGGCAGGTGGTAGGATGACTAGAGAGGAGAAGTTTAGATACTTCATCCTCGGTTAGTGGAGTGAAGGAGGAGAGAAGGTTGTTGGCTGTGGGAGAGGTTAGTCTGGGTTCCTGTGTGTGTGAAGCTGAGAACTGACTGCTGATAGTTGTAGTTTTGTTAGTGAAGAAGTTAGCAAAATCATCAGCAGTTAGCGAGGAGGTGGGTGGTGGTGGAGGTGGACAGAGGAGAGAGTTGAATGTCTTGAACAGTGAACGTGTGTTAGAGGCGCTGTTGATCTTGTTGTGGAAATATGAAGATTTTGCGGTGTGAACATCAGCAGAAAAGGCAGAGAGCAGAGACTGATGCCTACTGAGGTCAGATGTGTCTTTTGATTTGCGCCATTTCCTCTCTGCTGCCCTGAGTTCGGTCCGGTGTTCACAAAGAACCTCAGATAACCAGGGGTTGGAGGGAGTAGCGCGTGCTGGCCTGGAGGAGAGAGGGCAGATGTTGTCTAAAGAAGAGGTTAGAATGGAGCATAAAGTATCCGTTGCAGTATTCACATCCAGAGATGAGAAATGCCAGGGTGAGGGAAGAGAAGATGACGCAGCAGAGGTTTCGTCTGAAAGTGACTGGTAGGGGAGTTGGTGGTGCATGGGTAGTGAGTTGTAGATTGAAAGTAATGAGGAAATGGTCTGAGACGTGGAGAGGTTTCACCAAAATATTGTCTGTGATGCCGTTGGAGATCGAAAGAGGCTAGGAGAGAGATGAAGTCTGTTGCATACGGCTTCTCTAGATGAATGTTGAAGTCGCCAAAGACTACAAGTGGGACGCCATCCTCAGGGAAAGAGGAAAGCAGCACATCCAGCTCCCCAGTTGACCTGGGGGGCGATATATGACTACAATATGGATCTTAGTGGGAGTTGTAAGTGTAATAGCATGATATTCAAATGAGTAGTTATTGCATAGAGAAGAGAGAGTTGAGTATTCCCAATTGTTAGAAATGAGAAGACCAGTACCCCCACTGGTTCCCAGTTGACCTGGGGGGCGATATATGACTACAATATGGATCTTAGTGGGAGTTGTAAGTGTAATAGCATGATATTCAAATGAGTAGTTATTGCATAGAGAAGAGAGAGTTGAGTATTCCCAATTGTTAGAAATGAGAAGACCAGTACCCCCACCCCTCCCCGACTGCGAGGGGTGTGAGAGAAAGAGAAGTTGTTAGAGAAAGCAGCAGGGGTTGCTGAGTCTTCTGGATGGATCCAGGTCTCAGTCAAACCCAAGATTTTAAGAGTAGAATGAGATGCAAAGGCTGGAATGAAGTCAGCTTTATTGACTGCTGATTGACAATTCCATAGACCCATAGAAAGAGTGAGAGGTGAGTGTGAGGATGAGGGAATAGGGCGCAGATTAGCAGTATTGCGCTGCCTTTTGTGCATGATGAGAGAGCGTTGTCGAGAGACAACAGGAATGTATTGAAAGCACATTTTGATTAAGGGAAATGGTGAGGAAAGGAAGGTGGGAAAGGAAAGGGTGAAGAAGATACTTAAGTGTCTTGCAGGTGTCCTTGCTCGGTGGAGTCGCGCAGGTAGAGTCGCAGGTCTTTACCCGAGTCGGTCTTAACACGAGGAGGCTGAACACGAGAGCTGAACGCTTCCGCTGACGCTTCCGCGACAGCGCGCACACTACATAGATATAAAGCTTTCAATCGCCTGAGTGAGGACAGCTGTGGCCGCCCTTGCAATTAGCACAGCCAATGCAACTATCCCGAGAATGGGCCAAACCGAAACTAGCTGTTGAACAGCGCTACTTAAGTGCTACAATAAAATACAGACTGCAACCCTTTAGATGCGCGGCATAAATTCAAAATAGGAACGCGTCTAATTAAAATACAGATATTTAGTGAAGATAAAAATTATAAATAAGCAAAGAATCGAAAATAAACAGGAGAACTGGATATTAAGAAAAAACAACTTACGCGCTCTTGTTGTTCTCACAGAGTGACTGCTTGTCCTATTTAAAAGAATGTTGTGGTCAATTGTGTCAAATGCAGCACTAAGATCAAGTAACACTAATAGAGAGATACAACCACGATCGGATGATAAGAGCAAACCATTTGTGACTCTGATGAGAGCTGTCTCAGTACTATGGTACGGTCTAAATCCGGACTGAAAATCCTTGCAGATATCATTTCTTTCTAGAAAGGAACACATTTGTGAGTATACTGCTTTTTCCAGTATCTTTGACAGAAAAGGCAGATTCGAGATCGGCCTGTAATTGACAAATTTTGTATGATCAAGTTGCGGTTTTTTAACAAGCGGTTTTATCATAGCCAGCTTAAAGGTTTTTGGTACGTATCCTAGAGACAAAGACGAATTAATGATATTAAGAAGAGGAAGCATCTCTTTCCAGACTGATCTCATGAAATGGCGTATGTATGACACGCCAATTCGTATTTCCATTTTTGGCGTGCTATCAACACGCATAATCGGTTTTCAGCGTGTTTATCAAAGCCTTGACTTAACGTTACATTTCTTTCTTTCTTTCTTTCTTTCTTTATTGTATTTATATAGCACAATTTATTGCAACTACAGTTGCACCAATGTGCTTTCCAGCAATAGCAAATAAAAACATAAAAAGTAAAATACATAGACATCACACATACATATACAACATAGGACAACAACAGAGGATTTAGTCTCAACGCCCAGAGGGATTAAACGCCTGAGTTAATAGGTGGGTTTTCGGTAATGATTTAAAACTGGAAATAGTCTGAGCCAATCTAATGTGAACTGGTAACAGATTCCAAAGTTTCGGGGCAGCGATCGAGAAAGCACGATCCCCCCTATGTTTAAATCTGGATCTAGGGATCGTTAAAAGTGACTGATCAGAGGACCGTAGGGATCTATTTGATGAATAACGTTTCACTAAAGGATCAAAGTATGCGGGTGCCATACCATTTAAGGATTTAAAAACAAACATTAAAAGTTTATATTCTATACGGAAACGGATCGGCAACCATTGGAGAGAGTACAAAATTGGAGTAATGTGCTCACGCTTTTTTGTACCTGTCAGTATCCTAGCGGCCGCATTTTGGACTGTCTGCAAACGCGCCAACGCTGTCTGGCTAACTCCTGTGTAGAGGGTGTTACAGTAATCGAGTCGTGAAAAAATAAAAGCATGAATCACTTTCTCAAGGTCATTAAAAGAAAGCATGCTCTTTACCTTGGATAGAAGTCTAAGATTAAAAAAGCAAGATTTAACTACATTATTTATTTGCTTATCGAATTTGAGGTCTATATACTGTATTACTGTATATATAAATATATGACCTACCCCAACCCCGTCCCTAAACCTACCCGTCACTGGGGTTAATACCATTTATGAGTCTTCCCCTACCATCCTAGGAAAAAAAATATTGCTCCACAGATGTAAATATACATTTTGCTTCGTTTCGCTCGTACATTTAACAGCGTACACATACACGCGGAATCACTCGGACATTTAACGGCGTACACATACACGCAAAAGATGACGGTTAATTTCGCCGTGGACACACACGCGGATAGCTCAAAATACGTATAGATAACACGCCACTTGACTTGAAAGTGGCGTGTATGTTTACGCAAAGTCATGATGTCATGTTGCTCTTTCAGTAGCTTAGTCGGAATAGGGTCTAACATACAAGTTGTTGATTTAGATGATTTAACGAGTTTGCAAAATTCTTCCTCTCCTATAGCAACAATTGAACCACATTTTTCCTCAGGGAGACTACAATGCACTCCCTGATGCAATACTGTAGTAGACGGTTGCATAGTTATAATTTTGTCCCTGATATTATCAATCTTATAAGTGAAGAAATTCATAAAGTCATCACTGCTGTGTTGCTCCTGGGCTTGAAGCTTTCTTTTTCGTTAGTTTAGCCACTGTTTCAAATAAATACCTAGGATTATGTTTATTTTCTTCTAATAGGGTTGAAAAATAAGCAGATCTAGCAGCTTTTAAGGCCTCTCTGTAAGAAATCGAGCTCTCCTTCCATGAAATCCGAAATACCTCTAGTTTAGTTTTCTTCCAGCTACGCTCCATTTTTCTGGCTGCTCTCTTAAGGGCCCGGGTGTGCTCGCTGTACCATGGCGTTGGACTATTTTCTTTAATCTTCTTTAAGCGCAACGGAGCAACTGCGTCTAAAGGGCTGGAAAAGAGAGAGTTAAAAGTTTCTGTTGCAATATCGAGTTCTTCTAAGCTATCCGGGATGCTGAGATGATGGGGAAGATTATTGATAAAGCAATCTTTAGTGGCAGAAGTAATAGGTCTAACATATTTATAACACGGAGTCGGCTTCGCTGCTTTGGCTAAGTGAAGTTTACATGAGACTAGATAATGATCTGAGATGTCATTGCTCTGCTGCAGAATTTCAACGGCATCAACATCTATTCCATGTGATAGTATTAGATCTAGAGTATGATTACAACAATGAGTAGGTCCCGACACGTGTTGTTTAACTCCAATTGAGTTTACAATGTCTTTAAATGCCAATCCCAATGCATCTTTTTCATTATCTACATGTATGTTAAAATCACCAACAATTAGTACTTTATCTGCAGCCAATACTAGTTCTGATAGAAAGTCCGCAAATTCTTTGATAAAGTCTGTATGGTGCCCTGGTGGCCTGTATACAGTAGCCAGCAGAATTCTCAAATGTGATTTATCATTTACACTATATATTTTTACATTAAGCACCAATACTTCAAAAGAAGTATATTTAAAACTAGATTTCTTAGTGGTTTTGAAGATATTACTGTAAATTACAGCAACACCTCCCCCTTTGCCTTTCAAACTTTCTTGTTTTTAACCGACAATGTGTAACTGCATGTGAAAATGAATACTACAAGATCTACAATACTCAAGCTGTTTATTCCATAGGGTAAAGTCTCAAGGTGTGCCTCCTTTAAAAGTGTCTGGGTGAAATGGCATGCTACTTTTATTTACCCGCCACTGTGGCTGCTAGGTGAAGGGAGTTTACCAGCCACAACACAAAATCACCAGCATTTGGCTGGTGGCTGGTGCTAATTTCCTTCAGCATACCAAGACATTTTGGACAATTTCATGCTCCCAACTTTGTGGGGAGAGTTTGGGGATGGCCCCTTCCTGTTCCGGATGAATTGATGAATTGAAAGATGATGAATTAGAGCGGAGACTGTGAGCCAGGCCTTCTTATCCAACATCCGTGCCTGACCTAACAAATGCGCTTCTAGATGAATGGTCAAATTCCCATAAACACACTCCTAAACCTTGTGCAAAGCCTTCCCAGAAGAGTTGAAGCTGTTATAGCTGCAAAGGGTGGGCCAACTCCATATTAAACCTCATGGATTAAAAATGGGATGTCATTAAAGTTCATGTGCATGTAAACCCAGACGTCCCAAAACCTTTGGGAATATAGTGTACATCCCAACAGGGCAACAAATATTGCAATTACTGTTTCGTGTTGACTTTAAGAAGGCTGTTTTTTATAATAATCATAGTTCATTTTATTGTTGTCATTTTTGTTTGCGTGTTTAAGTTTTTCCACAACCCAAGCGTACCTATAGGACTATAGAACGGTGCATAAAACAAACTCATAAAGACAAAAGTAAATCAGCTCCATATCAGCAGGGGTGTGAAGTGATTACAAAGTGGAGACGGACTTTTGACTTGAGCTCGGCGACTTCTAAGGCCCCCCCCCCCTGCCTCAGGCCCTGGGTACCCTTTATCCCCCCAGTACGACGCCCCTGCATATAGGTGTCCACCTCTGCTTCTGGGTCATCAGCTTGTCATGGCATTGCTGACAGCTTTGGCAGTGGACACCGCTGTCTTATCTCCTTCCGTAGGATCCATTTCCACAGTAGCACATATTTCTATAAGTTTTGATTTTGCTGCGATTTTTCTCCATTTGTGAAAGAGTGTGATGTTTTTGACGAGGGTCCAGAACAGAGATGATCAGGGCTGGTTTGACCACCAACTCATCCGTGTCAACCTTTGGTGAACAATATTCTTCTAATTAATGTTTGTATTAATGTAACAAAACAGGATATTTTAATGAAATGGGTTAATATAACAACACATGCTAGGTATTATACCAATTCTAAGGAATAGTAATAATAATCAACTACCCCCATGTGGCCACTTAAGGACTGCTGAATCTTCGCCTTGAACTCTGCCACTCTTTGGCTGTCATCCTCGGCTCTGATCAGGTGTATGTTTAGAAGGTTAAATGTGATGGTGTAAATGTTGGAAATTGACACTTCCTTTTGTATTGACATGATGGTGGTTGCACATTTTAAGGTTTCCAACCCTGGTGCAATCACTACCATTTTTTGCTAGTATTCATCTGAGATCTCGAGGGTTCTGGCTTCTTGCAGCTCTGTTACCGTTCGGTCAGACACAACAAGAAGTCTTCCAAACACCTCACATGCTGAGATTCATCTTGTTTTGCACAATTGAAGGAAATTTTATTTGTTCTTTCTTTGCCTTCAGTGCCTTGCATGTAGGGGTGCTGTGGTTGAAGTGCCTGACAAGCCGCCCAGGTGTAATGATAACACAAGTTCAAGTTTCAAGTTTAATTTATTTATAAAGCACATTTAAAACAACCTTGGGTTGACCAAAGTGCTGTACAAGAAATATATAGGTCCATCCCCAAAATTAAAATAAACATTCACAAGACATTAAAAGCACAAGAGTACAAATAGGTTTTTAAAAGACTTCTAAACTCAGACACTGTGGACGCTGTTTTGATAGATAATGGCAATTTGTTCCATAACCTGAGGCCAGCTACTGCAAAGGCTCTGTTACCCCTGCATTTCAGTCTGGATCTGGGTACTCGTAGTAGGTGATTGGTCTGTGATCTGAGCAATCTGACTGGTTTGTGTTCCGTAACCAACTCAGTAAGGTATTGAGGAGCGAGACAGTTTAACGCTTTATACACAAACAGCTAAATTTTAAATTCAATACGATACTGAACCCTAGTCAACATTGCTCAAATCAGTTTTCTTGGTAGGCCCAAACAGGACAATTTGAGTTTTGTCATCATTCAAATGGAGAAAGTTATTGTTTAGCCATGCTTCCAAATCTTGAAGACAGTCCATCAATTGATTTATGGCAGACCTGTCATTGCGCATAAATGGTTTGTAAAGCTGTGTGTCATCGGCATAGCAGTGATATGAAACACCAAATCTTCTAAATCTAGAACCCATGGGTAACATGTACAGAGAAAACAGTAAAGATGCTAAAGTTTAACCCTGAGGGACACCACATGTAACATACATGTGCTACAGAAGAAGAATGCTTCCCTATATTTATAGACAATTTGAGTAAACTGCAGGATCAGGCGAAGGCTTCTTTGGGATCGGTGACACTGAAGCTAATTTAAAGCGATCTGGAACAGTCCCTGTCAAAAGACAGTTGTTTATTATCATTACTAGATCAGGACCAATGGTTTCAAAAATTTGTTTTACAAATCGTGAGGGCAAAACATTGTGGGGAGAAAAGGTGGCTTTTAATTTTAGAGCGATTTCTTGACATGTCTGTAAAGAGACTAATTCAACATCACTCCATTGAGTAGTGGATAAAATGGGGTCTGGAATAGAATATGCCATTGTAGATAACTGAAAGTTTTCGCATAGTAAAAATGAAACCTTTGGAAATATCTGCATCAGGGGTTTAAAACAGAATCTATCATTGAAAATAAAATTCTAGAACCGTAAGAATTTTTGGCTATAATGTACAATAAATATTTCGCTTTTGCAATCTTGGCAGCCTTTTGAAAATTATGCAAAGAGGCCTTCAGTATTTCATATGATACCTGAAGCCCATCCTTCTTCCACTTTCGTTCACACTGACGACATTGCTGTCTAAGTTCCCGAAAATATCATTGTTTATGTATGGCTGGGATTTGCATTCCCGATTAAAAAGCTTTCAATAACATCTAAAATATTACAACATCTATTATTGAACAGTTGCACTTGACCATCAACACTCAAGTGGTAAAGGAACAGAGTCCAAGGTAAGAGGTTGATATTCCTCCAGATACATATTAGATGAACGCAATGCACAAACGCATTAAAACTGTCATTAACCACCAGCTGAAGTGTATACGCACAACAGGCTATTGAGTCCCATTTCACCCATCCGGGAGAGTTTGCTGCCACAATGTTTGTGAATTATCGTAAACACATGCAGACACTTTCCCAGTTAGTCATCAATTAGTTAAGCTGTAAGGTTGTCAGCTGTGTGTTGCCATTAAACTGGTGTTAACTTGTATCTGTCTTTTTTCGCTTTAGACCTGATGCTGCGGAAAGAGGAGAGTCAAGACCTTAATAATATGAAAGATGAACATCATGATTTCAAGACTGGAGAGAAATCAACAAAGTTGGAAAAGTCTCAGAAGACCAAACCTAACAGTTATTTCCCTTGCCTGGAATGTGGAAAAAGTTTCAGTCAAAAACGAAGCCTTAAATCCCACATGGTAGTTCACACTGGAGAGAAGCCTTTCACATGCCAACAGTGTGGAAAGAGATTCTATCGAAACCGAAACCTGAAATCCCACATGAGAGTTCACACTGGAGAGAAGCCTTTCACCTGCCAACAGTGCGGAAAGAGTTTCAGTCAAAACCGAAACCTGAAATCCCACATGTTAGTTCACACTGGAGAGAAGCCTTTCACATGCCAACAGTGTGGAAAGAGTTTCAGTCAAACCCGAGACCTGAAATCCCACATGTTAGTTCACACTGGAGAGAAGCCTTTCACATGCCAACAGTGTGGAAAGAGTTTCTATCGAAACCGAAACCTGAAATCCCACATGTTAGTTCACACTGGAGAGAAGCCTTTCACATGCCAACAGTGTGGAAAGAGTTTCTATCGAAACCGAAACCTGAAATCCCACATGTTAGTTCACACTGGAGAGAAGCCTTTCACATGCCAACAGTGTGGAAAGAGTTTCAGTCAAACCCGAAACCTTAAATCCCACATGTTAGTTCACACTGGAGAGAAGCCTTTCACATGTCAACAGTGTGGAAAGAGTTTCTATCAAAACCGAAACCTTAAATCCCACATGTTAGTTCACACTGGAGAGAAGCCTTTCACATGCCAACAGTGTGGAAAGAGTTTCACTCAAATACAAAGCCTTAAAGTCCACATGAGAATTCACAATGGAGACAGCCACTACATCTGCCAACATTGTGGAAAGAGTTTCACTCAAAAACAAAACCTTAATGTCCACATGCAAATTCACACTGAAGACGGCCACTACATCTGCCAACATTGTGGAAAGAGTTTCACTCAAAAACGAAACCTGGATGTCCACATTAGAATTCACACAAGAGAGAGTCCTTTTACCTGTCAACAGTGTGGAAAGAGTTTCACGCAAAGACAAAACCGTAAAGCCCACATGAGAATTCACACTGGAGAAAAACCTTATACTTGCTCTCCTTGTGGTCAGAGTTTTGCACATAAACATACCCTTAATACCCACATGAGAGTTCACACTGGAGAGAAGCCTTTCACCTGCCAACAGTGTGGAAAGAGTTTCAATCAAAAACAAAACCTTAATGTCCACATCAGAATTCACACTGGAGACCACCGATTCATCTGTCAACAGTGTGGAAAGAGTTACTCTCAAAAAAACAAACTTAAAGCCCACATGAGAGTTCACACTGGAGAAAAACTTTTCAACAGTTGTAAATCTTAGGTTTCACATTATCATTCACACTGGAGAGAAACTTTACTTTATTTGTCATTGTACACACGATACAACGAAATTGCAGAGCTTCTGCATAAGGTGCATGGTATATAATAAAACAAAAATAAAATAAATAAGGAAATAAAAAATACATAATACAAAGTGATGTATTAAAATGTTTACACATATTGTGCTGGGTAAGAGGTCAGTACATACGAAGTGTTCAGTGCATATGTGTATTCAGTGTAATTATAGCTCAGGGTAAAAAGCTGTCCTTGAGTCTTTTTGTCCTTGACTTAAAGCATCTGTACCGCCTACCAGAGGGACACAGTTTAAACAGATGGGAACTAGTGTGAGAGTGGTCTTTTTCAATGTTCTGGGCTCTGCTGAGGCAGCAGGTGTTGTAAAGGTCCTTCAGGGAGGGTAGAGGGCAACCAATGATCCTCTGCACGGTGTTAATAATCAGCTGTGCTAAACCGTTTATTAGAAGAAAAAAAAACGTTCACATGTGATCAGTGTGGAAGGATTTTCACACGTAAAGTAACCCTTAATTGCCACATGAGGATTCACTCAGGAGAGAACAGTTTTATATGTCATCACTGTGGAAAGAGTTTCAGTCGTAAAAGTTGCCTCAACACTCATATGAGACTACTCTAGAGAGAGTCCTTTCACCTGTCAACAGTGTGGAAAGGGTTTCACGCAAAGAACCACAATGGTTCTTTTAAGGACCACAATGGAAACGAGCCTTTGGGCTTTTTTGTGTGTTTTTTTTTTCCTTTTGAACACTTTGTGTTGATTGTTGTTGTTCAATAAAGTTTTCATTTATCCATGCAAGACAAAACCGTTAAGCCCACATGAAAATTCACACTGGAGAAAAGCCTTATACTTGCTCTCATTGTGGTCAAGAGTTTTGCACATAAAAACACCCTTAATTGCCACATGAGGATTCACTCAGTAGAGAAGCCTTTCATCTGTAAAATTTGTGTGACAAGTTTTTCACAAAAAGGAAATCTTAAGGCTCACACGAGTACAGGTCCTTCTAAAAAAATTAGCATATTGTGATAAAGTTCATTATTTTCCATAATGTAATGATAAAAATTAAACTTTCATATATTTTAGATTCATTGCACACCAACTGAAATATTTCAGGTCTTTTATTGTTTTAATACTGATGATTTTGGCATACAGCTCATGAAAACCCAAAATTCCTGTCTCAAAAAATTAGCATATTTCACCCGACCAATAAAAGAAGTGTTTTTAATACAACAAAAAAAAGTCAACCTTCAAATAATTATGTTCAGTTATGCACTCAATAGTCAATACTTGGTCGGGAATCCTTTTGCAGAAATGACTGCTTCAATGCGGCGTGGCATGGAGGCAATCAGCCTGTGGCACTGCTGAGGTGTTATGGAGGCCCAGGATGCTTCGATAGCGGCCTTAAGCTCATCCAGAGTGATGGGTCTTGCGTCTCTCAACTTTCTCTTCACAATATCCCACAGATTCTCTATGGGGTTCAGGTCAGGAGAGTTGGCAGGCCAATTGAGCACAGTAATACCATGGTCAGTAAACCATTTACCAGTGGTTTTGGCACTGTGAGCAGGTGCCAGGTCGTGCTGAAAAATGAAATCTTCATCTCCATAAAGCTTTTCAGCAGACGGAAGCATGAAGTGCTCCAAAATCTCCTGATAGCTAGCTGCATTGACCCTGCCCTTCATAAAACACAGTGTACCAACACCAGCAGCTGACATGGCACCCCAGACCATCACTGACTGTGGGTACTTGTCACTGGACTTCAGGCATTTTGGCATTTCCTTCTCCCCAGTCTTCCTCCAGACTCTGGTAACCTTGATTTCCGAATGACATGCAAAACTGAGCAACAGTCCAGTGCTGCTTCTCTGTAGCCCAGGTCAGGTGCTTCTGCCGCTGTTTCTGGTTCAAAAGTGGCTTGACCTGGGGAATGCGGCACCTGTAGCCCATTTCCTGCACACGCCTGTGCACGGTGGCTCTGGATGTTTCTACTCCAGACTCAGTCCACTGCTTCCGCAGGTCCCCCAAGGTCTGGAATCGGTCCTTCTCCACAATCTTCCTCAGGGTCCGGTCACCTCTTCTCGTGCAGCGTTTTTTGCCACACTTTTTCCTTCCCACAGACTTCCCACTGAGGTGCCTTGATACAGCACTCTGGGAACAGCCTATTTGTTCAGAAATTTCTTTCTGTCTTACCCTCTTGCTTGAGGGTGTCAATGATGGCCTTCTGGACAGCAGTCAGGTCGGCAGTCTTACCCATGATTGCGGTTTTGAGTAATGAAACAGGCTGGGAGTTTTTAAAAGCCTCAGGAATCTTTTGCAGGTGTTTAGAGTTAATTAGTTGATTTAGATGATTAGGTTAATAGCTCGTTTAGAGACCCTTTTCATGATATGCTAATTTTTTGAGACAGGAATTTTGGGTTTTCATGAGCTGTATGCCAAAATCATCAGTATTAAAACAATAAAAGACCTGAAATATTTCAGTTGGTGTGCAATGAATCTAAAATATATGAAAGTTTAATTTTTATCATTACATTATGGAAAATAATGAACTTTATCACAATATGCTAATTTTTTGAGAAGGACCTGTATTTGCACTGGAGAGAAGCAGTTCACGTATTGAAAATGCTGTCTTACTGTGAAATGGCACTATGTAACTGAATGATTATACATAAAATTACAAAAACCGAATGAAATAATAACATACAGCATTATTTGCTTAATTTTTAGTGAGAGAATGCATTGATAGTGTCTTCAATCTGGACTTGAATATGGCTACTGTTGGGGCTCATCTGGTGACATCTGGAAGTTTGTTAGAGCTGCAGGTGCCTCACCACTGATCCTGACTCACCGCTAATTGCATGATGGGGACTAGTTCCAGATAGCGTTTGCCCATTGCAAAAGGCATTCAGAGAGAAAAGAGATAACAAACGCAATGTTTGGTCAAATCTTGGGGAAGGGATGCAGCCGCCTCTCTAATGCGAACAATGTAGCAGGAAGCCACTGCAATCCACCAACATACCTATCATCACCGTAACCGTGAGCTCCTTGCTATCAAGCTGGCACCAGAAGTGTGGCGCCACTGGCTGGAGGTCCTAGTAGTCGGGGAGCCAAAGTCTCAAAAGCTCAATAAAATGGGTTGAACCTGACATATGGTCTGTCATCCTTTTTATTTGTGTTTTTTCTGTTAACTTTGACCCTAACAACCAATAATTGGAGGGTCTGCTCTGCCAGAAATATCTCAAATTTTTTTTTTGGCCATTTTAGTGTATGCACCCTTTATTTTTTATCAGAAAAATGTGAAAAAAAAATTTTTTTTACTCAAATCCTCAGCGGATTGGGTAGGCTCTCAATAAATGCAGTCCAGATACACAGAACTCATGTGCTGACAACATCCACTGAAAAAATAACTCTTAAAACACATTTCTACATGATTTTGCATCAATTTCATGCAAAAAAAAATTAGGCGTTTTCTCACTTTTTTTTCTCAATATTTTCATCTTTACTTCATTGGCAATCAACTATTCCCCTAAGTTATGACATCAGTCAATATGCCATTCTTTTCACCAAACAGTATACTCATTCCACAGAAAAAAATTATAAAAATCCAACCAAAATCAATGGATCTGTGATGATTTCAACTACTAGTTGGCGATCAACAGGCTTAGAACTTCAATCTAATGTTTGACTACTCTCAAAATTCCGAAAGACATACTGGATATTTAACAGGGTTGTTAATGTCCACATTATTAAACATCATGGCCTAGGCATCTTTTTAATTTAAACATAACTCTGTTCTCCCAATGGAAATGTGTCACACAAGAAATATAATACAGCAAAATGACTTTCATTATTTTATTGCCTCAGATGACAACTATTACAACTTTAACGGAACAAAATAGGATAACATAACTTAATTAACTAGGTGCAGGTCCCTGTGAGGTGGGATAATCAGGAGGGTGGCACACTGCAGATACTGCTCTGGAGACAGACCTTGACCCTCACCACCTGAGGAGACAGCAAACAAGACCGGCAGGGTGGGTTATACAGCAGCGCGATAAAAGATGCACACCCCTTTCTCTCTCTCGTGGCCTACTTACGTGTCCCTGTTTTCAAGCGCAAGTTCAATCCTTGAACATCTGTTGGGGTCCCTGGTGCAGAGACATGCAATGCCACACTTTACATTGGCTCTTGCACAGGACCATCCTCGGGCACACATGCTTTTCTTGCAGCGGCAGTATTTGATGTGTTTGAGTTCAGCAGGTTTTGCCTCTTTCAGCATCATGGTTGCCACCAATTTTCCATTGACAAGTTGTCTCCCAAAATCAGTGGCAGCTGGGTAGGTTGGCTTAACCATGTGTGTCCGCTTACACACAGCCAACTGATGCAGGGCTCGCCGAAGGTGTAATAGGAAGGCATCTTCAGTTGATGGAAGGCAACGCATGTTTCCTTTGATGCTCACAAAGAGATGGGCTCGCAGTGCATCTAGAGTACCACCAAAGTTACTCCTGTCATAGAGTGACACAATGTATCGCCGTGCTGCTGTTATAACTTCTTCCTGAACATCCAGGCTTTCCTCAAGGTCACCATACCTAGACAGCGGTAGAAGGTCTGTCAGGTGTTTAATAGCAGTTTTGTAGGCACGCCTTTTTCCTCTTCTGTACAGATAGCTCACTGTGTCACATCCGGTAAGTATGTAGGTGCTGAGGAGAAGGGATGTAAGATCTGAAGCTGCAACATCATACTTCCCCACCAGAGCTTCTGTGATGCCATGAACAGGTAGGAAGATATCCATCGTCTTCACCCACAGCTCCTGCAGCCCATCCATGTGTGTTATGTAGTACATGCACATCATGATCACATCTGTCAGTCGCAACCACTACAGCCTGTTTGTGGTGCAGAATTTGAACTGAGTATGCAATGTGAGCAAACATCCTGGTATCTGCCTCTTCATGTTTCTCACATCAAAGTTCTGGAAGCTCAACCTGACAATCCGCTGACAAGAGGACAGTGCGACCAGGATCACAAAAGATTCCACCAAGAATAAGTGTGCATCCTGCAGGAAGTGACTTGTTCTGAGCTGCCCATGCTTCCCCCATGTAGTTCAACAGATTAGCTTTATTCAGTGGATTGTGAATGAAGCCTTTCCATTCAGGTATAGGGAGAGTATCATGTGGCTTGTACTCCTTCATTTTGCTGGGGCAGGTCTTCATCCTCTTCTCTCGTTCCTCACCTTTCAGACTTTCAGCAGGGGAGACATCATATCGATCACCAACAAAGTGGATGCAGTCACACTTGTCTGGGAGGATTCCAAGAAGCTGCCTTAGGTACTTTCCTTGCAGTTCATGGAAGGTGCTGCTCCCAAGATGTTGGTAACGTTGAATGAACGCCATGGCATCTACTACCATTACAACAGGCTTGTCAGACGGCGGTAGTTTGTCCACTTCCCCCAATGAGCTGCCAAGAGCTGTCTTGATTGCAGCCAGGTAGTCTGCCTTGTTTCCTTTACGCATTGCGTAACTTTGGTCAAATTTGGGCTACTTTCTCACTGTCTGTTCTTCTTGCTGCAGCCAGTGCCTCCAGTCCTTTTTCACAAGCGCAGATCAAGTCAGCAGATGTGGCTTTGTGGCCTGTTGAAATGTTGATCAGCTCCTGTTCTTCACATGTAAAAGGATTGATCATCTGGCTATTGATGACATCTGTTATTTTCCTTACACCTTATGCCTCCTTTGCACCTTGGCTGTCCTTGTGGTGTTTGGTGTCATCCGCATCCAGGTGTGCCATAGCCTTTGTCTGCTCTGACACAGCTGTCAGAACTGGAAGAGCTTTCAAGTATTTCTGCATGGCTGATGGCTGCTGACTGATGCCAGTGAACAGTTTTGTCTTGGCGTCACGATTTTTCAAGTGCCATGTCTGTCCAGACACCATTGAACCGTCCTTCTGTTTGACGTACAGTGAACTTCCCATCCTTAAATTCCCTATATATGTTTGGAGCTAGTGTAGGCAAGCTTCTCATAGCTTCTAGGTAGTGGGGCAGGCAGGATACGTACTTGTAGTGGCCAGCACCTACAAGGTATGGTAACATCTTTTCCACTTCAGCCAGGTGTTCCTCCCACATACCTGCACGCTCAGCATGGATGAACCGTCTAAGAATCATCACCATATCCATGTACATTAGCCATAGCTTTGTGGTAGGTGAGGTACGTGCTTCATCAAACTCAGCCATCAAACATGACTGCTTTTTCAGTTGGTCAGTTGCATCAGCACACGCAGAAGCTGCCTTCTCTACATGCTCTTCTGACAGGGCATCTAGGAGTAGCTGGACATTGTTGCTAAGCACACACATGTACTCCAAGTCCTTCTCTTCATCGACCAACCATCTGGCAAATGCTTCCCAGTGTAGGGCAAACATGGCTGGATACACCATAGTGTGTGTGTGCAGCATTGCATAGTAGTCTTTCCCACTGATGATTTTGTTTGCTGTTCGACCATGATGTCTTCGATTCCAGTGGACAGCATCAAATGCCCAATGGCTCCAAGGAAATTCTGAGCAATATGGAAGCCACCCATGCGCAAGATAAGTTTGGCATACTTCTCTTTGTTCTTCTTTTGCAGACTCAGAACCACTTCATAGATTGCTTGGTCACATGTGATGATGGCATACTCTTGACCATGTTTTCCCGACACATCCATGCAGTACTGAACAGACTGTTCAACCACATCTGGGTTTGTTGGTGACTTGGGGAAGAAGGGACCATAGCTGATCACAGTTGCAGGGATGGTATCTGGGATTAGAAATGCTTGGAATGAACTCCATGTTGGAGCAGCGCAACTTGGTTTCAGGTCCTCAAATAGTACAGTAGGGCAGCTATGCACCAAATGCCAGAGGATGTTCAGGTGGTCAAGAGGTTCTGCTAGACACAAAGGAAGCTTAGGCTCTGTTTCAACTCCAACCAGTGAGCGACTCTTTTGACGATCTTTTAAACTGAGGTGGCTTTCCTTGGTTTGAAAAGGCTGAGAAGATTCCAGGGCTGGTTGGCGGCTTTTCAGTATAGGTAAACTAACCGTTGGTATGGGGTCTTCATCTGGATTCTTGTACTGGAATATGACGTGTGTTGTTCCATGCAGTGTTCGTCCATCCTTTGTGTACTCTTGGAAGTCAAGGTTATCAAATGCAAACTGTGTGAATCGTCCACCCTTCAGGTTTGTTGGTATGAAGGCACCATCCCTAGTTGTCTGCTCTTCAACTGCCATTGCCATTGTTGTAATATATCTCTGTGCTTCTTTGTAGCTGATGCTGTTCTCAAATCTATTTAGGAGTGACACAGTCGACTTGCTTCTGGTTTCCTTGAGGATGTGCAAAGCTGTCCCAACGTGTTTCGGTGTTGGGATCTTGGCAACTGCTTGGCAGACATCCTGGGCAAGGTTGAGAACTTGTTCTTGCTGCTTAGGACTGACTTTCACCCGGCCGTCCTCACCTAACTCTGGAGATGCATCTGTTATCATCCATGCCAGGTGGTTGTACAGGGTAGAGCTCACTCTTCGGGATGCCTCCAGGTATGATATCTCTAGCTGCAGTGACGGGTCTTCAGTCATACTTCCAGGCATTTGGTGACTTCCACTGGCTTGAGCTGTTCTGGCTTCTCTTCCTTCCTTCATGGCCTGCTTACGTTGATCCTGGAGCTCCTTCTTTATTATTGTGAACTCCAAGGCTTTCCAAGTATTTACGGAATTCATCCCTCAAAGCTGTAACGAAGAATATGGCATTCTCTTTGAAAAGGGGCTCATCTATCCGAGATATGAGTTGGTTCAGTGCAGCATCATATGGAGTGGTGGCAGTACTAGTCTTTTCCTGTGAACGAAGACGCTTTGTCAGGTAGGTGGTCATGCATTCCTTGTGGTACTCATCAATCATATCAGTACACTTGTTTTCATCAGGACCACGAATCGTGTGTAGCATCTCATCTTCAAGTTTGTTTGCTTTTTCCCATACTGCATTCTGTCTGTCATAAGTGGCGATCAAAATGAGGGATCTATTCCCCGCGGTCGTGCGTGCTCTTCCAAAAATGAAGCACTCTTCCCTGTGTTTGATGGGCTGTGGCATTGACATCCGTGTTTTTTTAGTAGGCCTGCTGCTGTCTGACTCAGGATTAAGTTCTGCTTCAAATGAAGTGCCTTCTGGCCTTTCAAATTTTTTTCTCTTCTGGTCAACAGTTTTACGATTTGTGTACTTTGCACGACATTGTGTGTGCCACAAAGGATTCCTCCCCAGAAAGTCACATTGAGGTTTCATCTCATTGTCAAATCTGTATGAGACATCATCCTTTCTGTTGGTTACAGAATATAGGAGGGAAGGGTAGCCTTGATTTGTCAGTTTTTGAAGAGGACCAGCGTCACTGTCTGTTTTCTGACATATTATCAAGGGCGTAGGTTTAGGGGGGGGAGGCTAGGTACTAGTCCCAATCAATATTTTGAGATGACAAATTTGTTCCCACCAATATTTAGCAAGCTCCTTTGAACTGCTATTTTGATATTTGCGCTGCATTTGGATCTTTGCGCTGCTATTTGGATCGATTCCAACGGCCAGGACGACGACAGTACAAGATACGCCGTAATTTGATTGGCGGCGGGGTATCTGACAGGCAGGCAACACGCGCGGGCCGGGACTACTTTTTGTGCTTGCACTCACTGGCAGCGAGCGGGTGGTGTGTGCGCGTGTGTGTGTGTGTGTGCGCGCGTGACGACGCCGACGGTAAGTTACCAGGGCTGTCTCTCTGCCTGCATACAAAGGCCAGAGTAAAACATTTTAATATTTCGTTTGTTTCACCTTTTTGTACTTTGTAGATCAGCTATGTCACCCAAGAAGAAGAAAGGGGACATACGAAGCTTTTTCATAAAGCAGAGTGTAAGTAGGCAAAAATAACTAGCCACACAAATAACTAGCAGTAGTAGACTGACCAGGCTTTCAAATGCAGATTCTACTGTGGAAAATAGTATTAACTGGTGATCCTGGTTACCCAGGATATTGTTACAGTTAAACCTAGCTTCTGCAATCTTTCAAGGTTAGGAGCATAATTAGGGGTGTGCAGCACGGATTCATAGAAGTCGCACTATCATGATAGAATGCTACGTTAGCAAGTCACTGAATGTTAATTAGCCTACTTTAACTTAGAATCTTGCAGTCATAAACAGTGGATCATCTGAGACATTTTTCGTTTCTACATTCTGTTTATGTAATGTATTTGTGAGTGTAGCCTACTTGCTAGACAAATGTGCTGGAAAAACATGTTGGGAATGTTAAAAAGGCAAAAGTTAACACTGTTGGGATTGTTAAAAAGGCAAAAGTTAACACTGTTGGTTATATCATTATTTGATTGATAATATCCAAATAACAATATCTGGTAGGAGGGTTAAACTTGCTAGCCATAGGATATTAGCCACAGAATTTATGTTAAATAAAATGTTTGGTTGTTCAGCATTACACAGTCTCAGGTTTTTATTTTTTGAGAGTGCATTTTTGATATTAAACAGTTATACTAGCTCTTTATTGACTGTATACAGGATGGTGTATCGGGGTCAGGATAGAATATAATGAGATGAAGTAGATTCACTTCTGTATTGTGATATTCTGTATTGCCAGCAGTCTGAAATGACAAAGGAAATTGCCATTAAAGCACTGTTACTTATCTTACAACAAAATAATCTCCGGGGGGGGGTCGTGGGTGGGGGAGTTTGGGTTGGGTTGGGTTGGGGAGGGGGGCGGGGGCGGGGGCGGGGTGGGGGTGGTGGGGGGGGGGGGGGTGTCCCCGGTGTCCCCATAGCTGAGACCAAACCTACGCTCATGCATATTATGCAAGCAGTATAGTTGGTACTGAGCAGCTTTCTCTCCAGCTTCTTGGTTGAGAACTCAGGCTCCATCCTTCATTCTTCTCCAATTCACATCACTCCTCTCCTGTTCTCTCCTCATCTCTCTTATCCTCTCCTGTTCAGTTCACTGCTCTCCACTCCAATTCTCTCCTATTCCATCCACTCCTCTCCACTCTTCTCTCTTGTTCAATCCACTCCTGTACTCTCCACTCTCTAGTCTCCTCTCCAATCTTCTCCGCTACTCTTCTACTCCTACTTCTACTTCTACTTTTCCTCCACAACAAACCCAATAAGATCAGAACCAAATCTGCAAATGGGAAATATTGTGTATTCAGGTGAAAGAAATCTAGATGTGTGACACTACTAGTTAACTAGGTTTTGACAAATCATTCTATATACTGTACAGGTCTTTATACAAAAACAAACTATGAATAATATATAGTATGTTTACATCTTAAAGGGGTCATATAATGCCATTTTTGTACAAGCTAATATGATTCTTTAGGGTCTAAATTAAAAGTTTGTAATATACTTTAATTAAAAATTCTCATTAGTATTGTAAGAAAACACTTATTTTACCTGGTCAAAAACAGCTCTGTTTTCAGTATGCCGTTTCAGTGCATATGACTTTAAATGATAATGAGCTTTGCTCACCCCGCCTCTCTGTTCTGTGCATACACCATTTGTAACACATCAACACAATAACCATAACGCGTTATTCAGTATAAACGTGGGATTATGAATTATATTGAGAACGTCATACATAGAAAACATGCCGTAATGTACCCTGAGTGTAAACCTTAGACGCATTCATTGTGAAGCATGCAGCTAGCGATTTGCAAAGATTAATATATTAATATAAAGTTTAATTAAACGTTACACTCACTTCCGTTCTTCTGGAGATTCAGCAGGAACACGATCTGGTACCGATCCTTTTTTCATGAGCAGCTTCTTAGCAAATCCAGCTTTATACTGATCCTCGTTTATAAATCAGTCTGGTGTGTGAAATGATTCGCGCAGACAGAGCATTGAAGTTGCTCGTGGGGAATATTCCCTTCGAAAACAAACACAGCCACTGTGTCTTCAGCGGTTCGGATTTAGGAACATTAAAATGACTGCTGTGTTCCTTATTACACCCAAGAACAGAACACCACAATCGCTTAGACGCCATTCTGCTCATAGACAGTGCTCCAGCATATCAACAATGACCGCTCCGGTCCACGCAGACTATGATTGACAGCTCCCTCATGAGCGAGGGCGGGTCTGTGTTGAAACGCTCCTGTCAATCAACAATCGTGGGAGGGGCGTGCGAGCTTGTGACGTCAGAGGCTCGAACGGCTTGATTTGAGGCAGGGGAAAACATATAAGGAGATTAAAACAAAACCACTGGATGGATTTTTATCATTATACGATGGTTGTGTACAGACACTGCCAACACACATTTCAGTACAATCAACTTGTAAAAGTGCATATACCATTATGTGACACTTTTAAATAACATTTGTATTGTTCAGTATTGTGTACAGTCTGATATCCAATATAGCTACATTTATTTTTTGTGTGGCCATTCATGCCATAAGCTAACTAGCTACAATTTGTCTAAAGCTGAACGTAACAACTGGCCATGTAGCTAATTGCTAACGGCAGCTAACATTTAGTGCAGCCTTTAGTTATCCTGACTAGCCTTCTATCTGTCTGACATGAAAAACACTTCAAGGTCCACACCAGCCTTCATACAAGTGTATTTCTAATGATTCCTCGCTCCAAACGTATCCCTGTAGCAGTATTTATTCTCATATCTATTTCTTCACCTAGAGTAAAGAAAGTCCAGTTGAAATTTTCGCAATTTCTCAAAATGGACATATAGGACACATGAGCATAAGATTCTGAACATTAAAAAAAAAAGTAAGTCTCTACCCCATTACTGTGAGGCGTTATGGCCGTTTAAAGAAACCACCGAAACGAGCTAAAACGGCTAAAGCTATCTATGTAAACTAGTACCGAATGAATGCTGCTGCTACAGGGATACGTTTGGGAAGAGGAATCATCAGAAATATACTTGTTTGAAGACTGGAATGGTCCTTTCAGTTTCCATTACAATATCCATATTACCATTATTTTCCCAAAACGCTGGGGCAGACCTACCGGTATTCACTAAAGTCGCTGTCACTTACCACAGACAATGATGAGCAGCTTCAAAGTCCGTTGGTAACCGTTGGTTTGTTGTTCCAAACTCATTCAAATTACTAGGATCATGGGTGTGTGTGTGTGTGTAAGTGTGCCATGATGTTAAATGTCCAGTATGTCTTTCGGAATTTTGATAGTAGTCAAAAATTAGATTGATGTTCTAAGCCTGTTGATCGCCAACTAGTAGTTGAAATCATCACAGATCCATTGATTTTGGTTGGATTTTTATAATTTTTTCTGTGGAATGAGTATACTGTTTGGTGAAAAGAATGGCATATTGACTGATGTCATAACTTAGGGGAATAGTTGATTGCCAATGAAGTAAAGATGAAAATATTGAAAAAAAGTGAGAAAACGCCTATTTTTTTTTGCATGAAATTTATGCAAAATCATGTAGAAATGTGTTTTAAGAGTTATTTTTTCAGTGGATGTTGTCAGCACATGAGTTCTGTGTATCTGGAATGCATTTATTGACAGCCTACCCAATCCACTGAGGATTTGAGGAAAAAAATAATTTTTCACATTTTTCTGATAAAAAATAAGGGGTGCATACACTAAAATGGGCCAAAAAAAATTTTGCGATATTTCCGGCAGAGCAGACCCTCCAATTATTGGTTCTTAGGGTCAAAGTTAACAGAAAAAACACAAATAAAAAGTGACAGACCATGTCAGGTTCAACCCATTTCTGAGACTTTGGCTCCCCGACTATAGTGATCACGGACCATCGCAAACTAGAATACCTTCACAACACCAAACGGCTGGTCCCTCTCCAGGCCCAGTTGGGCATTGTTCTTCATGTGATTCAACTTCACTGTATCCTACCGTGCGTCCAAGAACACTATTGTCAAGATTACACTCCTGACGGTCTCAGCTATACGTCACTCACACTTACCAGAGCTCTAATCAAGCTTACCTATTGCCCTTTATCCCTTCATCACGGACACCTTAGCTGTGTCCCAATGTGAAGGCTGCATCCTCCGAAGGCCGTATTTGAAGGCCGGTTGGCTGTATTTGAAGGCCGATTGCATCACAGCGGCGCGGCGAAGGAGGTCCCAATTCAATTCTGTATCCTCCGAAGGTCGATTGCGTCACCAGGGCGCGATGAAGGCTGTCCCAATTCAGTTCTGCATCCTCCGAAGCAGGAGCACCAGCATCAGCAGGAGCATCAGCACCAGCATCAGCAACAGCAGGAGCACCAGCATCAGCAGGAGCACCAGCATCAGCAGGAGCACCAGCATCAGCACCAGCATCAGCACCAGCATCAGCAGGAGCATAAGCACCAGCACCAGCACCAGCAGGAGCACCAGCACCAGCAGGAGCATCAGCAGCAGCACCAGCATCAGCACCAGCAGGAGCACCAGCATCAGCACCAGCACCAGCAGGAGCATCAGCACCAGCCCCAGCAGGAGCATCAGCATCAGCACCACCCCATCAGGAGCACCAGCATCAGCACCAGCACCAGCATCAGCACCAGCAGGAGCATCAGCACCAGCCCCAGCAGGAGCATCAGCATCAGCACCAGCCCCAGCAGGAGCATCAACATCAGCACCAGCCCCAGCAGGAGCATCAGCATCAGCATCAGCACCAGCACCAGCCCCAGCAGGAGCATCAACATCAGCACCAGCCCCAGCAGGAGCATCAACACCAGCATCAGCACCAGCACCAGCAGGAGCATCAGCATCAGCATCAGCACCAGCACCAGCCCCAGCAGGAGCATCAACATCAGCATCAGCCCCAGCAGGAGCATCAACACCAGCATCAGCACCAGCACCAGCCCCAGCATCAGCACCAGCCCCAGCATCAGCACCAGCATCAGCGCCAGCAGGAGCATCAGCATCAGCACCAGCCCCAGCAGGAGCATCAGCACCAGCACCAGCACCAGCACCAGCCCCAGCAGGAGCATCAGCACCAGCACCAGCCCCAGCAGGAGCATCAGCACCAGCCCCAGCAGGAGCATCAGCACCAGGATCAGCACCAGCCCCAGCAGGAGCAACAGCACCAGCATCAGCGCCAGCAGGAGCAACAGCAACAGCACCAGCAGGAGCATCAGCACCAGCCCCAGCAGGAGCAACAGCATCAGCGCCAGCAGGAGCAACAGCACCAGCCCCAGCAGGAGCATCAGCATCAGCACCAGCCCCAGCAGGAGCATCAGCACCAGCAGGAGCATCAGCACCAGCATCAGCACCAGCCCCAGCAGGAGCAACAGCACCAGCAGGAACATCAGCACCAGCAGTAGCACTAGCAGGAGCATCAGCACCAGCACCACAAAGAAGGCGAGACAGAGAGGACGAGTGTTTGGACTTGATTAGAGAAGACATGGGACTGCAGAAGCGAGGAGAGTAGGAAGAGGATGGACAGGCTGTTTTATCTTCTTGAAAGAATTATTGAGAATGTACTTATTTACATACAGTATATATATACACTCACCGGCCACTTTATTAGGTACCCCATGCTAGTAACGGGTTGGACCCCCTTTTGCCTTCAGAACTGCCTCAATTCTTCGTGGCATAGATTCAACAAGGTGCTGGAAGCATTCCTCAGGGAGTTTGGTCCATATTGACATGATGGCATCACACAGTTGCCGCAGATTTGTCGGCTGCACATCCATGATGCGAATCTCCCGTTCCACCACATCCCAAAGATGCTCTATTGGGTTGAGATCTGGTGACTGTGGAGGCCATTTTAGTACAGTGAACTCATTGTCATGTTCAAGAAACCAATTTGAAATGATTAGAGCTTTGTGACATGGTGGAAGTAGCCATCAGAGGATGGGTACATGGTGGCCATAAAGGGATGGACATGGTCAGAAACAATGCTCAGGTAGGCCGTGGCATTTAAACGATGCCCAATTGGCACTAAGGGGCCTAAAGTGTGCCAGGAAAACATCCCCCACACCATTACACCACCACCACCAGCCTGCACAGTGGTAACAAGGCATGATGGTTCCATGTTCTCATTCTGTTTACGCCAAATTCTGACTCTAACATCTGAATGTCTCAACAGAAATCGAGACTCATCAGACCAGGCAACATTTTTCCAGTCTTCAACTGTTCAATTTTGGTGAGCTCTTGCAAATTGTAGCCTCTTTTTCCTATTTGTAGTGGAGATGAGTGGTACCCGGTGGAGTCTTCTGCTGTTGTAGCCCATCCTCCTCAAGGTTGTGCGTGTTGTGGCTTCACAAATGCTTTGCTGCATACCTCGGTTGTAACGAGTGGTTATTTCAGTCACTGTTGCCCTTCTATCAGCTCGAACCAGTCTGGCCATTCTCCTCTGACCTCTGGCATCAACAAGGCATTTCCGCCCACAGAACTGCCGCTCACTGGATGTTTTTTCTTTTTCGGACCATTCTCTGTAAACCCTAGAGATGGTTGTGCGTGAAAATCCCAGTAGATTAGCAGTTTCTGAAATACTCAGACCAGCCCTTCTGGCACCAACAATCATGCCACGTTCAAAGTCACTCAAATCAACTTTCTTCCCCATACTGATGCTCGGTTTGAACTGCAGGAGATTGTCTTGACCATGTCTACATGCCTAAATGCACTGAGTTGCCGCCATGTGATTGGCTGCTTAGAAATTAAGTGTTAACGAGCAGTTGGACAGGTGTACCTAATAAAGTGGCCGGTGAGTGTATATATATATATATATATATATATATATACATATATACATATATATATATATATATATATATTCTTGTTTAACTTTTTTTCACTTATATTTTTTTAAAAGGTAAAAATTTCTGTACATTATTTCTTTATTCATTATTTCATTATTTTATGCAACTTTAAATGTGTAAATAAAAGAGAATTCATGGCTCTGGACATTGTTTATTTTTGTAATGGTCTCTAGTGTTTGCAAGGTTGATAGATTTAAACTATATACTTTTGTGTAGTTTAGTGTAAAACAATGCATAGTGTTGCTGTCCTGTGAGGGAAAAAGTAGGCTACTTCACATTTGTACATGAATACTTAACAGAGTATGTAGTTCCTTACATTCCACCACTGGTTATTTTGAAAATTAAAGTAACAAAATGTAGGTCTATTGTCACAATATTAACAAATTGTTGCTAACTACAGCTGCGTCCCATATCAAAGTGCGCATCTGAAGCGCTCGGACCGGGCTAGCCTACGGAGGGTTGTTCTGCGGTCGCCTAGCAACTGTGACTGACAGCTGCCAATGACGAGCGGGAGTAACATTGCACTGGACTTTTTTATATTCAATTGGTTTTAAATGTTCAAATAGGGTTGAAAACCTGTGTAAATATATTCACCATGGTCTATTTCTGTACATAATAAAAAGAATACACTAGCCTACAAAATCGCATCAAGGTAGCCTACGATATAAGTGAACATTTGAATATATATATATATACACTACCGTTCAAAAGTTTGGGGTCAGTGAGAATTTTATTTTTATTTTTTGGAGGAAAGAAATCGATACTTTTATTTATCAAGGACAGTAAAGACATTTATAATGTTACAAAAGATTCTATTTCAAACAAATGCTGTTCTTTTGAACTTCCTATTCATCAAAGAATCCTAAAAAAAAAAAAAAAAACTGTACAACTGACAGACCAACAACTGTTTCAACATTTATAATAATAAAAAATGTTTCTTGACCATCAAATCCTCATATTATACTGATTTGTGAAGGATCATTTGACACTGAAGACACTGACACTGGTGATGCTGAAAATTCAGCTTTGATCACAGGAATAAATTACACTTTACTATATATTCACACAGAAAACAGCTGATTTACACTGGAATAATATTTAATACTATAACTGATTTTTGTTGTATTTTTAATCAAATAAGCGCAGCCATGGTTAGCAGAAGAGAATTCTTTTAAAAGTATTTAAAATCGTACCGACCCCAAACTTTTGAACGGTAGTGTATGTGCCTATGTATGTTTTCTTTTCTTTTCATATTTCATTACATTATTTACGTAAGTTAACGCCCAATACTTGAACAGTTTAAAGTGTAATCTGGCAATTTAGGACGCAGTAAACCAGCTCCTGCATGGTCTGGGCTAAGCCGAAGGCGGCGCCGGGGCTGAAACATTCCATGTCCTTCAGTAAAATATAAAACAAAAAAATGGCAATAGCCAATTCTGGCTCCATAGCTGTTTACTCAATTATATCAAATGAATGATCAGGATGGCAGCTGTACTCTCGCACCGTTGCTTGGCGCCAGGAGCGGTAATCGGGAACACCTGATTGCGCAATTAGGAAATCCTACGAAGTGTACATGGTGCGTCCTCCGAAGGATGCAGCCTTCACATTATGACACAGCTCATATCACCCCAGCACAGACACACAGTCAGTGTCTGGTCTCTCCATTGTATTACCCTGTAAAACTGTATGAATAAGACAAAAGAAAGACTCTTCATGACCATTTGAGACTTTCAGTGTATTGTTTATCGGGATGTTCATGTCCTTCATGTTTCCTCGTCTTTGCTCTTACTCTCTGCAAGATCCCAACTGTGTTACTTCCATTTAAATATCCTCTTCAGTTTATGTTGTATTCCACCAGGACCTGATGAGTTGTGTGCACTACAGCTGTGGCAAATATATTGGCAGTGACAAATGTGTTTCACAAAATTTGCTGCTTCAGTATTTGTAGATTATATTTTTCACGTTTCTATTGTATACTGGAAAACAATCTTGAGAATTTCATAACTTTTAAAGCCTTTTATTAGCAAAAATATTCAACATATGAAACAAGTCAATATTTATGGTGTTGACCCCTCTTCACAACCTCTGGAATTCAGTCTGGCATGCTGGATATCAGCTTCTGGACCAAATCTTGACTAATTGCGATCCATTCTTGCCTTATCTAGATTGTGATCTAGTTGATCACAATTTCTGGGCTTCTGCTTGTCCGCTTGCCTTTTGAGGATTTACCTCAAGTTCTCTATGGGATTAATATTTGGGGAGTTGCCTGGCCACGAATCCAAAATGTCAATGTAATGAACACAGAGCCACTTCATTATGATGTGATGTGACTTAACATGAAGCCCAATTTTAGTATTCCATACTCATCATTTGTTCTCTGCCTTTAAACCATGCAAGCTAGTCATCACCACACATTAGGAGTAGTGAGTAGTGAACACACACACTCTGAGCACTCAGCCCTTTGCTGCCCACGAGTGCCCCGATTATCACTCTTGAATTGTGACAAGGTGCTTCTGGGCAGAATTTTGAGAAAACCCGCTTCCTTAAATGAAAAGCAACCCCACACATAGATGGTTTCTGGATGCTTCACTGTTGACACGACACCCGACTCATGGTAGTGTTCACCTTTTCTTCTCCTGACAATTGACCTATGGCTAAGTCACGCCCCCAAACGCGATGAGCCAATCACAGTGCGCATAGCTAACCCAATACACTCTGACATTCTCTGCTTCTATGTCCATTGAAATGCATTGCTGTTAGTAAGTTTTCATTCGTTTTTATTTGGGCTGTCAGTTAAACGCGTTATTAACGGCGTTAACGCAAACCCATTTTAACGGCACCAATTTTTTTATCGCGTTTGGCCTAGCAAACGTTGTAGTTTTTTTCACATGCTTTTGCAACAGGACGCGGCATGCGCGAATGAAACCCATTCATTTCAATGGCTTGTGCCGCACGAGGACGTTTTGTTGCTACGTCGACCAAAGCGCAAGCGGATCTAGCTAGACCGGAAACAAAACAACAGGCACGCCGCACACACTTATTTGGGCTTATGAACCGGCCAAATAGTTGGTTAACATTACATTTTGAGTGGATGACGAGCGCGAGAAATAGATGCCAATAAGATTCTGAATGGAAAGTTTACTTTTAAAAAGTTGCCAAATGGTTCCATTGACAAGACCAAAGTGATCTGTGTGTTTTGTTGTTGTGAACTGAGCAGCTATCATCATCACAGCACGGTGAAATACCACTTGATGATGGCCAAGCACACACACACACACACAGCTGATGCGAATTCTCCGCCCCCTCGTCAATATCAGGACCTCGTCAGTATTTCTTTCACCCTTTTACTGATGGACAGCGTTACATTGTGTGAGAGATTATTTGTTCCAAGTGAGATTAATGTTAGTGTGAAATTGAACACAGTATTGTCAATGTTGTTTTCAATAAAAAACATTTGCACAAAGCAAGCCGATCCACTTTTCCATGTTGATAAGAGCATTAAAATGAGAAAAAATAATGGGACAAAAAGAAATCAAGAGACATTTAGAATAGATAAAAATGTGTGATTAATCGCGAGTTAACTATGACATTAATGTGATTATTGATCGTGATTAAATATTTTAATCGTTTGACAGCACTAGTTTTTATATGTTTTTTCTTGTCATTTTAAGTTTAAAATGGTCAAACGGTGTGCATGGGGTACATGCAACTCCGACACTAGGTATCCCTCGAGACTGGGCGATGTTGTATATTTTTTACCCTTTCCCAAGCCACATCTCAACCGAGATAAGTGTCTGCTCTGGATAAAGTTATGCGGTAGACCACAACACCAACTAAACGTGGATAAATTAAACAAGGATGTCTACATCTGTTCTAAGGTAAGTCAACAACATATTTGAACGTTACCTTTAACATCTCTAACGTAACGTTAGGCCAACATTAGCCTATCATTAGAAAACATTAACGTTAGCTTCTAGCTGCGTTGTACATCATGTCACTTAGCTTCATTAACGTATCTGTAAATAACCGAGATAACAAATGTTAGCAATGGTGTGCTGAATGATTCATGTAAATACTGTAGCACCAAACTAACGAAGAGGTACTCTTGGTAAAGATGGTAAAAAGGCTTGTCCTGGAAACGTATGCAACTTAAACATGTACATATTTAATTCGATCATGAACCATTAAATACATATTGAAGCACAACATTTTAGACAACTTTCTACCAAAACAACTGGGGAACTTTGTGTTTTTTTTTAGCAAAACATGTAGCCTTTTCACTACTCTTCGACATAACTAAATATTCAAACTATTTACATACAGTGTCAATAGACAAGAGGGCAGGATGTTCAAAAGGTCATTGATTTGTGCTGATTTAGTCTAATAACTCCTTATAAAATGCTATATTTTTTGTTTAAACCATTTTGTCAATGGAGGGCCCAGCACAGAGTTTCCCCATCCTCACCAAGCTACAAGGACTGGATCTACTGTAGGACAGAGGTGTCGTCCATCTCCAAAAAAGAGGTACCTCAAACGCGTGATGGGTGCACACATACATGAACACACACAGGTTCAAGTCACACTTGATCATTGATGACATAATATCAAGCTGAAGGCAAAAATCTGAAAAAGGATCTGCACACTGTTAAAAAAAAATCCCAGCCGCTTTAATAGCAGAAAACATTGGGTTTTGAGAAACACGTAGATACATATTATGAATCCACTTAATATCGATTAATCCATAAAATAATCAAAACACATTGATAATGAAAATAATTGTTTCTTGCAGCCCTAATGATGTTATTTTTCTTTCATTTACAGGTGTGAATCAGCTCCCAGAAGGACCAAGAAGGACCAAAAAAATCAGGAGAGAAGGTGAGATCTATTTCTTGGGACAAAAGTTATTTACATGAAATTCATGAAGCTTTGCAATCATTGAATTGATGAACAGGACATATTTGTGAAATCTCTCTATGTACAGATCTGCTCTTGTGTAAAGGACAAAATCACAGAAATCAAGTCCACTTAAAAGCAGCTGCCCTTGGATTTGATAGTACCAGTTGTGGATTTTTGATACTTTGATGTCTTGTCCATTGTTGATGACATAGAAGTATTTGATAGTTGAGGCAGCTTCTTCTATGGTCATGTCTCTTGATCCAAAGTGGCACTTAATTTCGAGCAGTCCAGTTTCCCCATCATCACATATAATAGCATCCGGGGTTGCACCAAGAAACGGCAGCTCTGGCTGTAATATTAGGCCAGCATCGTGTAGATGTCTAGATGGGTATTTCTCTTGGTAGAGCTCCTTTGCCTTTGGCTCACAGGCAGTGCCATAGCTTGTTGCCTTTGAGGTGAAGGGTTTGGGGTAGTACATCGCCTGGATAAATTCCTCTGTAACTTTTTTTCTTTTCAATATTTTTCCAAAGTTAGAGGCTGTCAGCCTTCCTTCACGATCTTTGTGCCATTTCTCACAGGCAGCCTGTGCCTTTGTCGCCACTTGAATTTCCCTTGCTTCTTCAAGTTTGAAACTCTGATTGACTTGTTCAGTAGGTGTTGGTAGAGAGATGTCTGGGGAGAGGGGCCTGGGGATGTTGTCGGCACAGGAACAGGATACGGGCAGGGATGATGCAGGCTTGTTTAACACTGGAAGCTACAGGAAAAGGAAATTGAAGTTATGACAAATACAGAAACAGCAGAAATTACAATATAACTAATAATAACAACATATGAGAGGGAGTGCTCTGTTGTGGTTATTGGCACTGGTGTGCTGTGGTCTTAAGGTATGCTATTTAGTCAATTCATAGTAAATCATTAATTTTTTCCTTTTTTTCTAACAATATTTTCTCTTCCAAATTTTAAAAGCATTTATGTTCCATGGCTACACAGGTTTCATTGTTTTACTTATTTCAAATAATATGTGCTCTATCAAGTGTACACTTTAGTTTACTGATATGTTGGTTGGTTTGTGACATTTGCCTTGTACCAGAACATCTTTGTTTTCCTTCATTCATTTTAAACCATAAATTTATATTTGCAGTGCCGCTAGAGGATGAGCAACCACCCGTGCAAAAGCAGCCAGAGGAAGTGCCAGAACATCTGGACCAGCATCCGCCACTGGAGCTGCCCTAAGGGGAAGTGGAGCAAGAGCTGCTGACATTAAGGACTATGCTGGCTCACAAGGATGCTGAAATTGAAGTTTTTAATAAAATCAGACTCTAACAACACTGACACCAGAACTCCTTTCACCGCAGCAATATTTCAAACTATTTCCAGTACTGCACTGGCTTCAGTTACGATCAGTTTAACAACTTGAGCTCCGTGTTTGCTGTGCCAAATACTTATACAGCTTCACAAACCTTTGTCCCATTAAAATATAAGAGGGTTGATCGAGAAATAAATCAAATGCCACTACGTCACCAACTTTTGCTGGTTCTCATGAAGTTGCGCCAAAATTTCGACTTAAAGGATCTGGCTTACAGATTTCAGATACCAGAACGAAGCGCCGGCACTCTTTTCAACTCATGGGTCGATTACATTTGATGTACTTGTATGGCCACATAGAGACACCATCAACTCCCAAATGCCAGATAAATATAAGATCAACTTTGGAACAACTCTAGCAATACTTGACTGCACAGAAGTAAAGATTGAGAGGCCAAGTTCGTTAGTACTGCAAAGTCAAAGTTTCTCAAACTATAAGTCAACCAACACTCTGAAATCGCTGATTGCATGTGATCCACGTGGCGCTATTATGTTTACATCGACTTTTTTTACTGGATCATTGTCTGACAAGAAAATTGTTCAGAAAAGCAAATTCCTAGAGTTGCTGAAAACACTCATGTCTCATAGCTACCTGAACAAAGGTGATGGTGTAATGGTTGACAAAGGATTTCTCATTGAGAAAGAATTGGAAGAAATTGGACTGAGAGTAAATATCCCCCCTATTGCTCAGTCAAACAAACAGATGTCTGCCGCTGATGTACACAAAACAAAAAAGATAGCTGCTCACAGAGTTCATGTGGAGAGAGCTATTGCCAAAATAAAGATATTCAAAATTGTATCGGGGAGAATACCCAACATCAGGTTGGGCAACATAAATCAAATTTGGTATGTTGTAAGCATGCTCTCAAATTTTCAGCCTCACATATTATAGGCTAGTTATCCTGTATTTCTCTGTGTTGAGCAAAGGATTTAAAATGTCAAAAAGATGGCTCATCTGAAATAATTTTATTGTATGTGTGTATATATGTGTAAAGATTTTTTTGTGACTGGAATAGTTGTATTTGTTGATAATCTACTGTGATTAGCTGTAAGTGTTGCACATTTTGACCTCTGGGGGTCCTGCATACATCATTATGAGAAATGATGTAGAGGAATGCACATTGCTTGAATGTTTTCAAATGTAAATAAAAATAAATTGATCAACTGTTAGCTGTCATAGTCTACTTATGTAGATATTAATATGAATATTTGAACCATCTTTCCTCCAGATACTGTGCAGTGTGCAGACTGTTAGTGTATTATTTACCTGGTAACTCAAACCACATCCGATTGGAAGTTCCTTTCCCTGTACTGTCACCCTAGCAGCTGTCTGATTGACTAGGTAACTTATTGGGGCCCCGGTCATGTTTTTTATGACATCATATACGTCTGCTGTCACACCTGACTCTTTCCTAAAAAAGGCAGCAAGGTTGTTTTATGTATTGCAAAACATGAGCTTCATAGTCATCTCACAATGTTAGTCATACTTGGATATTAAACAGTACATGCAGCATCACAAAGATGAAAACATGCTGTTTTTCTGAGTTCATGAAGAGAATATGAATGAACAAAAATAAAACAGACAGACTGTTTAACTGCAGAATAAGTACTTTGCCCACCACTGTGTACTGTACATGACCTCAACCTATAACCTGTTTGGGTTGTAGGAGCAGATGACCGGCTTCTTTTTCCAACAATGACAGACGTGATAGGTTGGGCACTTGTGATCTGCTTGCCTCTCGGCCGATGCCACTGCTGGGCCTGACTTGTACAGGACAGCTGATCTCTCCTCCACAGCCGGTCAACATAGTGGAACAGACCAATAATAATGGAGCAGTAACCCGGTTCCCTATGGATTCAATCTCACTGATGTGTCAGATCAATGACATGAAACTTTTTACTGTTAACAGATGTTTAGCAAAGCCTAGTATATTACAAAATGCTGCTTTAGCAGAAGAAAAATCTAGCTATGCTAATACGAAGCTTTAAGCTAGGTTTAGATAAAAAATAAGCTAGTAGCAATAACCATAGCATATTTTATGTGACATCAAGTTAGATTAATAAATTGAAAGTAATAATAATACATTAATAAATTGAAAGTAAATCACACTTCTTACCCTGCAGTGCATGAACAATGCTGATCCTCTATCTTGTTGTCTGAGATGGTGATGGCAACGAGAATTTTTGCCTGGAGCTGAAGCTTTTCATCGACTTTCTGAACAATAAAATGATTAATATAACCCTCCAATCAGAGCCGGACAGTAACGGAGTACATTTACTTGAGTACAGTACTTAAGTACAATTTTGAGGGATCTGTACTTTACTCGAGTATCATTTTTGGGGATTACTCATGACTTTACTCAAGTACATTTGAGAGGCAAATATTGTACTCTTTACTCCAATACATTTCTATCCATAACCGTGAGTACCCGAGTAAAAAAAAAAAAAAAGGTAAAAAAAAAGCAAAATCTCGGAAACCCTCAATTTGTTGTTTCCCTCTCAAACGTGATTGGATTGTGCAGGCGCCACTGATTGGGACAGCCTATCAGCAATCACTTTCAGCTTTCCGCCAAAGTCAACTCCATGGTCAGATTTTATATTACACATTAATGTAAGCCAAGCATTTGGTTTGATGTTCTTGAGTATGTGGTGTGTTTAACACAGTCAGGTTCAAATGTGGCAGTGGCGTAGCCACGAGGGATTTCTGATTTCTTAAAAAAAAAAAACTTTATGAGGCAAAATATATTTTTACTGATTATGTGAATTACACTGCGCAAACCAAAGTAGGCTACTACCCAGCGAATGAAGAAGGGTTGGCGCTCAGTCTCCACAGTACATAAGATATTTATTTTATTTTATTTTCCGGTTTGCATTTATGAGGAAAAAACAATGTTATGGACGTGTTCTCCGTTACGGACGTGAGCGCTCTGAAAGCGGCATAAAAAATGCTTTAAAACTTTCACAGAGACCTCAAACAGAAAACACAAAACCTTTCTTTAACCTGAATTTCGTTTTGCATTAATTGTATCTTAATTTTAATCAATGTTTCATCAACCAATTGCCTGGGTTTAATAAATAAGAAGTAAATAGCAGACGATAGATAAGAAACGGAGGCGCCGGCCTGTGAACTGGATCTCGTCTCATAAATGAACCGAAACTCAGTGTATAAGGTAGCCTACTTGCCTCTCATAGACATGTCTACTTTTAAACAGAAAAAATCAAAACGAAAGAAAACAGACTACAGATTGTCTCTGCTTATGTAATCCGTATGAAATGTGCATTTCTCTCTGGCGCGTTCACTACTGAAGATCGCGAGTCAGCATCGTCAACTTCATCTAGCCGACACTGACAAAGAAAACACTTGTTTATTAACAAGTGTTTATTAATAAACAATTTTAAAGGCGTTTCACCGCACTCACGATAAACAAGGTGCCAGGCAGACACAACTAAACAACTCAGAAAATAAATAAACTGTCTGCACACTTGAATCCTTTAAAGCAATTTTAATCGCCAAGCTTTCGGTCACAAGACCATCCTCAGGGCTTGGCGATTAAAATTGCTTTAAAGGATTCAAGTGTGCAGACAGTTTATTTATTTTCTGAGTTATTAATAAACAATTAAAATATCTCCTTGCTATATTTTACATATTCATAATCATTCCTTTTGCCGGTTCTATATGACAGCTTTTAGGTGCTTTATTGGCAGCGCCACCCTTACATGTGGTGTGTGTGTGTGTGTGTGTGTGTGTGCGTTGTCCCCGCATTTAAAGATGGGACCCCCAAAAAATTTTAATTAAATAAAGCAACATGGTAAAAAGATGAAAATGACTTTATTTTACTTTCAATTCCTTTTACATTCTCCAAGGTATTAACATTAACATTTTTCATAACTCCATGTAGGACGTTTCTGTGCATAAATGTAAGCACTGTGGCAGTAGATTAGTAATGCAATATTTAGAAAATCTACTCTTGTACTCTTGATACTCAAGTACTTTTAAAAACAAGTACTTTAGTACTTTTACTTAAGTAGACATCTGAATGTAGTACTTTTACTTGTACTTGAGTAAAATTTAGCAAGGGTTATCTGTACTTTTACTCAAGTAACAAAGCTCTGTACTCTGTCCGCCTCTGCCTCCAATGCATAGTTAAGGCCCTTTTGGTGACTTCGAGATTAAATATAATCTTTCTGTCTCCAAAAATCATCAATTGCCTCCTGTGAAATGTCTCTGTGACAGCTGCCATAGCGTCTGTCACCGAAAGTTGACTGTTTGTCCGAGTGAGTGGAGGGGGCGTGGCTTTCCTACTGTAATACATGATTAATTCAGGTAGTTATAAAAACATTTAGTAGTTGTCAGCTAACTATTTTTTGTTAAATGGTTTAGGCAACTCCCCTATGAAAATGTTCCAGTTTCTAGTGTGAAAGCATTTTCTGTATGGTTCGGACTTTCAGACCATTTATTTTCTTTTTTTTTTCATTCTTGTCAAAGTTATCTGCCGAATTGACAACATGCTGACGTCAGACGCACGTCCGTTTACAAGCCAATCAATGTCAAGATGCAGCCCACATAGATGAGTATGTCATGTATAGTTCTTAAGCGCGCTTACATAATTGCAATGTGAAACCAAACCAAAACTTACCGAATGTATAAAATGTATCAAAACATGAACTTTGGTTCGGACCTTGGTGCGGACTTTCAGGTGTGAAAGCGCCCTTAAAGGTAGGGTATGGGAATTGCAAAACGGCCGGCAGATTTTGAAAATACACAACTCAAAAGGTCCTACCTTCTTTCCTCCAACACTGGCCCTGACTCCACCCATTCAAAGAACATGGATGCGCAATCATGCACTTACTCTCTCTCTCTCTCTCTGTACCGGGGCGACTTGCACTTATTGTGACTGGGTCACGAGCTTTGAGTATGCGCACTAAGGGGACACGCGCGCGAGGGGGGTAGGGTACGACCGTTTGATTGACGCACTTACAGTCCAATAATTCTAGGTGGTCTTGGAAATGATTGGCTGGAGTTTTTTGAGTCCTGCCCGTTCCACAGATGATTAAATTGCTTAATTTTAATTTCAGTGCTTCTAACTCAGTGGCTGTAAGTGGGTTAGGAATAGGATTTCAAGTGATTTTGAAAAAATGGTCAAAAAAGAAAATCACATAACCCACCTTTAAATGATGTTCTAAATTATGAATGAGTGAAACGCTTTGCAGAACGGTCTGAATCCACTCGCATTCGTTTGGACTGCTCTCTCACTGAATCAGCTGAAGCGATTTATCAGTCAGTAAAACAAACAGACGGCATCGAGAGAACAACCAGCGCTGTTTTTTACTTGTTTTCCTCTGTGAGCATGTGGTAATTGGATGTCTAGGGTTGGGTTGTCTATCGCTTAAACCAACGAGAATTCCTAATTTAGATTCCAATAAGGTAAATTTTTTTAAATAAAATTTAGATATCATTCATATTTAGTCTTATTGCAAACATTTAGTTGTAGCTGAATATCATGAACAAAAATCAAAAGACTGAAGAACAGTTTCACTAGGAACATTTGACTGTGGTTTAAAAATACCATAGAAAAACAACTAACCTAACTAATATAAACTTCAATAATTATTAAAGACAAGTAAACAATTAAAAAAGTTTTTGAAAAAATGTAATTTGAACGTGTGTAGCACGTTCATGAATAGCCTGATGTGTTACCTATGCTTTGTCAATGTTGAGATTCTTTATAATATGCCAATAAAAATACTGCCGCTTTCATAAAGTCTTTATCACTTTATTAAAATTAAAGAAAAGAGACGGACAAACGTTTACTTTCACGAGCTGTCGCGTATTTCGAGCTTGCAGTGGGAATCTCTAAAGTGAGAATGAGACGTTTAAAGCTTACAGGCTTCCGTACGTCGACCCCCGCAGCGTCCTCTGGGGTTTCTAACGGTTCAATTCTCTCAAGTCTGCTTCTGATGATCCTCGATATCAAGAACACATCCGGGCACTTTCATGCGCACTCTGTACTTGGCGTTCAGTATTGGAATTAAACTTTGACAGTTGATGATGATGACATAATAAAAAATAAGCAAAAGAGTATGTAGCACAACTAATATGTGAGATTCTGCCTAAATAAAAGACAAAACGAAGTATAATAAACTTTATCATAAACTGACATTTTATTGTTATAAAATAAATAAGGTTTATCAATCAAATTAAACCTTTATCAAGACAAAAGACCTCTCAAATATGTATGAATTGTACTTACTGTTTTTAAAGAAAAACTTTTTTTATCTCATAGTATTGACGCTTCAATAAATTTTCATTGACACTTTATTTATTGCTGACTTTATGAAATCATTGTAAATGCTTAACAGGATGGAGATCTGTCACAGACAAAGATAAAGATGTGTATTAAAGAACACCAGAAAAGACAAACACAGGGAACCACAACGACCAGGTGACATGCAGAATAATTAATTTTGTGTCAATACTTTATTAGCATTAACATTAACCTTTACATTTTTTGTTTGTTTGTTTGTTTGTTTGTTATTTTCTACTGATTATTGTGGAAGATATATGCATTTTTAATGCTCACACATATGAACTGTGATTTAAGTATATGAACTGTGATTTAAGAACTCATTCAGTCTTTTTAACAATTAGTAATTCTTAATCTTTTTCATTACATACATGTATTAAAATATATATTTAACCATGAATTCCCATGGCATCTATTATATATTTCTATGGTCTCTGGGTATTGGACAGTAGATTGAACAGGACTTTTATTTTGGTCTGGCGGTATGACATCATAAACCTGCGCCGTGCTCCTGCACCTGTTATTATTAGACTGAAGAAAGGTTTGTGGGTTTTGCATTTAAAGTGTTTAAATCGATACACTTCGATTTGATAGTTTTGAAGAGGTTTGTGACCATGTATTGTTTATCTTTGTAATATGCTTAATGTAACAATATTCAGGTTTTTTGTGAGTAAAGCGTGTTCACATAACAGAAAAGTAACAGTAACGGCTCATTTCGCGCACTATATCGTGTATTAGTTTATCGTAAACATGAATTCGGGTGTTGGAAAGTGGTGATGGAGAAACGGAGCTTTTCGATAGAGTCAATTGAATCTAATGCTTTGCCAAATGATTCACTGATTCAAAGCGCTTGAATTACCGCGCGATGACGAATCCTGCCGCTCAAAACAGTGTAAAAATAAGACGAAAACAAAATTATTATCATTAATAATTATACATTTTATGAACAAATCGCAAATGGTTTTATGACAATGTAATCTGTTAAAATGTACAAATCATTAAATATGAAGTGTCTGTATAATTTATTTTATTATTTTGTGGGCTTGTTTTGAGTGATTTTTGGCTAAGTCGTCGATGAGTCCATGAACTCTCTCTCTGACTGACTCCTCACCCGTGCGCTGAACTACAGCTGATTGAGACACACACAGAGATTTACTGTGGATTTATTTCTCTTTCTGTTAATTATTCTCATCCTAAACATGACAAATTTGTCCAAACACACAGGAAAACTGGAGAAACATCTGAGATCCACGTGACACTACTTTAAAGATGGCGTTGATTAAACAGGAGAATGAAGACATAAAGATTGAAGAAGTGTTCAACATGAAACATGAAGATACCGAGGAACAAACAGGTTAGTTTCATTCGATCCTTATTAAAATGATCTACAGAAATTGTTATTTTTAAATATAAAATTATTAAAATTAAGACGGTCTTCTCATGTGGATAGACATGTTTGTTGAGATCACATCACCAGACAATTGAAAATAAGTGTTTCCGCATGAATTTAAGTGGACCGGTACACTTGCAGTATATGGACTAGATGGATTATTTATCTCTGTGTTATAACATGGATTGTTATAATATAATATTTATAATATGGATTATAAATCTCTGTGTTGATCCGAAGAAAGGAAATCATACTCACTTAAAAATTATGGGTTAAAAATAACCCAACTTGAGTTGTTTTATAACCCAACCGCTGGATCAATATTGCACCAGACCAACAGTAGTTAATTTGACCCAGCAAGATGGGTTGGTCAATTTTAAACCAACAGATGAGTTAAATATTCTACCCAAATGCTGAGTCAAATTAAATACAATTCTGGGTTGATTCAACTACATATTTGTTATATAGTGTACCCAAATGCTGGGTCAAATTAAATACAATTCTGGGTTGATTCAACTACATATTTGTTATATAGTGTACCCAAATGCTGGGTCAAATTAACCCACATGCCAGATTTATTCTAGCACATTACAGTACAACTGAAGAAAATAAATGGCAATAGACTACCCATAGCTATAAAACTGTTAAACTACAAACCTAGAACAGAATACATGCTAGATTTATGCATATATTATGCAATAAACACTTAAACAATACAAAAACAAAACAACAATGGAATCTTTGAAAAAAGGAAAACATTCAATTATGAATGAACTGGCTGAACATTTAACAGGCCAACAGTCAACGGGAGCCATTAGCGCTACTTTGAATAAACTTGACCCTTTTAGACTCCCCTACTGACATTTCATATATTACAGTCTGTATGAATTCCCACAAATGTCAAAAGACAACGAATGCCTTAAAGCAGACATAATATAAATGGCCTGAAGCAGTGCTTCTTGTTCCAGGGCCTGTCCAGCTATTATGGCAAAGGCCTGAAATACACAAATACACTGAAGTACATAATTTCCCAGCGTCAGGATGTGGGGGTATGGCTTGCATGCCTTGGCCTCATGGAGGTACTCCACCATGTTTATTCCAGGCTAAAAAAGAAAGAATACAAGAGAGCAAGTGAGAGAGTGCGAGTGAGTAAGGACCAAATGTCTACCGACTACTATAGTTGAATTAAAATATAGACATTGTGGGGACCATTTTCCTGGTCCTCACTAGATAAATTATTGTTTTATGATAGAGTCTAGTTAGCTTTACAATTTGGAAAAGATTTACTGCATCTCTAATTCAAAAAGTTGAACTGTAATAGTCTACATTTCATTGCACATAATGAAATATTCCAAACCTTTTGTGATTACGTCTTGATGGTTATGGCATACAGCTCACATTACAGAAAACAATTTAAAAAGAATTCAGACTTCAATTGACCTAAAAAAGGGGGGGAGGGGGTGTTAATTAAGGCACAATAAAAGGGTCAAATATATCATATTTTTTTTTTATTGACGCGTATCTTTCTATGACTGCTCTACAGACTTCTTGTTGCACATTTGGCAGCCTTTGTTTGAACATTTTATTTTGCGGGCCTTTCTGAAAAAAAATTCCAATGCCCTATCGTATGGGAAGGCGTCAGGACAGGGTCCATTGATGGAGATCCTCAAGCAGGCAGCCAGGTGTTCTCCTTGAAGCTGGTTTCGGAGGTCTGTTTTCACCTAAGGACAAAGCAAAAAAAAAAAAATCCCCAAAATGTACAATTAATTTTACAATTTTACAATTAAAAAAATAAAATTATTATTTGTTGTGCTTGTCAAATTGATGTTCTTACCCTGTTCATCGTTGAGAAATCACGTTCACAGTTCACACTGGAAACTGGGATAACTAGTGCAATGCCCGCAAGAAGGCTCAGGCAGGGGTAGAGGTTGGCCCACTCATCAAACTCACTTACCAGCAGTTTTATGATCTCCTCCTGGTCCTTGTTCTTGAAACAACATTTGGTTTACCATCATGGCATTAGTGTGTTGTGTTGGTGTTGTGAACCATAGTTGACTTCAGTAATCATTGTAATACACCCACCTTGAATGCCCCAGTGAGAACATGATTCTTGAACGAGAACCACTCCTACAGTACCTCATTTTCATGTTGAGGGTAAAATTTCCTGGCAAGAGTCTGCAGCTGAAAGATCTTGATGATATCATCTTCTGGAGTAGCTCTACCAAGCGGTCCCAAAACACTGAAGGCCCCAAGGATGTCCAGATCATGGAAGCGCCTGTTCAGGTGTGTTTCCAGGACAGTAATGTAAGGGTGGATCATCGAGGTCCTGATGAAGGCGAGACAGGAATGATCCAGGCAGTGGAGTCTGTCCAGCCTCTTTGATGCTCCTGAGAGTCTGAATTGTGACAGGAACCTACATTTAAAAAAGAGTGGCTGCTGTTTAGTAGACCTGCAAACAACCCTCATTTCAATATATAAAATCAAACTGATTTTAAAAAAACATATCTGCTCCTTGATATGTAGAAAGTTGACATGTACTTTTTGAAAGATTTTGGACAGGCATGCGAGGTGGGGCAAAACATCAGCCTGGAGGTAAACTGCTGCCACAAATCTGTATGTAGCACAGAATGTGTAAAGGCCCTTTGCCCCTGGACATCCTCTCACCTCTGCCTCCTCTGCCAATGCTCCTCAGGTTCCTCTGTAGGGTCTCGATGGCTTTGTGCTGAGAGAGCCAGCGTGTGTCCTTCACTTCCTGGAAATGTTGCAAATACAGACTGATTATTGGTTATTAACAGACAGAAGATAACTGCAATGGTATCAAATTACTATTACCTTTATTTTCAAATCACTGACACCCAGGGTGGTGGATGCTGCTTTGAGTGTTGCAGTACGATTGGCACTGTTTCTAAAATATAAATGAAGTTCTTGAAGGTGGTCCCTGAAAGTGGCCATGTACCTTACATCATTCGATGAGTCCTTGCAGGCAAGGGCCAATCTGTGGGCAGCACAAGCTACAGACACAATCTTTGGAAAACTGTCTGTAAGTTGCTTTGCAACTCCATTCACACGCCCTGAACATAAATAAAATGATTTAGTAACAATCATGGGATACAAAAATAAAACAATCTCACATGAGCATAAAATAATTACCCGTCATAACGGCTGCTCCGTCAGTCCCGAGTCCATAGAGTTTCTCTGTTGGGAGGCCTTTCTTCAAGATTACGTTCTTGACAGCTGTGACAATAGTGTCTGCTTTGCCATCGGCAATCGGGACCAAGTCCAGGAACTGATTGAACACATGTCCCTCTTTATCTATGAATCTGAGAGAAATCATAGGCAAATATAATTCACACTTCATTAAAAGCACCCAGAATTTATGGGATTGACATCAAACAAAATAAATGTTCCCATACCGGACATGCAAATCAAGTTGCCCGCCGATCGACACTTCCAGGCTAATTGCCTGTGATGATTTAATCTTGGTGAGAATTGGCTCCTCTATGATCTCTGCGAAGACCTCAAGCATGTCGTCAATAATACGATGAGACCTATAGTTATTCCTCTTGTCAATCTTGACATTGGGAAAAGGGGAAAAAGGACTGTAATTCTTATTTATTAATGTAAAGATTAAATTTAATATTAAGTAATGCCTAGGTGACCTTTAATTTCCTGAAGTAGTCGCACCCTAGAAGCTCAGCCAGGCTCAAAAGTTTTGGATAGTTTGTGTGGTGGGCCAGTTCATTTTTTACGAACCAGTAAAGGCACTTGAACCCACCAATGACTGCCTCATGCTCCAAAACAACCTTGGGCTCAAATGAGTCTATGACTGAGATGCCTGTGACAAAATTATTATAAAACTATTTGAAAAGTAAAAGTTATATTATATACTTGCCAGATGCCTGGCATCTGATGCTGTCCTGGTGGTGGAACGTCACATCACTACGGAGCAAGTAATCTTTTCTGTATATAATGGCTCCAACCTCAACAAAAGCTCTGTTTGCACGGCCTTTCTTAGGCGCAGGTTTGTGGTGTCTGCATAGTCGACAAAACATTCCTAAAAAACAGAGCAATCAAAGGAAAATTTAAAAAAGTAGAATTTTTGATTATTGTTTCATGATTGCACAAATTATGATATTAAATTTACCATGCTGTGTGAGGTAAAGCCAAGTCTTAAATTGAGGCATCTTTAGCCACTCTGGATCAAATCCAGTGCTTCTGTGCTTGTTGCTTGCTGATGTCCTGTCTACAAGTCACAGAGAAATAGAAATGGGGCCGCTTTTCCTGAGAAATCTGCTTTTCTGACCTGCCCTGCTTCTACACCTTTCTGTTTTTGCTGTTAATCTCACCGGTTGCTTTAACCCTAGCTGGCTCTCCCACAGCAGCATGTTGGCTGCAGTCCTCCTCTCCTACATCTCTCTCTTCCTCCTGACCCTCTCTTGCTGCTTCAGCTGCTAAAGCATCGCTGATTGAAGCCTGGAAATATTCCAAATAAATTAACTGAATAGCTTATTACAATGGTCGGAATGTTAACCCTCTAGGCGCCACGGTCGAGTTTACTCGACAAGATGCGGCACTGAATAAAACGGCCGATTTTGTCAAATTGGGTGTCAAATTTCGTTCGATCTCCCCTCCACTGGATGGCAGACATGTCATACTTCATCCCCGAATCAAAAAACCGTCATGTTTCTATACAAAATGTTCGAGTTAGAGCGCATTGAATCTGCGATCAAAAGCGGAGCTAGTGTGCGAGACGAGTGAGCCGTTTTATCAGATCCTCTCCGCAATCGCGGCGACAGTATTGTGGTGGAGACTTTGTCTAATACCACTGGGTATGTTAGACGAGGTCGCAGTATTCATAGGACAGTTAGGGGGCGACGTGGAGGCAGGGTGAGGAGTCGCAATGACAGCGCGCGCGAGGCAGATCTGGCCGCGCTGCTCGTATCATCTCACTCATGATCTGTGCGAGTGAGCATTTGAACTAAACAGGTCTTGTCTACTTGTGTTTGTATGTCATATGAATAATATATATGTGCCCCATACATGGAATCAGAGTGCCTACTGTATTTAGTAAATGGAAAATCTCTTCAGCAAAAGGCCAACCACTACATGCATTCGGTTTGTTTCTATCATGTATTGGTAATGATTTACACAGTTTGTTTACTACTTACTATATACCTGAGCATTTAGTATTGTGCAATATAGCATACAGAAGGTGAGGGACATTTTGGGGGGAAAGAAGTGCTGCATTTTATCATTTAAACATGTGACTTTTCATGAAAATTCTATAATCCAAGATATGACCACCATATGACGTCATAATATGCAAATTCGATGGGAGAAAATGTAATCCCTACATAAACTTTGGGTCATCCTTAATATTTCTCTAATTTACAGAAAGTCTCTATCTTTTATCACTTTAAGATATAGCCTTTTGAAATTAAGATGTCAAAATCGAACGTTTTAGGAAAAAACCTCTGGCGCCTAAAGGGTTAAGCTTCCACATGTGTTTCTCTGCTTTGCTATTACCTCTGACTGTCTTTGCTCCTCAGGACGAGCCCTTTTGAATCTTTGGAAATATTTTTCAATATTCAACTGGATTGAGGGAGCAAACAGTCTGCGTCGATATTAACCAGCAGCTATTTACAGCATGTTAACATTATGTATTGTATGCTGTAACTGTTATTCTCATGTTAACATAGCTAATTATTAGCTAGGCTCCTTAAGTGCTTGCTAATAACTAAGGTGGGTCTCCGAGCCGCATTTCCATTACCCTTCAAATGGCGCAAATTGAAATTGCTAATTGAAAATACGCTCAATGGGAACACGTCAATTTCACAAAAACTCCCATTTATCGCAAAAAAGGTTTTACGCTCACGTGAGGTGGTTTTTCAGGCAATTAAAAAAATAAATATTTCGCAAAACTGCAATGGAAACAGTCTTTGCGCATTTACAGTCACCTTATTAGAAAGCACGGTGTGTTTGGACAGAATACGAGACAGAGTTCTTTATTAAATTCATAAAAGACAAAATAATTACAGGAATCCTGGATTCTAAACCTCAAAGAAATGCCACAATCAAGACCTCGGAGCAGAAATGAGTGAGAAAACGCCTCATAAATGCCGCTCACAGTATAAGGGTCTTTCCTTGCCAACCTAACCTAACATCAGTCAATATTAGAAAAAAAAATCGCAAAAATGTTGCGCGAATCTGTAATGGAAATGTGACAGCGTTTACAATAGACTAACTTCTCAAAGTTATGTTGTGCAACAGTCTTCATTATACTAACCATTTTAACTCCGGATTGATTCTGGAATCTTCGTCCTCCAACACATGCACATATTCAGACCGTGCTCGAGGAGGGGGGGCCATTCGCTAGCGCCTCCGTTGTCAGTTTGAGAGAGAGAGAGAGAGAGAGAGAGAGAGAGAGAGAGAGAGAGAGAGAGAGAGAGAGAGAGAGAGAGAGAGAGAGAGAGAGAGAGAGAGAGAGAGAGAGAGAGAGAGAGAGAGAGAGAGAGAGAGAGAGAGAGAGAGAGAGAGACCGCAAGCTAGCTGTGCGCAGAGCTCTACAATAAAATACAATTTTACCCATACTAAATAGTTAAAAAATCTGAAAATCAATCCGTGGCGGTCAGCGTTGATATTGTGGCGGGCCGCCACAAATTAATGAATGTATGGGAAACCCTGAATAAGCATGCTCAGAAAATGTGTGCGGCCCACCTATCTGACTATCCTATCTGGTCGATAGGCAGCCGGGTTAGGTGGTCAGATAGGTGGGCCCGAAATGTGAGCCCAGGATGCTTTGGTAGTGACCAACGCGTTGTAGGCTTGTAGAACGGCTATTTTCAGAATTCTGTCAGGCTATATTTGATGCCTGTCCCCAAAAGTATAGTAAAACAAACCTGGATATGCATGTGTGCGTGCGTGCACACATTCTTGAGCTCAGATATGTTGATAAAATGAATAAAGTTTCCCTTTTAGATGTGCTTGAGGACTTACAGGCTTATGGTCGATGAAGGCCAAGCTGCATTCGACCACTTTCGCACCGCGGCCACGGCCAGCTTTGTATGTTGTAGGTGTAAGCAAAGCTGGCAGCTGCCTAAGGGCGAGATCCCCAACGCCATCTGTAGGAAGACATAGGTGTCAATACCATGTGGAATTGCATACCTGTGATTTTGTCATTCAATGTCATCCAACTAAGATAAAGCTGATTTCCGCGCAAAATAAGCGGGGTTTGCATGATTTCACAATCCCCCCAATTTCGTCGCATAAAATTGCATAAATATCCCGCATATTCCATCGCATTTAAGAAAAAGTGCCACATAATCAAGGATTTTTGCCCGCAAAAATCACAAAAAAACTCAGCATTTTTCTGGAAGGACTGATTAATGTAATTAGTTACACTAGTACTGCTGTGTTGACTCTGCTGTGAAATCTTGGAATTTTTAGTACCCAATTAGCATAAAGAGGCTGACAAATTTATTTAACTCTATTCCTATGATGATATCACTCACTATTCTCAGTTAATGTTGTTTTTCACTGTATAACATGTTCGAGGAGGCTGTGAATTGTTCAAATACAGGTGTTAATAACTAAAGCAAATTTACACGTTTTATTTTTTATTTTAGTTAGCTACAGTAATGATAGCAGCCAAAATTATGTGAAATTGCACTGTTTTTGGTCAAAAACCTTCAAAAATGTTGGACAGAGGAATGCTTAAAATAAATATTTTTAACGGTTTACAGACACTCGTCATTTTTATTTTTATTTAATGCTAATTCAATATTATAATCTTATCAGTTAACCCTCTGGGGTCTAAGGTGTTTTTGGGGTCCTTGAGATGTTTTGACATGCCCTGACATTTGTGCTTTTTTCAGTTGCTTATAAACATATTACTGGCACAGGTGTAATTACACTCTATTTAGCACAAACAAGGCTACCATAATATGTGAGCAACATGTATGTACATATTTGCATTTTTGAGAGAATATTGTTTATGCATGGTTATTGAAAAAACTAAAAATTAAAGTTTCTGAAATAAGGCCACAAAACACATATTGATTATTTCTTCACAAGACTTTTGAAAATTGTATCACATAGCTTAGAATATTTGCTCCAAAACTATGTGAGAATCATCCTGACTACTCATTCAGATAAGTCAATAAAGTCTTTTAGAATGTGTATGACGTGTTTAGTGTGAGAAAGCTTTATGCGAGGAGGCGTGATCTCTCATTAATATGTATGGCATTTCACACCTGAGAAAGACAAAGACTCTCCCATAATGGCCCTATTAGGTGCTATCAGGCCCTATCATTACGAGGAGCCTTGCACAAAGAATGAGGAGATTTAAAAAATAATGGCTTTTAGATTGTTTGGATTTATTTACAACACAACATAATCCAAAGACACAACAAAGGACAAAAAAGCACATTAGTGAACACACTGATCTAAAGACAGAGGTTTGAGATATTGTGAGGCAATCTTTTCTGTAAGATGTCAAAAGCAAGGCAAAATATAGTCTGAAAATTCATTTGAACTCTATACGATCAGAAAAGAAATTATAAAATTTCACTTACTTCGAACTTGTATCCTCGGCGGGATCAATTCGTTCTTCAAAATGCAGCCGTTCGTCGTTGGAGTTACAATATTCCTCTGAGGAAAAGGTGAATCCTTCCTCGCTGTCCAGAAGCCAGTAGCGTGCCATCCTCAAAACGCAATGAACTATCAGTGAATCTGATGGAGAAACTTTGTGTTTTTATGCCATTGATCGCTGGTGGGCGTGTGCGATGCATAACGTTAGATCACCTATTTACCATGTGAAAAGCTCTGGGGGTGTGGCGGCCTCAGCTAATTAAAGATAATGAACTGAGACCGAAAAAACTGTACCTCTCCTTGGTTTCAAACAAATTACATAAACTGGAAATATTTCTTTTTTTAATAAATTACTTCATTTAAAAGAAGAGAATACAAGCTTTAAAAAGACACATGTCTCGTATCTCTGTGACAAGTATTGACTTAGTTACAGTTCATTTTTCGGACGCGTTTCAGAATAGACTTCACTGACAGAGAAAACGCAGAACGCGCATCATGTTTATTTTTCTTTATTAGGCGAAAAGCACAACACTTTGTTTTTATTGTGAGGTTCCACAAAAAAAAATACAAACTTAACAGGATCGAATGATGTATAACACTTATATGTAAGATCAAAATCAACAGAGTAATTTGAGTCTCTTTTGCACTGATAAGGAAAAAAGTCAGCTGGTATCGCCGGCGATACCGCCGACCCCAGAGAGTTAACGGTTAATACTCTGATAACGAGCGGCGGTTGTCGGTTGGGAAAATTAACCGAAACGAGCATCCTTAATTTGACTAAATACATAATAATCGGCTAAAACGCATGCGCAGGTCACTTTACTTCCTGAACAAGTGCGCACCCGAGTCTGTGCTTTCACATTCACGCGAACCGTGGCACAGTTCGGGAGCAACCGAACTTAGACCTCCTCCTCTAGGTAGTCTTGGGTTCGGTACCCCAGTGCACACCTGGGTCAGCATGACAGCGTTCACATTAGCGATTTTTAATGCAAACCGTGCCCCGTTCCGAACTAAACTGCCAGTGTGAAAGCACCCTTATATTATCGATCTTCTAAGTAAAGTTAAAGCTCTCTTTCCACGAAATTTGAAAAACGTCTAGTTTTGTTTTCTTCCAGTTGCTCTCCATTTTTCTGGATGCTCTCTTAAGGGCCCGAGTGTGCTCGTTGTACCACGGCGTTGGACTATTTCCTTTAATGTTCTTTAAGCACAAAGGAGCAACTGTGTCTAAAGTGCTAGAAATGAGAGAGTCAAAAGTTTCTGCCGCAATATTGAGTTCTTATAAGCTATCTGGGATGCTGAGGAGATGAAACTGATCAGGAATATTATTAATAAAGCAATGTTTAGTGGCAGAAGTGATAGTTCTAACAGTAGCTTTGCAGCTTTGGCTAAATGGAGTATACACGAGACTAGATAATGATCTGAGATGTCATCGCTCTGCTGCAGAATTTCAACGGCATTAACATTGATTCCATGTGACAATATTAGATCTCAAGTATAATTATGACAATGAGTGGGTCCTGACTGTGTTGTCTAACTCCAATAGAGTTCAGAATGTCTCTAAATGCCAATCCCAATGCGTCTTTTTCGTTATCTACATGTGTATTAAAATCATCAACATTTAGGACTTTATTTGGCAGCCAGTACTAATTCTGATTTTTAAAAAAATCAGCAAATTCTTTGATAAAATCTATATGGTGGCCTGTATTCAGTAGCTAGCACAAATGTCTAGTGTGATTTATCATTTACACTAGATAGTGTGACATTAAGCACCATCACTTCAAAAGAATTATATTTGAAACTAGACTTCTCAGTAACTTTGAAGATATTACTATAGATTACAGCAACACCACCCCCTTTTCCTTTCAGACGTCGGGGGTGTAATCATATAATTTACAATAAGTGCTTTTGAAGTAAGGGATCGAATATTCAGCAACCTGATATTTAAAAATAAAAACACTTATTTACCCTTAAATGGGTTTGGGAGTTTTTTTCTATTTCCTAATTAGGGGAACAGACACAGGGTGCTTCTCATTTCTTATTTGTGCATCCTCGTTTCCTTTCCTCGCTTCCTTTCCTCGCGTCTCAGCTCCACCCCCTGTAGGACGCGAGGGAAGGCTGCAAGGAAAGAAAATGAGGACGGAGGAATCGAAGGAAAGCTTTTTTATACATTGGAAGACTTGATCACTCGAGCGTCACTTCACAGCGTCATCAGCAGCGCTCAAAGGATCTGCCCTTATGTTGTAAAAGTTTGTTTAAGAAATTCATAATAAATAATAATAAAGCAAGATACCTAGTTGAAATATGTGAGTTGTGTGGTTTATGTAAAATACAAAAGTAAAGTATAAATTCAAATGATTGTGACAGATGTGATGGGGGAGGAGAATTGATACGTGCGTCACGTTTAGTCGATAAAACTCTTCCGCAAAGGGTACACCTGTGTATCCTCGCTCATAGCTCCTCTGGAAGCCTCCTCACTCCTCGATCCTCGCCTCCTCGCGGTGCAATTAGAGAATTGAGATGTCCTTCAAGATGGCTGAGCTCGATTGGTTTCCGGGTCATAGGATGGAGGACGGAGGAGCGAGGAGACGAGGAGGGATATTGAGAAGCACCCACAGTCTATATGATGTGTCACTGGCCTCACTGTTTTAATTGATCCAGCTATCCAGCCGCTAAACACTTCCACAATAAACTCCACGAAGGTGCAATTTATGAAGTTTAATCATGAAAAGTGTGAAACTACAAAGAGAAAATACACAAGCATGAATTTCACAAAATAGATAAATCATCAAATAAATGAGCATTCTCAAACACAAAAGGGAAATAACCAACAACAATACAGTTGTATATCAACAGCATAGATTAATACTTTGCAAATTTAAGTAGAAAAAGGTAACAAACATGCTAAATTAAATGCTACATTACATAGCACAGCAATAAAGTACACATAATGCTCACTAAACAAAATCAAAAAGTTACAGGATGTTTGCATCCACATTGAGCACTGAAGAAATATGGCCTGCTTCCTCTTTAAAAAAGGAAACCAGTGGAAAACTCAAAAATAAGTATCAAAATAAAAGTCCTCGTTTAAACCAAAGTTTAAAGTCCCCATGAATTCAAAATTGACCATACTTACTTTGTTTGCCTAAATTGATCGTTTTGTGGTGAGCAATTCATCCATGCAAGTCAATCCACACAAAAAAATGTTTTGGCTACGTAATCTTTAATCAAAATCTGAAATTTCCCCTCCCCTCTGCATTGGAGGTCCTTCCCTGATGACGTAGGTTTGACGGTTTGGGCGTCTGCGTAACATCCTTAACCACGCCCCTCCAACTGACAGTAGACAGGCTGAATGAAAACACCTACTTTTTTAGATCCAATCAGGTGCTAGTTGGAAAAAAAAGCCACGCCCACTATTTTTCCTCATTTAGTATTCCGTTTCTCTCGGAAATACGTCACAACACTGGAAAAAAGTCGTTTGCAACTTCCGGTTCACGGGGACTTTAAAGTCCAGCACATGATGATATATAGGTGAGGAGTTTCTATGTGTTGGGATTTATCTGACCTCAGTGACGTGAGTCAGCTTGACGGTTGGTTTAGCCAGTCTGTCAAGACTATGTGCCATATTACTAGAGAGAAGACCTTGTAAACCTTTCGAAAGGGAACATCTCAGTTTATGACTGTAACCTATGTTCCCTGAGAACAGGGAACGAGACACTGCGTCTTTTACCATGCCTCGGGAATGCCTGCTGAACAGTCCCTTCAGACTATAAGTGGATGACATGTTCTCTAGTGACGTCATAGGCTGTCGCCGATCAATAACGATTGCTGTGATTGGATAAGTTTTCAGACACCAGTTCACGCAGAGGCCTTCCACATAGCGTCATCGATTTAGTGTCTCGTTCCCTGTTCTCAGGTAACATAGGTTACAGTCGAAACCTGAGGCGTTTTTGATTAAAAAATTAGCCATATCACCCTGTAGCCCAAGACTGGTTGCCCACTTAAGTTAAGCAGGGTTGAAACTGGTCAATACCTGGATGGGAGACCTCCTTGGGAAAACTAGGTTGCTTCTGGAAGAGGTGTTAGTGCGACCAGTAGGGGGTGCCCACCCTGCGGTCTGTGTGGGTCCTAACTTCCCAGTATAGTGATGGGGACACTATACTGTCAAAGAGTACAGTCCTTTGGATGAGACGTTAAACCGAGGTCCTGAGACTCTGTGGTCTTTAAAAATCCCAGGATGTCCTTCAGAAAAAGAGTAGGGGTTTAACCCTGGCATTCTGGACAAATTTGGCCACTGCATCATGGCCTCCTAATCATCCCCATATACTGATTGGCTTCATCACTCTGTCTCCTCTCCACCAATAAGCTGGTGTGTGGTGGGAGTTCTGACTTTGTCATTATTTCATAAAGTATGAGTAAATAAAAACAGTATGAGAGAATAATAATACAGAACTTAACATTTAATTTAAAAAAACAAAAACATTTAAATAATTCAGTGATGATTTGGATGAGCAATATATAAAAGCGTGAATATATATATATATATATATAACTGCTTTTGACAGCGCCTCACATCACAAGCTCAGCTTCTTGTTCGTCTTTTCACCGGAACACGTACAGCAGCGGAGTTGCTGGCGCGTTCACGATAGCAGCTTGAGTTTCGGTCTGCTTTTCTATGGTGAGCAACTTTTATGTTAGGCTTGTTCCAAATGTGACAAGTCAAAGGTCTGAAGAAGAACGATTCAGTGTAATTGCCATCCGATGTCGCTTTATTAACTTCAACCTTCAAACTTTTATTGTCATATGTACAGGAAACTGTCGTCATACAGTACAATGCAATTCTTATTCTGCAAACCCTCCCAGCAACATCAGACATCGATTAAACACCCTAACACATAAATAACAAGTGACATAAATGATAAAGATACATAAATAACAATGTGCAAAAAGTAAGTAGTTGTGTATGTACTGTATATGCCATGTAAACATGAGGAATCAGTGCGAATAAGGCAAAGCGATAACCGCTATTCATGCACTTGAACGCCGTTGCAATGGCTGTTTTTTTTCTGCTGATCTCCTGCGCCCCACACTTTGAGAACCACTGGGGTAAATTTTGGAAATTAACACGTCCTTTTCTATTGACATGATGATGGTTGCAAATTTTAGAATTGAATAGAACAGAATGAGGCATTTATATAGCGCTTTCATATGTACTACTGTACACCCAAAGCGCTTTACAATCATATCAGGGGGTCTCTCCTCAACCACCACCAGTGGGCAGCATCAACTTGGATGATGCGACGGCAGCCACAGTACAACGGCGCCAGTGCGCTCACTACACACTAGCTATAGGTGGAGAGGAGAGAGAGTGATAGAGCATTGATAATTTAAATGGATGGGGATTGCTAGGAGGCCATGATTGGCAAGGGCCAAAGGGGTGGAATGTGGCCAGGACACCGGGGTGCCATAGGATTTTTAAGGGTGTTCTTGGGTCCGTTCTTCGTACATTGCTAACTCAGTTAGCTGGATTTGATTGTTAACTATTTGGCATGATCTTGAATTGTTTGGTTCTTTGACCCTCATCCTGGTCTTGCTGTCATAGCAACAGGTGCGTAAGCTTAAACCTGCTCGGGAGCTTATTTCTTGTAAACAAAATTAGATTGCGGCTTATAAGCGGAGGTGATACGGGAAGTCCTTTAGCGCAGTGCGATAATGTACTTTTTGAGAGATATCGTTTTTCACACATTAAATATTCGACTCGTCGGAGTCGGCTTTAATAACAGCATAAACTGTACATTGACCTGAGATTCTTTGCGTGTGGCACTTTCCTTTACACTGTTGGAGATGCGGAGAATTTGGTGAAAAGTGCTGTCTGTCGTGACATTCGCAAAGTTTATCTGGCGCTCAAGGAGTTTTTAGGGGTTTTGTGGTATTTCCAAGCCACGTAAGATTCAAGGTTGTAAAGCAGATTTTTTTTTTTGCCAACGCAGGGAGGCTACATTCTAATTTTTAATGAAGATCGTGCAATCATGACCATGCCAATAAGTATGACTTACAGTAAATGTCACTCAGGCTTTTCTAATGTGATTGGTGCCATAGACTGCACACACATCCCCATCAAGGCCCACAGTGTAAATGTTATATATTATCCATCCATTTTCCGCTTATCTGGGTCGTGGGGACAGCAGTCTAAGCAGAGACGCCCAGACTTCCCTCTCCCTAGACACTTCCGATATACCGAGGTGTTCCCAGGCCAGCCGGGAGACATAATCCCTCCGGCAAGTCCTAGGTCTTCCTCTGGGTTTCCTACCGGTGGGACGTGCCCGGAACGCCTTCCCGGGAAGGTGTCCAGGAGGCATCCGGAACAGATGCCTCGTGACACCTCAGCTAGCTCCTCTCGATGTGGAGGAGCAGCCGCTCTACTCTGAGGTCCTCCCGAGTAACCGAGCTCCTCACCCTATCTCTAAGGGAGCGCCCAGCCACCCTGCGGCGAAAGCTCATTTCGGCTGCCTGTATCTGGGATCTTATCCTTTCAGTCATGACCCACAGCTCATGACCATAGGTGAGAGTAGGAACGTAGATCGACCGGTAAATCGAGCGCTTTGCCTTGAAGAACCGTTGACAAAGGGCAGCCCTGCCGGAGTCCAACATGCACCGGGAACAAGTCTGACTTACTGCTGGCAATGCGAACCAAGCTCCTGCTCCGCTCGTACAGTGACCATACTCCCAGAGCACCCTCCACAGGACGCCGCGAGGGACACAGTTGAATGCCTTCTCCAAATCCACAAAGCACATGTGGATTGGTTGGGCAAACTCCCATGAACCCTCCAGCCCCCTGGAGAGGGTATAGAGCTGGTCCAGTGTTCCACGACCAGGACGAAAACCACACTGTTCCTCCTGAATCCAAGGTTTACTATCGGTCGAATTCTCCTCTCTAGTACCCTGGCGTAGACTTTCCCGGGGAGGCTGAGAAGTGTGATTTCCCCCTGTAGTTGGAACACACCCTCCAGTCCCCTTTCTTGAAAAGAGGGACCATCACCCCGGTCTGCCAGTCCAGAGGTACTGTCCCCGACCGCCACGCGATGCTGCAGAGGCGCGTCAGCCAAGACAGCCCCAGAAAATCCAGAGATTTGAGGTACTCAGGGTAGATCTCATCCACCCCCGGTGCCTTGCCATGAGGAGCTTTTTAACTACCTCTGTGATTTCAGCCTGGCTGAAACCGGGCCTGGCTCCTGGCTGTGGGTCTAAGGAAGAGCTGAACCCAGGGATGCCCTTCACATTCAACCCAAGGGCCAGCTCTTCTGCCAGGGAGTAATGTAGGAGTGCAGGACCACCACCTTTTGTCCAGCCTTTTTCTTGGTTGCTCTTATTCAGAAACGCACATCATTTAACAGTGGCTTTTTAAAAGAGGCTAAGTCTAATGGTAAAGATTTCCATTTTGTGGAATATGCTTGTAGTTTACTTGTTCCAATGTTAGTGGGTGGTGGCTCTGACATTAAAAATTAATAAAGTAACTATTAAATTATTAAAATATAAACAAATATACAGGTCCTTCTCAAAAAATTTGCATATTGTGATAGTTCATTATTTTCCATAATGTAATGATAAAAATTAAACTTTCATATATTTTAGATCCATTGCACACCAACTGAAATATTTCAGGTCTTTTATTGTTTTAATACTGATGATTTTGGCATACAGCTCATGAAAACCCAAAATTCCTATCTAAAGAAATTAGCATATTTCATCCGACCAATAAAAGAAGTGTTTTTAATACACAAAAAAGTCAACCTTCAAATAATTATGTTCAGTTATGCTCTCAATACTTGGTCGGGAATCCTTTTGCAGAAATGACTGCTTCAATGCGGCGTGGCATGGAGGCAATCAGCCTGTGGCACTGCTGAGATGTTATGGAGGCCCAGGATGCTTCGATAGGCATGCTTTCGATGCTTACCGGGCATTCCCGGAGGCTCCACTTGGGAGGTCTGACCATGCCGTGTTGCTTCTCATTCCGAAGTACAGACAAAAACTGTATCTTCCATTAAGAAAACATCCAAATCTGTCAGGTCTTGGTCCACAGATGCCATTGAAACGCTCCGAGGGTGTTTCGATTGCACTGATTGGGACATATTCAGTGCAGCTTGTGACTCCCTCGACGAACTCACTGATACTGTGACGTCATATGTCAAGTTCTGCGAGGAAATGTGCATCCCCACCAAAACAGTGACTTTTTATGGTAATAAAAAACCATGGTTCTCCACAGAATTACATCTCTTATGTAAGGAAAAAAACTGGGCATACAAAAATGGAGACAAGAGTCAATATAGAACTGCCAAATATAAACTACGCGCTGCAGTAAGGAGAGCAAAGCGCAATTATGGAACGAAACTGGATCAACAATTTTCATCAAGCAGCTCGAGATTAATTGGGAAAAATCTTAAGGACATGACGGATTACAAAAAATGCCCCAGCACCGCTCTTAATAATGATCCAGGGTTCCCAGACATATTAAATAACTTTTATGCAAGATTTGGGAAACCTACCCCATCAGTCATTCCCCCCGACCCCATTCCAACACCACCCTTCTGCATCCAGGAGGATGAGGTGAGAACAACATTTAGGAGGCTCAAGATCGGGAAAGCAGCAGGGCCGGATGAGATTAGTCCTGCTTTACTTATTCATTGTGCAGTGCAATTGGCGCCTGTATTTTCCACCATTTTTAACATCTCATTAAGCCAATGTACAGTCCCACAATGCTTTAAGAGCTCCATCATTATTCCTGTGCCAAAGTCCTCAAAGACCACTTGCCTTAATGACTTCAGACCAATTGCCCTAACATCGGTGGTAATGAAGGCATTTGAACGGATTATTCTGGCATACCTGATATCTTGCACTTCCTTGCTGATGGGCCCATATCAATTTGCCTACCAAGCCAACCGGTCCGTGGAGGATGCAATCAGCATAACACTCCATCATACTTTGCAACATCTTGAATCACCAAACACCTACACACGCATCCTGTTCATAGACTTTAGTTCCGCATTTAATACTATCAGCCCACCTAAACTCTTCACAACACTCCTGGACATGAACATTGACCCAGCCATCTGCCACTGGATAAGGAGCTTCTTGTGGAATAGATCACAGAGGGTGAGGGTTAATAACATAACCTCACACCCTCTCTCCCTTAGTACAGGAGCTCCTCAGGGCTGTGTTCTCTCCCCTTGGCTCTTTTCCCTTTACACAGCATATTTTGCATCCATGGACACTTCAGTTAAAACAATAACGTATGCGGACGACACAACCATTGTAGGCCTCATCTCAGAAAACGATGAAACCCAGTACCGCATGGTGGTGGATCAAGCGGTAAACTGGTGTTCGAATAATGACCTTCAGCTTAACACTGCCAAAACCCAGGAACTAATGATTGATTTTAGACGTAGGCCATCTCCCAAAACACCCATACATATAAACGGTAACCCAATCACCATCACTGATTCCTTTAAATTCCTAGGAACACACATTAGCAATAACCTGAAGTGGACAACTAATACTAAACACATCATTGCAAAAGCTCAGCAAAGGCTTTATTTCCTCAGGCAGCTTAAAAAATACCGGATCAAACATCAGCTCCTTGTTCTGTTCTACTCTGCTATTATTGAATCTATCATTACATTATCAATGACAGTATGGTATGGGAGCACAGACAGCCAAACAAAGAAAAAATTACAGCAGATCGTCAACAAAGCATCCAAGATTATAGGAAAACCATTGCCCTCAGTCGATTGCCTTTATACACATCGGACTGTTAAGCGAGCAAAGAAAATCATCTCCGATCCCTCACACCCTGCCCATCACCTCTTCCAGCTCCTTCCTTCAGGGAGGCGCTACAGGTCATTCTCTACCAAGACCAAACGTTTCACAAACAGTTTTTTTCCCATAGCCATCAGGACTCTGAACTCTTCTCTCTAGTTTAGTAGTCTATACACTATGCACGGTCACTTAACCACTGTATCTTGCACTGTCACTTGTTGTGAAATGTATTGTCGATCTGTTGTTTGTAATGCATACACATGATGTAGTGCTCAAACATACTGTACCGAAAACGAATTCCACCGGCATTGTCGTGTGGCTAAATAAACAATCTATCTATCTAGCGGCCTTAAGCTCATCCAGAGTGTTGGGTCTTGCGTCTCTCAACTTTCTCTTCACAATATCCCACAGATTCTCTATGGGGTTCAGGGCGGAGAGTTGGCAGGCCAATTGAGCACAGTAATACCATGGTCAGTAAACCATTTAGCAGTGGTTTTGGCACTGTGAGCAGGTGCCAGGTCGTGCTGAAAAATGAAATCTTCATCTCCATAAAGCTTTTCAGCAGATGGAAGCATGAAGTGCTCCAAAATCTCCTGATAGCTAGCTGCATTGACCCTGCCCTTGATAAAACACAGTGTACCAACACCAGCAGCTGACATGGCACCCCAGACCATCACTGACTGTGGGTACTTGACACTGGACTTCAGGCATTTCCTTCTCCCCAGTCTTCCTCCAGACTCTGGCACCTTGATTTCCGAATGACATGCAAAATTTACTTGCATCCGAAAAAAGTACTTTGGACCACTGAGCAACAGTCCAGTGCTGCTTCTCTGTAGCCCAGGTCCGGCGCTTCTGCCGCTGTTTCTGGTTCAAAAGTGGCTTGACCTGGGGAATGCGGCACCTGTAGCCCATTTCCTGCACACGCCTGTGCACGGTGGCTATGGATGTTTCTACTCCAGACTCAGTCCACTGCTTCTGCAGGTCCCCCAAGGTCTGGAATCGGTCCTTCTCCACAATCTTCCTCAGGGTCCGGTCACCTCTTCTCGTTGTGCAGCGTTTTTTGCCACACTTTTTCCTTCCCACAGACTTCCCACTGAGGTGCCTTGATACAGCACTCTGGGAACAGCCTATTTGATCTCTCCTGTTTACACACATGACTTCGCCACTGCTTTTACTCCTGGTACTCTCACTGATTTTGCCCCCCCAACCCCTGCTTATATCTCTGAGCTAATCAACAAAGCAAACACATCTTCCTGTCATCTTGATCCAGCTCCTACTACTTTACTTAAAAAATGTGCACCTGTTATTTCTTTGCTGATTTCACTTCTCATCTCCCAACTACTAAGTACTGGTTCTGTTCCTCTGGAATTAAAAACTGCTGCTGTCACTCCTGTCCTAAAGAAACCCGGCCTCGACCCCACCAACATGGCCAATTACAGACCAATCTCAAATTTACCATTTCTTTCGAAACTGCTTGAGAAAGTGGTTGCTGCCCAACTTCAAACACACGTCATCTAACAACCACTATGAATGTTTTCAATCCGCTTTCCGCACCCTCCACAGCACTGAGACAGCACTTCTTAGGGTTGTCAATGATCTCCTTATGGCCACTGACTCCGGCTCCACCAGTATTCTAATTCTTCTAGATATTTCCTCTGCATTCGACACAATCTCTCACAGTATTCTCATCTCACGACTCTCTGCTCTTGGTGTTTCTGGAACTGCCCTATCTTGGTTAACTTCCTACCTGTCTGATCGTCAGCATTACATCTCTATCCGCCAGGCTAAGTCCACTACTGCCTCTGTCCCACACGGTGTTCCCCAGGGTTCTGTTCTTGGGCCCCTTCTCGTCATCATCTATATGCTCCCATTAGGTAACATCATCCGTCAACATGACTTTAAATTCCATTGCTACGCAGATGACACCCAACTATACATCCATTCACAAGCAATGCTCCTTTTCCCACAAATTCCATATCAGCCTGTATTGATGATATAAATGCTTGGATGACCAGTAATTTTCTCAAACTCAACACTGATAAAACAGATCTACTTCTTATTGGCTCACCTCGATTTACATCCTGTTCCAGTGTTGACAATGTTCACATTGCTGGAGTTTCGGTTCAACCTTCCACTATTGTCAAAAACCTTGGTATAATCTTTGATTCATCTCTTTCCTTCCTTCCACACATTTCCTCTCTCACAAAGTCTGCCTTCTTTCACCTTCGTAATATCGCACGCTTACGTCCATTTCTGAACACCAGCGATGCTGAAACCTTGGTTCATGCTTTCATCACATCACGGCTTGATTACAGCAATTCTCTTTTCTATGGCTTACCCAACTCATCTATAAATAAAATCCAATACATTCAGAACTCCGCAGCTAGGGTGCTTACATTCACAAAGAAATCTTCCCACATTACTCCGATTTTACGCAGACTACATTGGCTACCAGTACGTTTTCGTATTAACTACAAGATACTCCTTATCACATTCAAAGCACTCCATGGTCTTGCCCCCACCTATATCTCTGATCTCATCCATACCTACTCCCCAGTTCGCACACTTAGATCCTCCGATACCGGTCTTTTAACGATCCCACGGCACAAACTATCATCATATGGTGGAAGGGCTTTTTGTACTGCTGCCCCAACTCTCTGGAATTCTATTTCCCAACACATCCGCAACCTTTCATCATTACACGATTTCAAAACTCACCTAAAAACGTATCTTTTTGCTACTTGTTTCCCTTGATTTCTATGTTTATGTACCACTATCTCAATTTATTTTTTGTTCTATGTCATGTTTCTGTCAGGTTTATTTGTACTTTATTGTAAAGCGACCTTGAGTACTCTGAAAGGCGCTATATAAAATAAACATATTATTATTATTATTATTATTATTTGTTCAGAAATTTCTTTCTGTGTCTTACCCTCTTGCTTGAGGGTGTCAATGATGGCCTTCTGGACAGCAGTCAGGTCGGCCGTCTTACCCATGATTGCGGTTTTGAGTAATGAAACAGGCTGGGGAATCTTTTGCAGGTGTTTAGAGTTTATTAGTTGATTCAAAGGATTAGGTAAATAGCTCGTTTAGAGACCCTTTTCATGATATGCTAATTTTTTGAGATGTATGCCAAAATCCTCAGTATTAAAACAATAAAAGAACTGAAATATTTCCAGTTGGTGTGCAATGAATCTAAAATATATGAAAGTTTCATTTGTATCATTACATTATGGAAAATAATGAACTTTATCACAATATGCTAATTTTTTGAGAAGGACCTGTACTTCGACTATTAGCTCTTGCTCTGCTCTGCTCAGAGAAAAACTCTGCGCACTCTTTGGCAATGGTGAGCAGCCAATAGCAACGTTGCTGATTAATATTTCTATCAATACATATCCCATTTTAAACCAACGCATGAACGCACAGTTATCTCAGATAACTAAATCCAGCGATACTAATCATAAACAATAGGTGTGTTTGAAGAAGCTATTTAACCAGATCATGATTAGCACGATGATATCATCTTGGATGTGCCATCTGATCTCGGATGTATTTAGCGACGTACTAAGAACGGACCCCTGGCTTCTTGCAGCTTTGTAACCGTTTGGTCAGACAGAACAAGAAGTCTTCCAAACACCTCACGTGCTGAGTTTCATCTTGTTTTGCATAATTTAATGAGCTGGAGTTTCGTAAATTGTATTTGTTCTTGTTTTGCCTCAAGTGCCTTGCATGTTGGGGTGCTGTGGGTGAGATGTACATGCTCGGGCAGATTCGGCTTGAAGTCGTTCATCCTCGGATGCGGCACGCGCGCGCTTTTACAAAAAAAGCCGTGCACACCGCCAAGCGAAATGGGGTCTTGCCGGTCTAGCCGGTCTTGCGCACCCAACGCGTCATTTTTGCCGCGCGCAGCTTCACGCTCGTGCGGACGCGTTGAGTATAAACCGTGTCAGCGGTTAGTATAAACCGCGCGCTCCGTGTCAGTGCGCGCTCTGATCGGTAAAGGGGCACAGACCTCTCCCGAATCATCTCCAGCAGTAGTGCCTCCGAACTTGGGAGTCCGAGGCACCACTAACTCCACCTCTGTTTCCCTCGTAAGCTGATATTAGTATTTAAACATTCTCTATGATAAAAAATGTTTGTAAAAAATATTATAACTGTTTTGGCGGTTATAGAGTTCTAATGACGGTGTTCAACTATAACCGTCGGTCTCACGGTTATATAATAACCGTCACACCCCTATCGTAAACGCATGCAAACACTTTCCCAGCTAGTCATCAATTAGTTAAGCCTTGAGGTTGTCAGCTGTGTGTTGCCATTAAACTGGTGTTAACTTGTATTTGTCTTTTTTCGCTTTAGACTTAATGCCGCTGAAAGAGGAGAGTCAAGAACTGAATAATATGGAATATGAACATCATGATTTCAAGACTGGAGAGAAATCAACAAAGATGGAAAAGACTCACTCACAAAAAAGAGCCCAGAAGACCAAACCTAACAGTTATTTCACTTGCCTGGAATGTGGAAAAAGTTTCAGTCAAAAACGAAGCCTTAAGTCCCACATGGTAGTTCACACTGGAGAGAAGCCTTTCACATGCCAACAGTGTGGAAAGAGTTTTACTCAAATGCAAAGCCTCGAAGCCCACATGAAAATTCACACTGGAGAAAAGCCTTATACTTGCTCTCATTGTGAACAGAGTTTTGCTCATAAACACATCCTTAATTCCCACGTGAGAATTCACACTGGAGAGAAGCCTTTCACCTGCCAACAGTGTGGAAAGAGTTTCAATCGAAAACAAAACCTTAATGTCCACATGAGAATTCACACTGGAGAGAGTCCTTTCACCTGCCAACAGTGTGGAAAGAGTTTCAATCAAAAACAAAACCTTAATGTCCACATGAGAATCCACACTGGAGAGAGTCCTTTCACCTGCCAACAGTGTGGAAAGAGTTTCTATCAAAAACAAAGGCTTAAAGACCACATTAAACTTCACACTGGAGAGAGTCCTTTCAACTGTCAACAGTGTGGAAAGAGTTTCACTCAAAAATACAACCTTAATGTCCACATGAGAATTCACACTGGAGAAAAGCCTTATACTTGCTCTCATTGTGAACAGAGTTTTACACATAAAATCACACTTAATTCACACATGAGAATTCACACTGGAGAAAAGCCTTTCACATGCCAACAGTGTGCAAAGAGTTTCAATCAAAAACAAAGGCTTAAAGACCACATGAAACTTCACACTGGAGAGTGTCCTTTCACCTGCCAACAGTGTGGAAAGAGTTTCACTAAAAAATACAACTTTAATGTCCACATGAGAGTTCACACTGGAGAAAAGCTTTAGTTGAAAATATTAGGTTTCACATTATCATTCAGGCCATCCTTAAACATATTCTTGTTTGCCGTAACACGACCAATTTAGGACCGACCCAATTATTATTATTATTTTTTTAACCCTTTTAGTCCGATCGACTTGCCGGTTGTAAACTTGCGTTAAGACAGACTGATTTTTTATTTTTTTTACTCTTTAAACAACTAATACAAATGCAATAAAATAATATTAATTATACTTTAGTATTGTAAATAAAATTGCCTAGGCTGCATACTTTCTACGTAGGCTACGTTCTTTTTTTAAAATTAAAACCCGTGGTGTCATCTATGATTGTTTACACCGTTGGTTTACGCATGTCACACTATGGCCTGTACGTTCGCTTCATTTCATTCACTGTCAGTGGTTCACGATTAGTAATGATGGCTGCAGTAAATAAAATGTTTGTGTTCACCGTTCAAAGTCATACAGGTTTGCCATAATACATCTAAAAAATGCATTAAAACATCTCAACACCGCTTTAACTTGGCATGATGTTCTGGAAACACTGTGCCCAGATCTTTTCCCATCCCTTCTCCCCTCTAGTCTAATGGTGACCGTGTCGACTCACCTGAAGGATGTTTTTCATTGATGTTATGGCACTCCACTCTGCTTAATGTCTTTCGAGAATTTTGCACTTCTGTTTGTCATTGTGCACAAAACTTTACGCCAATAAATCCTCAGAAATATGGCTGACTTGTGTGAGTCTCAAGCGCCCTCTTTACGTCATAATGCCTGCTAGCTGTCCGTGGATTTGCCTATATTTGGCGCTGAAAATGGAAACGTCTCTAGACATGGAAAATCGATTTTACAATCGATTCAATGAACACTTATGTCACAAATCTAACAGGATTTTTTCAGAAAAGTGACAACCCTAGAAAGCAACATAACTGGTCTCTGGTTTGTAGGTTGCATTGATACCCAGCGGTGGATGCAAGTAAAACAGTATAACCTAGTAACCAGTAACCATTGAAATTAAATATATATTTTCATATGATATATATTTTTGTTTACTTTTCTGACAGTACAGCATATTTAAAGCTATATAAGAATGTAACCCATGTAAGTGATGTCACGATTTGCAAATTTGTTTAAATTCATACCTACGTAATCACCATGACCAAAATTGTACTTTTTTTACATTTGAATCTTGAAAATGTATGCTGCTGGCATACTTTAATTTTTGTATTTGTTTATTTATTAAAATGGTTGAATGTTCGCCAGTTCCCACCTCCTTCTTCCTTCCCGGGTTTCGGCACCAATGTAACAGGGTTCAGATGTTATGGGAAGAAGGAGGCGGGAACCGGCGAACATTCAACCATTTTAATAAATAAATAAATAAACAAATACAAAAATGAAAGTATGCCAGCAGCCCCTCGCGGACGACTGCTGGCCACACAAAACAGAAACAAAACACAACATTAAAATCAGGCCTGTTCCTCTCTCGATCTTCACTGTCGTCGCTCATCCTTTATGCTTCCGCTCCTCCGTGAGAGATGCGAGACCGGTGCGTCTCACAGGTGTCATTCATTATCACTCACGCCACCGGCCTCGCGCCGTTCTCTCACGCCCCTCGGCCTCATCCTGCTCGCCACAACATAAAATTTCAAAAACTGAATGAAATAAGAACATTACACCACATTATTTGCTTAATTGTTAGTGAGAGAATGCATTGATAATGTCTTCAATCTGGACTTGAATATGGCTACTGTAGGGGCTCATCTGGTGACATCTGGAAGTTTGTTAGAGCTGCAGGTGCTTCACCACTGATCCTGCCTCACTGCTAATTGCATGATGAGGACTACTTCCAAGTAGTATTTGCCCATTGCAAAATTCATCCAGAGAGCAAAAAGATAAAAAACGCAATGTTTGCTATAATCTTGGGGAAGGGATGCTGCCGCCTCTCCATCTAGAACGAAAAATGTAGCAGGAAACCACTGCAATCCACCAACAATACCTATCATCATTCATGCCACCCCTACCTCCCCTTTGTGGTGGAAGTGGATATCGCCACCTCAGGCATTGGAGCAGTGTTGTCTCCGCAGAAGAGGAATCTGTCCACGCACCATCTATGCGCCTACTTCACAAAGCTCTTCCCAGCAGAGCAGAACTACGACATTGGTGACTGTGAGCTCCTTGCTATCAAGTGTTGCGTCACTGCCTGGAGGTGCTAGTGAGAACCTAAGTCCTAGAATACCTTCACAACACCAAATGGTTGAACCCTCTCTAGGGCCAGTTGGGCATTGTTCTTCATGTAATTCAACTTCATTGTGTCCCACTGTGCGTCCAAGAACATTATTGTCAAGATTACACTCCTGACGCTCCCAGCTATACGTCACTCACACTTACCAGAGTTCTCAAGCTTACCTATTTCCCTTTATCCCTTCATCACGAACACTATATCACCCCAGCACAGACACACAGTCAGCGTCTGGTCTCTCCATTGTATTACCCTGTAAAACTGTACGAGTAAGACAGAAGAAAGACTCTTCATGAACAATTTGAGACTTCCAGTGTATTGTTTATCTGGATGTTCATGTCCTTCATGTTTCCTCGTCTTTGCTCTTACTCTCTGAAAGATTACAACTCTGTTACTTCCATTTAAATATCCTCTTTAGTTTCTGTTGTATTCCACTAGTACCTGATGAATTGTGTGCACTACAGCTGTGGCCAATATATTGGCAGTGACAAATGTGTTTCACACATTTTACTTTTAGATTAAAATTACAGATTATATTTTTCACGTTTCTATGGTATACGGGGAAATAATGTTGAGTATTCTATAACTTTTAATGGCTTTTATTAGCAAAAACTATGAAAAGAGTCAATATGTACAGTGTTGACTCTTCTTCATAACCTCTGTAATTCAGTCTGGCATGCTGGATATCAGCTTTTGGGCCAAATCTTGACTAATGACGACCCACTCTTGCCTTATTAGTGCTTGGAGTTCATCACAATTTCTGGGCTTCTGCTTGTCCACTTGCCTTATGAGGATTTACCTCAAGTTCTCTATAGGGTAAGATCTGGGGAGTTGCTTGGCGATTTATAAAGCGCTTTTAACAATATAGATTGTTTCAAACTGTAAAGCTGCTGCTTTACAGTTACAATAGGAAATTAAAGTAACATAGATTGTTTTGGCTTTACAGCAGTTCGTGTCCAGGTGCATTTTGCTTAAGTGTCTAAAAACAAAAGAACTATCGACGTCGCGAAATGGCACTAGCAATTTAAAAAAATATCTTGGACGGTGCCATGCGACCACTCCACTTACTGAAGCCCCGTTCACACTACACGCGACTTTGTCGCTGCAAGTCGCCAGGCGCTGGCGATGAGGTCGCTAGTGGGCGTTCCCACTACTGGTTGACTAGTATGACATCCAAAAGACAGCGAATCAGCTTTCTTGCCATCCATCACTGCAGGCCCAGGGGCTGAGGAGAAGGATCACGTGCGCTCCACTCCTATTGGTTGTCGCTCGCGAAAATCGCTCTTCATTTGCATAAAGTTAAAAATTTCTCAACTTTGTCGCGTCGCTAGACACGCCCCATCTAGTCGCAAACGGTCGCTGTCGCGCGTGTTGCCGGAAGTCGCCCGCTCACCATTGAAATGAATGGTATCGCGTCGCTTGGTCGCGTGTAGTGTGAACGGGGCTTGAGAAGAGAAAAAAAAACAACTTTTTAACTATTAGTAGCCTGGATTGCCCACAGTCATTATGCCACATCATATCACCTTCTGCAGGATGTAAAATGCTCTGTATTTTGTCATTTTAGAATGTTATTAAGTTCTACTTCTGTAGTTATTTTGGTGAAAGTAACTCAAAAGTAATACAGGAGTAATGTAACGCATTACAATTCTGAGACAGTAATATTGTAAGGTAAATAATTAATTTTAAATAACAGTAACAAGTAATCTATAATGTATTACAGTTTGGAAGTAACTTGCACAACACTGAGCACAACTAATATGTGAGATTCTGTCTAAATAAAAGACAAAACAAAGTATAATAAACTATTTCATAAACTAACATTTTATTATTATACAATAACAAGTTTTATCAATCAAATGAAACCTTTTTTAAGGCAAAAGACCTTTTTTTTTTTAACAAATATGTATTTGTATTATGTAATTCTACTTACTGTTTTTAAAGAAAAACTTTTTAAGTATTGACACTTCAATACATTTTCATTGACACTTTATTTATTGCTGACTTTTTAAAATCATTTGTAAATGCTTAACAGGATGGACATCTGTCACAGACAAAGATAAAGATGTGTATTATAGACAGTGTTGTGCAAGTTACTTCCAAACTGTAATACATTATAGATTACTTGTTACTGTTATTTAAAATTAATTATTTACCTTACAATATTACTGTCTCAGAATTGTAATGCGTTACATTACTCCTTTATTACTTTTGAGTTACTTTCACCAAAATAACTACAGAAGTAGAACTTAATAACATTCTAAAATGACAAAATACAAAGCATTTTACATCCTGTAGAAGGTGATATGATGTGGCATAATGACTGTGGGCAATCCAGGCTAATAGTTAAAAATAGTTTTTTTTTTCTCTTTTCAGTAAGTGGAGTGGTCGCATGGCACCGTTCGAGATATTTTTTTAAATTGCTAGTGCCATTTCGCGACGTCGATAGTTCTTTTGTTTTTAGACAAAAATCCGTTATTCCGTTCTTCTTGTCCTTATCTCTGACAAACTGGAAGTAATGCGCATACGTCCATCTCTTGAATGTACTGTCTTCTTCTGCCATCTTAACACATTAGCCACTTTTCCAGTGGCCAGCGCGAGCACAGAGGCCGAAATCACTCCTGTAAAACCTGACCTAAACCTTCACTGGACTATGTCACACAATACAAAGGACACCAGCAAGAGGGAGATTCAAATCTCCCTATACAAATCAGAAGCTGTCATTTAGTCTTTATTTACAAACTTGGACACCACATGCGGCTATTGACTGACCACGAACAGGTAATATCTTACTTGCATTTTCATTTGTTAATGTCGTGCATGTTTATTTTTTTATTTTATTTTTTTAACAATTAAATTTTGGGCTAAAAGTGTATTGTAACGACGCAAGCATTACTGAACATGTACCGAGTAAAATATTACTGAAAATTGATTAGCAATGCCTTACACTACTGCCTTACAGCGAAAAGTAATACGTTACTGTAATGCATTACTTTTGTAACGGGTTACTCCCAACACTGAATATAGAACACCAGAAAAGACAAACACAGGGAACCACAACGACCAGGTGACATGCAGAATAATGGATTTTTGTCAATACTTTTTAGCATTAGTATTAACCTTAACTTTGTATTGCTTTTTATTTTATTTTAGCTATCTTCTACTGATTTTTGTGGATGATAAATGCATTTCAATGCTGACACATATTAACTGTGCTTTAAGAACTCATACAATCTTTTTAACAAGTTATTAGTGATTATTAATCTTTTTCATCACATAATTGAACAACATGTATTAAAATATATATTTCACCATGAATTCCCATGACATCTATTATATATTTCCAGACCAGAGGTGTAAAGTCCAGGGGTCAGAAAGTAAAAGTCCTGCCAGATGTTTATTCCACCCATGAACTCAGCCACCCAAATTCACTAATTAGTTGACTAACTATTGCACCTTTGCACCTCTGTGGACTGGATATTGGACAGCAGATTGCACAGGACTTTTATTTTGGTCTGTCGATATGACATCATAAAGCTGCGCCGTGCTCCTGCAACTGTTGTGATTAGACTGAAGAAATGTTTGTGGTTTTGCGCATTTAAATCGATACACTTCGATTTGATAGTTTTGAAGAGGTTTGTGACCATGTATTATTTATCTTTGTAATATGCTTAATGTAACAATATTCAGGGGTTTTTTTGCGAGTAAAGCGTGTTCACATAACAGAAAAGTAACAGTAACGGCTCATTTCGCGCACTATATCGTTTATTAGTTTATCGTAAACACGAATTCAGGTTTTGGAAAGTGGTGATGGAGAAACGGAGCTTTTCGATAGAGTCAATTGAATCTAATGCTTTGCCAAATGATTCACTGATTCGAAGCGCTTGAATCACCGCGCGCTGACGAATCCTGCCGCTCAAAACAGTGTAAAAATAAGACGAAAACAAAATTATTAATAATTATACATTTTATGAACAAATCGTAAATGGTTTCATGACAATGTAATCTGTAAAAATGTACAAATCATTAAATATGAAGTGTCTGTATAATTTATTTTATTATTTTGTGTGCTTGTTTTGAGTGATTTGAGTCCATGAACTCTCTCTCTGACTGACTCCCTCACCAGTGCGCTGAACTACTGAACTACAGCTGATTGAGACACACAGAGATTTACTGTGGATCTATTTCTCTTTCTGTTAATTATTCTCATCTTAAACATGACAAATTGTCCAAACACACAGGAAAACTCCTGGAGAAACATCTGAAATCCACGTGACACTATTATAAAGATGGCGTTGATTAAACAGGAGAGTGAAGACATAAAGATTGAAGAAGTGTTCAGCGTGAAACATGAAGATACCGAGGAACAAACAGGTTAGTTTCATTCGGTCCTTATTAAAATGATCTACAGAAATGAATGATATTTCTGAAGAATGTCATATGAGTGTCATAATTAAAGCGGTTTTATTTAACATGGAGCGGGTCTTCTCGTGTGGATAGACATGTTTGTTGAGATCACATGACCAGACAATTGGAAATAAAGTGTTTCCGCATGAATTTAAGTGGACCGGTACATTTGCAGTTTATGGACTAGATGGATTATTTATCTCTGTGTTATAACATGGATTGTTATAATATAATATTTATAATATGGATTATAAATCTCTGTGTTGATCCGAAGAAAGGAAATCATACACACTTAAAAATGATGGGTTAAAAATAACCCAACTTGGGTTGTTTTATAACCCAACCGCTGGATCAATATTGCACCAGACCAACAGTAGTTAATTTGACCTAGCAAGATGGGTTGGTAATTTTTAACCCAACTGATGAGTTAAATATTCTACCCAAATGCTGGGTCAAATTAATTACAATTCTGGGTTCATTCAACTACATATTTGTTATATAGGATACCCAAATGCTGGGTCAAATTAACCCATATGCCAGATTTATTCTAGCACATTACAGTACAACTGAAGAAAATAAATGGCAATAGACTACCCATAGCTATAAAACTGTTAAACTACAAACCTAGAACAGAATAGATGCTAGATGTATGCATATATTATGCAATAAACACTTAAACATTACAAAAACAAAACAACAAGGGAACCTGTGAAACAAAATATTTTATTACTTTAATATCAACAATATAGTGGAACTGGTGCAGTTCATATCACTTAAGTAGGAAAACATTTAATTATGAATGAACTGGCTGAACATTTAAAGGTGCTCTAAGCCAGTGTTTCTCAACCAGTGGGTCGCGACCCACTAGTGGGTCGTTGTTCGTTCTATAGGGGGTCGCGAGACTTTCTCTGTGTTAACCGGCACAGCCAATAAGTGGGCTTCACAAAAGGCTCATTGCAACAGGCTACGTTACATGCAACCAAATCCAAATAATCCGTTAAACGCATTGACGGTTCAATCGGACTAAAAAGCCTTCATGTAAACACCTTAAGCCTAGTTCACACTACATGATTTTAAGCCCGATTTGCAAATCGTTGAGCTCGCCGACAGATCAGGGTGTTATCGCGTGCAAATCGCGGGGGATTAGCGGGCGATGAACGCTCGCCAATCTGTTAGTATGAAAGAGCCAACAACGCATCAAAGACGCTCGCAGACGCCTCGCAGACGCCTCGCCGAGCCCAGAAAAATATCTAGCATGCTAGATATCCAGAGCTGTCGCACGACTCAAGCTCACGTGATGTCATGAGCTACAACCAATCAGAGCAAGGCATGTTCGCGTGTTGTGTTCTTCTTCGCTGGGTATTGGCGCGCATGCTGTTTCGCGTCATTTCCGGTTCGTTTTATCGCGTGATTTTTCGAGACAAAACGTGGTTTGTAGACAAGATAGAATCGTTGGGTGACAGAGTTGTTGTCAACTCGTGTAGTGCGTTACCCCCTGTTGCGTATCAATCACGTTGTGTCGTGTGGTGTGAACAGCTCAACAACTTGAACACTCCTGATTTCACAGAGAGCAAGTCATGTAGTGTGAACTGCACAGTTCAACCCGACGTTTTAAAATCATGTAGTGTGAACTAGGCTTTAATCGATCCGATTGAGCTCGATCCGAATAAAATTTCAATTGGATTGAAAGGGGTGGTTTATTCCTTTTCTAATCCAACTGGGAGGACATGTAAACACTTGATCGGATTGAAAACCGAAACTGAAAGGACTGCGCATAGCATAATGATGTATGACGCGCTGAATGAGCTGTTCTTCCTTTTGAGTAAATGAGCGTAGGCTACCATCATTCTTAAATTCTCCTTTCACTCCGCGTCTGTGAAGTGGAGCAGGACAACGTCCCACCAGTCCTTGTTTCAGACTCTCATTCACAGACGGCTGGTTTTGGGTGCTGGGCATTTTTACTGCGTGATAAATAAGCAGCGGCACAACGGTTCATATGCTCATTGTCTCCAAATTATGACCAGCAATGGATAAATATTAAGTCTGCTGTTTAAAACAAATAAAGAACCAATGTAAGAGAATAGTTAGTATGCGCAAACAGCGGGAAACTCTGTATATTCGTGCAGTGTGCGCATGTCAAAAAAATATAATTCGATTTGAATCTTGTGACATATAAACGCGCACATTAACCCGATCACGTTTAGCGTTCATGTAAACACTACATTCAGATTCATCAATCGGAATGAATTCAGTCTGATTGAAACAAAAGTTGTGCATATAAACGTAGCCGATCCTCCAACAAATCGTAGGCTATTTTCATTCCTTGGATTCAAACCAGAAATGAATATCCACAACTCGCAGATTGTGCAACGAAGTTTCTCTTCCCATTTAGCACTACCTTGGGATTTTCAACAGTGACTGCAACGAAAACAAAAAGCAGGAATAGGCTGACAACAGTTATTTGTGTGCGACACTACGAGTCACACTTTTCCAAATTCCACCGCGTCTGGATATGATCATTTTAGACCGGCAGTCTCAAGTAGGTTATCACATTAACGGGAGTAAAAAAATCAGTTTGCCTCATAGTCTGCCTAATTAATGAAAATGTTTGTGGGTTTTCGTGATTATCATTAATTATCATAAGCATATAGGCCTACGGTGTAGCCTAGATCTAAAGAGGCATTTCAGTTATTGATTTATTTAGTGGGTCATATGACTGACATACAAAAGAAAAGTGGGTCGCAGTAGGCAAAAGGTTGAGAAACCCTGCTCTTAGCGATGCCACGCGTTTTTTAGGCCAAAACATTTTTTGTCACATACAGCAAACATCTCCTCACTATCCGCTAGCTGCCTGTCCCCTGAACACACTCTCTGCAGACAACCCAGGCTTCACAAACGGCAACAGAAACAAACTGGGCCAACCCGCACCACGAAACATAACAAACTGTTCCAGCCAATAACTGACAAGAAGGGTTTGGGGGTTAGTGTGCGGATGAGGAGGGAGGGTCTAGCTAGCCTCCGTTTTGTTTGACAATACTTTAAATGTCAACAAGAAGTGACGTCACCCGACATCGCTTAGAGCACCTTTAACAGGCCAACAGTCAACGGGAGCCATTAGCTCTACTTAATCTAATAAACTTGACCCTTTTAGACTCCCCTCCTGACATTTCATATATTACAGTCTGTATGAATTCCCACAAATGTTCACACTGCTTCGGGTATTTAATGTCAAAGACAAAGAATGCCTTAAAGCAGACATCAATGGCCTGAAGCAGTGCTTCTTGTTCCAGGGCCTGTCCAGCTATTATGGCAAAGGCCTGAAATGCACTCTGATCATTTCCTAGCGTCAGGATGTGGGGGTATGGCTTGCATGCCTTGGCCTCATGGAGGTACTCCACCGTGTTTATTCCGGGCTAAAAATGAAAGAATACAAGAGAGCAAGTGAGAGAGTGCGAGTGAGTAAGGACCAAATGTCTACCGACTACTATAGTTGAATTTAAAATATAGAGAGTTTAAAAGAAGAGACTGTTGTGTCAAATGATCCTGGTTTGTGGCCAGCAAAAATTAGCAATGCAGACAGAGAAAAAATTGTGGAAAAAATAGCTTCTTCTAAAGATAAAGAACAAGAAATGCCACATGATTCAAAAGGTAAAGCCTTCCCCAAATACCTCAAGTTCACAAAGTCAGGAAATTGCAGGGAAAAGATTAAGAGAGACTGGGTCATTTACAGCCAAAGCACAAATGCACTATTTTGTATTCCTTGTGTATTATTTGGTCATGAGCTAAAGAAACCTTGTATGAGCGCACAAAGCAGTCAACATGGTTATAAAATCAAAGACATAACATGGCGTCGAATGTGTGATAAATTCCCTAACCACGAAAGCAGCAAAGCACACAGGGAGTGCTACTTAAAATGGAAAACCTTACAACCATCTGTAATGGCAGCTGTCCCTGGGGGAATAGACAACCAGCTGAAGAAGCTCATACAAACAGAAATAGACAAAAATAGAGCTATTCTGAAGAGGATACTAGATGTAACCTTGTTCTTGGCCGCTTGAAATTTACCCTTTAGGGGGAAAACAAAAGACTTGGGGGACATTCATAATGGCAACTTCTTGGGCACCCTTGAGCTCCTGTCCCATTATGACCCACTACTCAACGAACATCTACAAAAAGTCAGAGACAAAAAAACAGGAACAAGATTGACACACTATTTAAGCTCAGATATTCAGAACGAATTTATTGAGTTATGTGGAAAACGAGTGTTAAGTAGTATTCTTAAGGAAAGGGAGGAATCAGTCTATTATTCAGTCATTTGCGATGCTACTCCTGATATTTCACATACAGAGCAAAATGTATTACTCTTACGATATGTAGGTTTTGATCAAGAAAACAAGAAAAGGGAGGCTGTTGAAAGGTTTTTGGAGTTTAAAGATTTTCACAAAAAAACAGGAAGTGAGATTGCAGACATGATTGTAAATGTGCTTAACAGTCATGGCATAGATCTGAATGACTGCAGGGGCCAAGGCTATGATAATGGGGCAAACATGTCTGGAAAAATCACGGGGGTTCAAGCCCAATTATTAAAAAAGAATAAGCTGGCTACTTTTTCCCCTTGTGCGTCTCATACTCTGAACCTTGTTGGTGTGCATGCAGCTCAATCAAGTCCAGAGGTTACCAACTTTTTTGGCTTTGTCAATCGCCTTTATGCACTTGTTAGTGCCAGCCCAGAGCGATGGGCCATCTATAAGGCAAAAACGGGTTGCACTTTACATCGTCTGTCAAACACTCGGTGGAGTGCAAGGGTTAAGGCTGTTCAACCTATAGCCAAGCACCTGCCCAGTGTCCTAGCAGCTCTTGATGCCATCCTCTCAACTGCAGTCTGACACCAGAGGCTCGGTCTGAAGCCAGCGGCCTAAAAAAGTATTTTGAAACTTTTGATATGTTTTTCTGTTGACTGTTTGGGTCAAAGTTCTGCAAGCCATTGACAAAAGGAATGTTATTCTCCAGTCAGGGAAATTAACTCTTGAGACAGAGGCAGAAAATATCAGAGCTTTGCAGGAGGAGATGCAACATCTGAGGGATGAATGGGAGAGTTTCTTTTCTGAAGCATCACTTGTTGCCCAACAGATGAGCATTAACCCTCTATTCAGGTCAGGATTCAGCCGCCAGAGGAAAAGAAAACGGTTTCACGATGAGACAGAGGTAGAGGGAGCAAGGGAGCACAGTGCAGACACCATATTCAGAAACACTGTGTTTCTTCCCATGATGGACCACATAATCAGTGACTTAATACCAGGTTTGCCACAACAGCTGAGATCTTGGATCAGTTTTCTGTAGTTGTAAAAATGGGTCAGTTACGTGATGATCAAATCCATTCTGTATGTCAGCCATTGATTTCAAAATACAACACTGATCTGACTTGTGAATTTGAAGATGAAGTCAGACACCTCAACTCTGTATATAGGGCCACTTTCCCAGGGTGTCTGTCACCAATTGATCTGCTCAACAGCATTTACAAGATGCAGCTGCAGAGTATTTTTGGGCAAGTCTGCATAGTTTTGCGAATATTTTGCACACTGCCTGTGACCGTTGCTGGCGGCGAGAGAGCATTTAGTAAGCTGAAACTGATCAAAAATTATCTGAGGTCTGCTATGTTGCAAGATAGACTTTGTCACCTTGCCATACTATCCATTGAAAGCAAACTGGCAAGAAAGCTGAACTTTGATGATTTGATGCATGATTTTGCCAGCAGAAAGGCACGCCGCTGGGCCATTATAAAGTGATGTTGAACATAACTTTGTTAGACCTGGATAACAAACTTGTTAGACCTGGATAACAAACAGTTGATGTCTGTTTCAGTACTTGTTTAGTCCTGGACTGGTTTAGGCCTGGCATTACTCCTGGTGTGTCTTGATTTTGAGCCCTTTTGGGCTAGCTAGTTTTATTCCTGGACTGATTTAATTATGGGTTAGAGCTGATGTTTCCTGATTCAGCAGTTTGACCCAGCTAAAGCTTGTTCATGTAAAGTATGTCAATTTGTGTACATTATGTTCTGTTGTGCTTGCAATTGCAATTGAGATAATAAATGTTCTCCCTTTTATGTAAAGAAGTACATATTTCTATATTTTTTTCTTGTTTTTGTAGGCTTTGTACTCATCTTTAGACATTTTAACTATGCAATGTGCTAAGTATTTTTTTGAAAGTGTACTGGGCATGTTTATTGGGTTAAATTTTATCTGTAAAAAATGTAGGGGGCCCAGAAATTTTGGTTTCCATAGGGCCCAGAATTTCTGGCGGCACCCCTGCCTCCAGCACCCTGGAGAGGGTATAGAGCTGGTCCAGTGTTCCACGACCAGGACGAAAACCACACTGTTCCTCCTGAATCCAAGGTTTGCTATTAGGGGTGGGAATCTCTAGGCACCTCACGATTCGATTACGATTCAGAGGGCTGCGATTCGATGCTAAAGCGATTTATCGATTATCTGAATCTATTTTTGTGTGTGTGTGTGTGTGTGACTATAAATACGTTGCTTTAAAAGTACCAAGTAATGACCCATAAAGTATTAACGAAAATAATATTTTATTAACATTGCAAAAACATAAAATGGACTTCAAACAAACATCCTCCTGTTATGTGCAATATAATCTTTCAAAAAATAAAAATAAACATTTTGCAGTAGCAAAATAGGCCACAATGAAATTGTGCAAATGTGTGGAAGTGCAAATGTGCTTAGCTAAATCAAATGTGCAAGTTCTTATTTAAGAACAGGAGCTGGTCTACATGTTCAGATGCAAGTGTGCTCCGCTGTGCTGTTACTATATCTCCTGCCGTAGAAAAGACTCTCTCTGCAGAGACACTGGTGCCAGGAATACACAAGTATCTTTTGGCCAACTTGGAAATCAGAGGAAACATCATCTGATTCTTACTCCACCAGCTAAGAGGGTCCTCGAAGAAGTTACCAAGTACCGTAGTGCTCCATCACTACGGTACTTGGTAACTTCTTCCTCAGCTCTGGTATAAGCAGACATGGGCTGCTGCTGGACTCTAGCATCAGTAATGGTCTGCCCCAGCAGATTCTCTAGCAGAACTCTCACCTCTTGCTGTAGGTTAACACAATGAGAAGAACAGGTAAACACAAAAGCCTTACATTTTTAAATCATTATCTTCAATCCGAACAAAATTGTCAAAACACAAATGTACTTGTTCTATGCAATATAAAAACATTGTATTATTACAGAATTATTTTGTTATTATAATAATAATAATAATTAAATCATAAGTCATAAGCCCAGAGTAACATTTTACATGAATAAAAAAAGCAGAATTACCTCTAGTGATGCAGCCTCAGCAATCACTCTTCCATACATCTCCCCTCTCTCCTCCTCAGAAAGAAAAGGCAGGCCCTTGAATCGCGGGTCCAGAGCAGAAGCTGTGAAAGGAGTGTTTCTCTCTTGCTCGCTTTTGTATCTCTTGCTGAGGTCCCCACTGATGGCTTGCTTTATCTCCCGGACCATTGTTGACTCTCCAATACTGTCCTACGTGTCCTGGATGAGTTGAGCTTGCAAAGGAGCAATAAAACAGATGGTGGGGCTGCTCTCCTCTGACTTGAGAATAGTTGCATCGTTCATTGGCTTTAGGGCCTTGATAATATCCTCTGCATTTGAGATGTCTGCTTCACTGAGCTGTGCAGATGTCAGACTCTCCTCTACTTACCTGAGGAGACAGAAAGGCAGCAGAGACTGCAGGCTGTTGCTCCAGAAACCTGTCAACCATCTCATTCGCACTATTCCACCTGGTACTCACATCTGTTTTCAGCTTGTGTTTCGGCAGACCAAGTAGAATCGGCTTCTCTTCAAGCTGGTGTTTTGCAGTGGTACTGCGGTGAAAATACCTAGTATTGCGTCTCACCCTGCCTAGTAGCCTTGACACAGTGGGCAACTTGAGCACCCGCTGAGAGGCCAGGTTTAGCGTGTGGGGATAGCACTTCACGTGTAGGAAATTAAACAGTTCAGCAGCAACTGCCATGTTGGATGCGTTATCAGTAACTAAAACTAAATCTCTTTTAGTGATCTGCCATTCCTCTGCTACATTCCTTTTTTAACAGCTCAGCCATATTTGCACCCGTGTGGCTCTCATTCACTACTCTTGTCTGGAGCACATGAGACGCTAGCTGCCACTCATCTGTAATAAAATGCGCAATTACGGTGACATAAGATTCTGTGGCAATGGATGTCCACGCATCACATGTTTTCAGCTATCCTACCCGCTTTCTTCAGTGATTCCATGATTTCGGTTTTGGTCTTGTTGTAGAGTGTGGGGATCGCTGTGTCTGTAAAATATCTCCGAGATGGGACGTTGTATCTCGGCTCCAAAGTGTGCAACATAGCGCGAAAGTCCTGTGCCCGGTTGCATAAAGCACCTCAAGTTTTTCCCTTAAGTATGATAGGTAAAAGACCTGGGTGTTACATTAGACTGCAACCTGTCTTTTGAAAAGCATATTTCATATGTTACAAAAACAGCCTTTTTCCACCTTAGAAACATTGCTAAGCTACGTAATATGCTATCAGTCTCTGATGCAGAAAAGTTAGTTCATGCATTCATGACCTCGAGACTAGATTACTGTAATGCTTTATTAGCCGGTTGTCCTGCATCTTCAATAAACAAGCTACAGTTAGTCCAAAATGCAATCGCTAGAGTTCTTACTAGATCAAGAAAATATGACCATATAACACCGATTCTATCATCACTTCATTGGTTACCTATAAAGCTCCGTATTAATTACAAGGTATTGCTTTTGACTTATAAAGCTCTAAATGGTTTAGCTCCAGTCTATTTAACGGATCTTCTATCGCCCTATAATCAGTGTTGGGGGTAACGTGCGTTACGTAATAATATGACTTTTCTGGAGTAACGAGTAAAGTAATGCATTACTTTATAAATTTACACATTAATATTTGAGTTACTTTTTAATAAAATTAATGCGAGTTACTTTTCAGTTTAATTAACTTGCATAAAAAAAAAAAAAAAGGTAGGCTACTATATTAAAATGAACGTAGTGACGTAGAACACGTGTGCGCCCTGCGCTGGAACAAACGCTAGTCAGAAACGGAGATGGCAGGCCAGATTACATTACTGCGATGGAAGTATGCTCATTATTTTGAAATCGTCGAAGAAAAGGAGAAGGGAATAATCGTTAAGTGTAAACTATGTGTTGGTGAAAAGCTCTTGTCAACTGCAAAAAACACCACATCAAATAAAAAAATAAAACATCTGCACGCAAAGCACAGCACTGCAGAGTTGGAAGAGAGAGCGCCGCCGAATGATACCTGCACCCCGCCTCAAGCTAAACAACAAAAGCTTGATTTCAGTTCATCATCATCATCATCATCATCATCACCAGCTAAAACAATTAGTTCCACTGAACTCAACAAATTGGTTGCTGCTTTTACTGTTGAGGAGATGCAGCCGCTGTCCATTGTGGAGGCGCCCACATTTAGAAATATCATCAGCAAAATCTCTGTGACAGGGAAAAGGCTGGGAGCCGTGCTGCCCGATCGTAGCTTTTTGGACAATGCATATATGGAAATGGAGACCGAACTAAAGAAAACTTTTGCCGATTTGGAATATGTTTCAACCACTGCAGATCTATGGACTGCTCAGAATATTACAGTACACTGGATAGATCCTGCTACTCTGCATCGCAAAAAAGCTGCAATCGCCTGCAGACATTGACAATACTTTTTTTTTTGCATTGTATTGCAGAAGTGATCTGACTTTGTGCATAAAATAATTTTGTTTTGAGGACACTTAATAGAAAGCTGACATATCTGTTTAATTGGTGATGTTGTTTGTTCAAGTATCATCTTATTATCCTCTAATAAGTTAAAGGTTCTCTAAGCGATCCTGGGTGACATCACTTCTTGTTGACGTTCGAACTATTGTCAAACAAAACGGAGGCTAGCTAGACCCTCCCTCCTCCTCATCCGCACACTAACCCCCCAAACCACACCCCCAAACCCTTCTTGTCGGTCATTGGCTGGAACAGTTTGTTATGTTTCGTGGAGCGGGTCGCCGCAGTTTGTTTTTGTTGCTGTTTGTGGAGCCTGGGCTGTCTACAGAGATCGCGTTTCTTTACAGTGTGTTCAGGGGACAGGCAGCCAGCGGATAGTGAGGAGATGTTTGCTGTATGTGACAAAAAATGTTTTGGCCTAAAAAACGCGTGACATCGCTTAGAGCACCTTTAATAAAACATTTTAAATGTTTGAGATATGTCTTTTACCCTAATATAACTTATTTCATAATGGCAATTTGCTAGTATTACACTCCTTATTATTACAATGGATAGTGAATTCACTTTATATAGTCTACCCACACAAAAAGCACAAAAGTAAAAAACACATTACTTTCCATAATCTGTCATGTGTATTGATATTTTATATAGCATGCATAGCTCTGGGATCAGGAAGTTCTCCGAATATAATATTATTCTATATTATTATTCAATATATATGTGTTTTTTAAAAGAACATCAAGGTGCTTATATAGGCTGTTGTTGAATATATTACTGCTTTAAACACTAGTACAATAACTTCTCAGTCGAAAAAACACCTGTAAGACCTGAAAGAGATCAAGCCTCAGCCAGGTAAGAAAAAGAAATGCAAACGTAACGTAACACATTACTTTCCATAAAAAGTAACTAAGTAACGCAATTAGTTACTTTTTTTGGGAGTAACTAAATATTGTAATGCATTACTTTTAAAAGTAACTTTCCCCAACACTGCCTATAATCCATCGGGCTCTTTGAGATCACTAAATTCGAGGCTTCTGGTCATTCCTAGGATATCCAGATCCACCAAAGGAGGGAGGGCATTTTCACATTTAGCTCCGAATCTCTGGAATAGCCTTCCTGATATTGTTCGTTGCTCAGACTCGTTCTCCCAGTTTAAAACTAGACTAAAGACGCATCTATTTAGCCAGGCATTCATATACATTTTTTATCTTACAGTTACTGTAAATTCGGCCTCTAATTCATAAACGCCAGAGGAGAACTGGCCCCGACTGAGCCTGGGTTCTCCCAAGGTTTTTTTTCTCCATTGGGTCATCTGATGGAGTTTTAGGACACCATGGGGTCACTTGATGGAGTTTTTCGGTTCCTTGCCACTGTTGCCTTTGGCTTGCTCAGTTGGGGATATTCAAATTAAATGACCAATCATACCACTGATCAGCTCTACCAAACTTGGATCTCTTTTTACAGTAATAAACAAACACTGTTAAGTTGTTTTGATTGATACTGTGAAGCAGCTTTGATACAATCTATATTGTGAAAAGCGCTATATAAATATATTTGACTTGACTTGACTTGACTTAAGGGGCGATTTCCCCTTACCTAAGAGAATAATTTAAGGGTGTTGCACATAATCTCTTAAACGGTTCTCTTAGGTAAGGGAAACATTTAAGTGTTTCACGACAGCGATCCTGGATTCACATTATAAAAGTCTGTTGTTGCCATAGATACGCAAAACACTAACATGATGGCATATCACGTGTCAGTCCAGTGACGCTATCACGCAACACCGCTTTAGCTCTGAAAGTGGCGGACCAGTTTTTGTTGTTCACCGTCTCCTGCTTTGGCATTTGTTTAGGTTTTGTGAATGCACTTCTGGCTCTATGTCTCGAAATACAGCTGAGTATATTTCCATAGCATACCTGTTTTCTTCTGTCAAGATTCCTTTTAAAACACAGAATCAGCTCGTTCTCCTGTGAATTTTTTTCTTCACGGGTCGGCCACACACTCTCCGTGCACGTACTGACTTAACATTGTGATAGTCTACATGCGAGTCGCATGTAATGACAGACAGACAGCGTCTAGTTTGTTAGCGATGTCAAATATTGTGCGTCGATCAAATCGGTATTCTTGCAACAATTTTTCATCGGTAAGTTGGTCCAAAGGGTTCTCCCTATTCCTAAAAATTCTTCTTGGCACATAATGATCTTCAGCTGGTTACATAAATTCAGCCATGTCGTCTTATTTTTGTCCGCGTTACTCTTATGGTTACGATTTCCAAACGGAAATGACCGTTAAGAGGTTTTATGCAACACTTAACACTTTTTAAGGGATCACTTGAGTGAAAAAACAGCATTTAAGGGAAATTCTAAGTTTTTTTGACGTTTCACTTAAAGAAACACTTAAGGTTTTTTTTCTGCAACAGCCTTAGGTTTAACGGAAACATAAGGGTGAACTTAAGGGAAAATTACACTTAAGGTGCTTTATGCAACCGGGCACTGGTTCTCAACAACTGAATATGGACGCAAATCCTTGGCAATAAAAGTTGCGATTGATTGTGTAATGCGCTTTGCCCTTTCCGAGCCGGATGGAAGCTTTGACAATGTTGTTTTGCTCGATGGTCCTCTGTTTGGCAGCAACAAACGGTACAGCCGAGTGCTTTTCCTCCTCTGGGTGGAAAAGTGTCATATGGCTTCTCATGTTTGTAGTGTTTCCGAAATATTTTAGTTTATTTCTACACAGCTTACAAATAGTGTGGCTCTTGTCCAGCTCCTTTCCCCCTTGAACTTCATAGAAGCCAAAATATGTCCACACGTCAGGTTTTAGCGAGGAGGGTGTTTGAATTTTGTGCTCAGCCATTGCATCTCTTTTTGTTATGTGCACGCCACAGACGGTTCGGGCACTGCACTTCCGCGCTTCAGAGTTCCGTCTTTTGCGTTCCGTCAATATTACGTTATATTATATATACACGTCTGCATCGCGATGCATCTAAGAATCGATTTTTTTCCCCCCACCCCTATTTACTATCGGCCGAATTCTCCTCTCTAGTACCCTGGCGTAGCCAAGACAGCCCCAGAAAATCCAGAGATTTGAGGTTCTCAGGGCGGATCTCATCCACCCCCGGTGCCTTGCCACGAGGAGCTTTTTAACTACCTCTGTAATTTCAGCTTGGGTGATGGACGAGTCCACCCCCGAGCGCTTGGCCTCTCGGCCTCTACGATCCCTCCAGCAGGTGGTGAGCCCACAGGAGGGCGGTCCCACGTCACTCTTTGGGGCTGAGCCTGGCAGAGCCCAGGCAATTGCTTTGGTCCCCAATCCCGGGCCTGGCTCCTGGAAGAGCTGAACCCAGGGATGCCCTTCACATTCAACCCAAGGGCCAGCTCTTCTGCCAGGGAGTAACGTAGGAGTGCAGGACCACCACCTTTTGTCCAGCCTTTTTCTTGGTTGCTGTTATAATCAGAAACGCACATCATTGCTTTTTAAAAGAGGCCAAGTCTAATGGTAAAGATTACCATTTTGTGGAATATGCTTGTAGTTTACTTGTTCCAATGTTAGTGGGTGGTGGCTCTGACATTAAAAATGAATAAAGGAACTATGAAATTATTAAAATACAAACAAATATATTGTAATAAGTGATAGAAACATTTAACATCATTTAACATGGCCACCACTTAGGCATTACTTTTCTGCTGCTTTTTGCTAGCCCTCTCTCATGGCCTATGCACACTTTGAGGTGTTCCCTGACGTTTTAATTAAACTTTCAAATTCCGCATATACTTCGACTATAAGCTCTTGCTCTGCTCTGCTCGGAGAAAAACTCTGCGCACTCTTTGGCCATGGGATATGTATTGATAGAAATATTAATCAGCAATTGGCTGCTCACCATTTTAAACCAACACATGAACGCACAGTTACGCAGTTATCTCAGATAACTAAATCCAGCGATACCTATCATAAACAATAGGTGTGTTTAAAGAAGCTATTTAACATGATTAGCACGATGATATCATCTTGGATGTGCCATCTGATCTCGGATGTATTTAGCGACGTACTAAGAACAGACCCCTGGCTTCTTGCAGCTTTGTAACCGTTCGGTCAGGCAAGACAAGAAGTCTTCCAAACACCTCACATGCTGAGTTTCACTTGTTTTGCATAATTTAATGAGCTGGAGTTTCGTAAATTGCATTTGTTCTTGTTTCGCCTCCAGTGCCTTGAATGTTGGGGTGCTGTGGTTGAAGTGCCTGACAAGCTGCCCAGCTGCCCAGCTGTAATAATAACCTGATGCACAAACACATTAAAACTGTCATTAACCACCAGCTAAAGTGTATGCGCAAAACAGGCTACTGAGTCCCATCCGGGAGAGTTTGCTGCCACAATGTTTGTGAATTATTGTAAATGCATGCAAACACTTTCCCAGTTAATCATCAATTAGTTAAGCTGTAAGGTTGTCAGCTGTGTGTTGCCATTAAACTGGTGTTAACTTGTATTTGTCTTTTTTCGCTTTAGACTTAATGCTGCTGAAAGAGGAGAGTCAAGAACTGAATAATATGGAAGATGAACATCATGATTTCAAGACTGGAGAGAAATTGACAAAGATGGAAAAGACTCACTCACAAAAAAGAGCCCAGAAGACCAAACCTAACAGTTATTTCACTTGCCTGGAATGTGGAAAAAGTTTCAGTCAAAAACGAAGCCTTGAATCCCACATGGTAGTTCACACTGGAGAGAAGCCTTTCACATGCCAACAGTGTGGAAAGAGTTTCACCCAAATGCAAAGCCTTGAAGCCCACATGAAAATTCACACTGGAGAGAGTCCTTTCACCTGTCAACAGTGTGGAAAGCGTTTCAATCAAAAACAAAGCCTTAATGTCCACATGAGAATTCACACTGGAGAGAGTCCTTTCACCTGTCAACAGTGTGGAAAGCGTTTCAATCAAAAACAAAACCTTAATGTCCACATGAAACTTCACACTGGAGAGAGTCCTTTCACCTGCCAACAGTGTGGAAAGAGTTTCAATCAAAAACAAAACCTTAATGTCCACATGAGAATTCACACTGGAGAGAGTCCTTTCACCTGCCAACAGTGTGGAAAGAGTTTCTATCAAAAACAAAGTCTTAAAGACCACATGAGAGTTCACACTGGAGAAAAGCCTTTCACCTGCCAACAGTGTGGAAAGAGTTTCAATCAAAAACACAACCTTAATGTCCACATGAAACTTCACACTGGAGAGAGTCCTTTCACCTGCCAACAGTGTGGAAAGAGTTTCAATCAAAAACAAAACCTTAATGTCCACATGAGAATTCACACTGGAGAGAGTCCTTTTACCTGCCAAGAGTGTGGAAAGAGTTTCACTCAAAAACAAAGTCTTAAAGACCACATGAGAGTTCACACTGGAGAAAAGCCTTTCACATGCCAACAGTGTGGAAAGAGTTTCACTCAAAAACACAACCTTAATACCCACATGAGAATTCACACTGGAGAAAAGCTTTACAACAGTTGAAAATATTAGGTTTCACATTATCATTCAGGCCATCCTTAAAAATATTCTTGTTTGCCGTAACCTGACCAACCCTGTCAATTTAGGACCGATCCAATTATTTATTTATCTTTACCATTTTAGTCCGATCGACTTGCCGGTTATAAACTTGCATTAAGACAGACCGATTTTTTTATTTTTTTTTAACTCTTCAAACAACTAATACAAATGCAATAAAATAATATTAATTATACTTTAGTAAGTATTGTAAATAAAATTGCCTAGGCCTAGGCTACACACTTTCTACGTAGGCTATGTTCTTTTAAAAAAAAAAATTAAAACCCGTGGTGTCATCTATGATTGTTTACACCATTGGTTTACGCATGTCACACTATGGCCTGTACGTTCGCTTCATTTCATTCACTGTCAGTGGTTCACGCTTAGTAATGATGGCTGCAGTAAATAAAATGTTCGTGTTCACCGTTCAAAGTCATACAGGTTCGCCATAATACAGGTCCTTCTCAAAAAATTAGCATATTGTGATAAAGTTCATTATTTTCCATAATGTAATGATACAAATTAAACTTTCATATATTTTAGATTCATTGCACACCAACTGAAATATTTCAGGTCTTTTATTGTTTTAATACTGATGATTTTGGCATACAGCTCATGAAAACCCAAAATTCCTGTCTAAAAAAATTAGCATATTTCATCCGACCAATAAAAGAAGTGTTTTTAATGCAAAAAAAAAGTCAATCTTCAAATAATTATGTTCAGTTATGCACTCAATAGTCAATACTTGGTTGGGAATCCTTTTGCAGAAATGACTGCTTCAATGCGGCGTGGCATGGAGGCAATCAGCCTGTGGCACTGCTGAGGTGTTATGGAGGCCCAGGATGCTTCGATAGCGGCCTTAAGCTCATCCAGAGTGTTGGGTCTTGCGTCTCTCAACTTTCTCTTCACAATATCCCACAGATTCTCTATGGGGTTCAGGTCAGGAGAGTTGGCAGGCCAATTGAGCACAGTAATACCATGGTCAGTAAACCATTTACCAGTGGTTTTGGCACTGTGAGCAGGTGCCAGGTCGTGCTGAAAAAAGAAATCTTCATCTCCATAAAGCTTTTCAGCAGATGGAAGCATGAAGTGCTCCAAAATCTCCTGATAGCTAGCTGCTTTGACCCTGCCCTTGATAAAACACAGTGCACCAACACCAACAGCTGACATGGCACCCCAGACCATCACTGACTGTGGGTACTTGACACTGGACTTCAGGCATTTTGGCATTTCCTTCTCCCCAGTCTTCCTCCAGACTCTGGCACCTTGATTTCCGAATGACATGCAAAACTGAGCAACAGTCCAGTACTGCTTCTCTGTAGCCCAGGTCAGGCGCTTCTGCCGCTGTTTCTGGTTCAAAAGTGGCTTGACCTGGGGAATGCGGCACCTGTAGCCCATTTCCTGCACACGCCTGTGCACGGTGGCTCTGGATGTTTCTACTCCAGACTCAGTCCACTGCTTCCGCAGGTCCCCCAAGGTCTGGAATCGGTCCTTCTCCACAATCTTCCTCAGGGTCTGGTCACCTCTTCTCGTTGTGCAGCGTTTTTTGCCACACTTTTTCCTTCCCACAGACTTCCCACTGAGGTGCCTTGATACAGCACTCTGGGAACAGCCTATTTGTTCAGAAATTTCTTTCTGTCTTACCCTCTTGCTTGAGGGTGTCAATGATGGCCTTCTGGACAGCAGACAGGTCGGCAGTCTTACCCATGATTGCGGTTTTGAGTAATGAAACAGGCTGGGAGTTTTTAAAAGCCTCAGGAATCTTTTGCAGGTGTTTAGAGTTAATTAGTTGATTCAGATGATTAGGTTAATAGCTCGTTTAGAGACCCTTTTCATGATATGCTAATTTTTTATTTATTTTTTTATTATGCTTTTTTATTTTCAATCAATAAACAACATATATCATACAGAAAGAGCATTCGGATGAGAATAGAAATAAAATTCAAATAAAGTAAAATAAAAACACACACATACGCACAGAACACAACACACTTTACGAACACTGGCAGCAAACTCATATTGACTGTAGAATATTCAAAGAAGTTCTTTAAGGGCAGAGGCTATACTCATCCAGGTGTTTACAGTGGTTGTCTTTGCCTTATTGATCTTTGCGGTTGTACACTCAAGGCAAACTATGTAATGAAATGAGACTATCCAAAATTGCTTCAAATTTGTATCTGGGGTTATCCACTGCTGTAAAATAGCTTTTTTTGCAGCTGTGAACCTTGCCATCAACACTTTTTTGTCACGTAAAGAAAATTGGTACTTTGAATCATCATTCAATAATAGTAAACAGGGGTCCAAAACCAAATATAGGCCTGTAAGGTCATGTAACCTTACAATCACATACTTCCAGAATAGATGAATCATTGGACAGTCCCAAAACATATGTAGAAATGTACCAGTAGCACCAGTATTACAGAAACTGCAGTATGGATTGGGTATAAGTTTCATACGATATCGCTTGTAAGGTGTGTGGTAGAAACGATGGATAGTCTTGAAATTAATAAGTACATGACTAAGGTTTTTAGAAGTAAGGCCAAGGTTTGACCAGACTGTTTCCCAGTCTGGGTGGAATCCTAACCAAGAAAGTTCCAAATCACACGTTGATAGTATCTTTAAAGGTTTATGAACACTACTGAGTAAAGAGTTATAGATTACTGTGACCGCCCCTCTGGGATCTTTGACAGGATCAATCCAACTAAACATTGGGTGGTCAGTCAAAACAGAATTCCATGGCACGCCATAAGCTTTCATAGCAGATCGCAACCTCAGGTACAAGAAAAAATAAAAGCCAGGTAGGCTGTATTCTGCTTGGATATCCTGGAATGTGCGCAAACCAGTCCCATCAAAAATATTGGAAAAAGTAAAAACCCCTTTAGACGACCACAAAGGGTAAACAAAAGGTTGTTGATCAGATAAGAAGTGAGTGTTGTTCCATAGAGGAGACTGTTGAAAGAATTTCTTTAAATGGCCTATTGCCTTTTCAGCACTGTACCATGCAGCTAAAGTGGATGAAATAACCTTACCAAATTTATGGCACGGGTTGCGATGTCCTATACCTGTGAAGGGCAGATCTTGAAGTCTATGGGGATGTACAATAACTGATTCTATGCTTCTCCATGACACTTTACTGTCTTTGTCCATCCACGTTCGCATAGCTCTAATCTGGAATGCCCAGTAATAAATCTGAAAATTAGGGAGGGCAAGGCCACCTTCTAATTTTGTGCGCTGCAGAACAGAAAAACGTATTCTAGGTTGTCTGCCATTCCAGATAAATCTAGATACTGCAGAGTTTAACTCTTTAAAATATTTGGGAGGTGGTGTGAATGGGATCATAAAAAACAAGAAGTTCAGGCGTGGTAGAATATTCATCTTGACTGTACTGATTCTGGCTTGCATTGAGATCTGAAGGTTAGTCCATCTTTGAAGATCAAGTTTTATTTTCTGGCTGAATTCACTGAAATTTAATTGGATGATTCTTGACAGAGAATTCGTTATTTTGATTCCTAGGTATGTAAATGATTTAGTGAACACAATATTGTTAGGAAGGGAAATGTGTTGAGAGATATTGTTAAGGGCCATTAAGGAGGATTTATCCCAATTTATCATGTATCCAGACATGCTGCTGAAGTGGTGGAATAGCTTTAAGACATTAGGTATAGAGTTGTTTAAGTCCGAAAGGTACAAAATGATGTCATCCGCATACAACGATATGTAATGTTGAGAACCGAGTAAAGTAATTGGAGCAATAACTTGGCTTTGTCTGAGAGCTTGGGCTAATGGTTCCAGTGAAAGTGCAAAAAGAAGTGGTGATAGGGGACAGCCTTGACGACAACCCCTCTGTAATGGAAAGGGTAGAGACTGATAAGTGCCTGTTGAAATAGAAGCTATTGGGTTACTATAAAGAGTTTGAATGGCATATATGAATTTATGACCGAAACCAAAATGTTCCAGTACTGTCCATAGAAAGTCCCATTCAAGTCTGTCAAAAGCCTTGAGTGCGTCAAGGGAAAAAACTGCGCAAGTGTCAGTATATGTGTGAGAATGTTCAATGATGTGCAATAAACGTCGCATATTGTCTGCGGCCAGCCGGCCTCTAAGAAATCCGGTTTGGTCAAAGTGAATCAAGGTATCCATGAAGGGCTCCATCCGGGAAACCAAGGCTTTTGCCAGAATTTTGACATCACTATTAATTAAAGATATTGGACGGTAACTAGAACAATTCAACGGGTCTTTATTTTTCTTATGTAACAAAATGATAACCGCTGTGTTCTGGTCCCTATGAAGCATACCATGTTTAATAGCATAATTCATAGAATTCAAGATTAAGGGCCCAACAACATCCCAAACAACCAGGTAGAGCTCCGGGGGAATTCCATCTGGGCCAGGGGATTTCCCTTTTTTAAGAGATTTGGCCGCATTATGAAATTCCTCCAACATTAGAGGTTCTTCTAAAAGTTCTCTGTCCTCTTCTGGTGAGATAGGCAGGTTCAAGTTCTCTAAAAATGTTTTGCATGTATGTCTGTCAAGAACCACCTCTGAAGAATACAGTGTGGAATAGAATGCTTTAAAGGTGTTATTAATAGCCCTTGGATCGGCAACTATTTTGCCTTCACTGTTTCGTAACATATCAATATTTGCTTTGGACTCGGTTTCCTTTAACCTCAATGCAAGTAGATGGCTAGTTCTATCTGAATGAAAATAATATTTTTGCTTAGTTCTGTGAATAATGAATTTAGCCTTGGACATCGACAGGCTATTGTATTCTTTTTTCAACAGTTACAAGTTCTGAGCAACCTCTTCCGAGAAAGACTGGGTCTGCTGATGCTCCAAAAGACCTTATTATAATCAGACCTAAGATAATCAGACCGTTTAATTTTAAGAAGCTTGGCCTTTGAGGAGAAGGCAATGCAGTTCCCTCGTAGATAGCATTTAGTAACTTCCCATAACACCTGAGGGTTTGAGCAATGATCCGTAATAATTTCTAAGAATTCTGTAAGCCCAGATCTGAGTTGGTCCATAAATGTAGTCATACAGCAGGGAGTCGTTAAAGCGCCATCTACGGGATTTAGCATGAGCTGTAGCAGGTGTGATATTACAAATAATGGGAGAGTGATCTGAAATCAAGATAGGCAATATGACAATATTGGATATATACTGAAGCAAGGGGGCACTAACCAGGATATAATCAATTCTTGAAAAGGATTTGTGCCTAGGAGAATAGAATGTATAGGCCTTCGTATGGGGATTGTGTATGCGCCATGGGTCAATTAAATTTAACTCTGTAATGAACCTATTTAGAGAGGATGTGGACATTGCACTAGAGGGGTTACAACTAGATGAGCGATCAAGTTGAGGATGAATTGAGGCATTGAAATCTCCCCCTATGACGACATCTAGATCACTAAATTGTAGAAGTTTTCCGCAGATATTATTTAGAAAGTGTTGATCAGGCTCGTTTGGAGCGTAAATGGACACCAGCAGGAGTTTGGAATGATTTAGTGTTACAGCCGCATATGCAAAACGGCCAAGGTCATCTCCTCCCAGTAAGTCTATGGATAAAAGCAGCGACCTCTTTGCAAGTATGACAGTAACTTGTAGTTTTTATTTTGGAAGCGGGACACATCCTCCTTTTTCAAGTGCGATTCTTGAACTAAAGCTATAGCTATTGCTTTACGGTGTAAAAATTCTAAACAACGGGTACGCTTAACCGGTGTATTCAGACCACGTACATTCCAGGATATAATATTTAGATCAGACATAGTCTACTGATTGGAAGTAGTACAGCAGGATTGGAAAAACCTTTCTAGGAAACAATTTTAACAATAAACCGTTTGATGCCCTTAGAGCAAAATGCCATGGCCAAAAAAGAGTTGCAATAAAGTTAACAGCTGCCAGCAAAATAATAACATTCCAAACTATATACAGAACAAACTTTACAAGCCGCAAGGAGTTCAAAATAGCCCCTTTGGCCTGTATAAAGTTAAAGATTGTAAGAGGCGTGAATCCTCCTAACGATGCAAACTCCCCCAATAAAGCAATATGGTGATATGTCCCTTCGTAAAAAAAAAAAAAAAAAAAAAAAAAAACCCTTTGCCTGGTTTTAGCTACAGTAAAAAGAGTGAAATGAACCTCAGCTATCGACCCAAAGAATAACCTAGACTAGGCAAGTCTTATTGGTGCTCTTGCAGTCTATGCTAGCCTATAACGCGGGTGAGAGATGATTGACATGCCATATGTTGCGTTAAGCGTCGCGATAATCTCAACTAAAATGAAAACAACAAAAATCATACTTAACTCATATGACAGCATCAAGAGAAAAGTCCACAGTCCCTATACTGAAATATTGAACAGGCTAATTTGCGACGTTGCTTGCAGTGGCCAGTGTAGGCTGATGCTCTGCTGTATCCATCTGGTGCATATCCGTCTCAGAGCTTCGGTTCACCGGCGCTTCGCCCTCTCTCCTAGGTGAAGAGCTGGCACTTCTGCAGGTCAGGTTGTTAGAGAGGATGAACTGTTCCGCTTCAGATGGAGACCGACATAGAGTTTGCCTACCACGATGAGTGATCTTCCGTGTGGCTGGGAACAAGAGAAACGTTTGAATCCCAGATGCTTCTATCCGTTTCCTCACCTCAGCAAAAGCCTTTCGTTTCTTAGTGGTGTCTGCGCTAAAATCCGGGAAGAAGAGCAATGTGTCCATGCCATGTTTAACGGGATAAACGGCTCTGGCACCATTCAGGATTGCTTGTCTATCAGTATAGTCTAGCAACTTGAATATAATTGTGCGAGGGCGGCTAACGTTGGCGGTTCTATCGGAGTACAGGCGGTGGGCTCGCTCTATTTTAATGTCTCGGTTAGCGACAGATGGGATCCACGTAGGTAGATTCGCCTTCAAAAAGGCGATGCAGTTGTCACCCTCCACTCCTTCACTCAGCCCGACTAAGCGTAAATTGGACCTTCTACTTCTGTCTTCCATATCTGCCACCTTGGAACTCAGCTCGTCAATTTTCAGCTTCATAGTATTGACCTGGTCTCTATCTTGTCTAGCCGCTGATTGTGTAGAATCGCACCTTGACTGAAGTCGTTGAACGGATTTCTCCAGCTGTTCAATCTGGCCAGTGGCTGTCGTTATAGTGTCAGGGGTATTCTTCAGTTCAAGTCTAAGATCCAATATTTGCGGGAGCAGCACATCATCTAAAGCAGTTTTTACCGCGGCAGTGACAATTTCATTTAGCTCTGCTCTCTGTTCAGCTAAGGCCTGCTTCACTCCTACGAAGATGGCGCTGTCCAGGTCTGCTTTGGAGATGCTAGTCGATGATTCCTTGAATTTCTTCTTGACAAGGTAGAGTTCGGTTTCTTTAGTTACACCAGTGTTATGTGATACCGACATTTTAGAGGTTTTGACGTAATTCAACATAATTTGCTTTCTAATAGACTGAAAGTAACGAGTAGTAAGTGGAGCACACAAAATTCACGTCTGCACCACCATGAATCAGTCACGTGACTCTCTGATATGCTAATTTTTTTAGACAGGAATTTTGGGTTTTCATGAGCTGTATGCCAAAATCATCAGTATTAAAACAATAAAAGACCTGAAATATTTCAGTTGGTGTGCAATGAATCTAAAATATATGAAAGTTAAATTTTTTATTATTACATTATGGAAAATAATGAACTTTATCACAATATGCTAATTTTTTGAGAAGGACCTGTACATCTAAAAAATGCATTCAAACATCTCAACACCGCTTTAACTTGGCATGATATTCTGGAAACACTGTGCCCAGATCTTTTCCCATCCCTTCTCCCCTCTAGTCTAACGGTGACCGTGTCGACTGACCTGAAGGATGTTTTTCATTGATGTTATGGGACTCCACTCTGCTTAATGTCTTTCGAGAATTTTGCACTTCTGTTTGTCATTGTGCACAAAACTTTACGCCAATAAATCCTCAGAAATATTGCTGACTTGTGCGGGTCTCAAGCGCCCTCTTTACGTCATAATGCCTGTTAGTTGTCCATGGATTTGCCTATATTTGGCGTTGAAAATGGAAACGTCTCTAGACATGGAAAATCGATTTTACAAATGATTCAATGAACAATTATGTCTCAAATCTAACAGGATTTTTTTCAGAAAAGTGACAACCCTAGAAAGCAACATAACTGGTCTCTATGCTAGTAAAACAGTATAACCTAGTAACCAGTAACCATTGAAATTAAATATATATTTTCATATGATATATTTTTTTGTTTACTTTTTTAAAAGTACAGCATATTTAAAGCTATACAAGAATGTAACCCATGTCAGTGATGTCACGATATGCAAATTTGTTTAAATTCATACCTACGTAATCACCATGACCAAAATTTTACTTTTTTTACATTTGAATCTTGAAAATGTATGCTGCTGGCATACTTTAATTTTTGTATTTGTTTATTTATTAAAATGATTGGTTGAATGTTCGCCAGTTCCCACCTCCTTCTTCCTTCCTGGGTTTCGGCACCAATAGGCCTTTATCGCATCACGATAGAACGCCGGAAGTAGCCGTCAAAAATAGCTGAAGCAGTGTACTGCGTCTTCCGGTTATTGCGTTCGAAATGGCTGCCTGTAATCGCTGGACAACTTCGCTCTCGCATCTCCCAAAAGTTGGCCAAGACGATGTGGTGCGAATCATCCAAGTTGGAGAAGGGATACAAGTTCTTCTACGAGAATTTTGTCTTCAATTATAGAGGTAAGTAGCTTGAATTCTGTTCTGTTGGCGAGTTATCGCTAGCTTGTTATGTTTAGTAAGCTATTCGTCAGCTTGTTACTAGCTAGATAGGTTCACTTCAAATACAGCGTATCCTATTTGAATAATTCGAACAATGTGACTTTTTTGCTTTCACTTGATGGATTTCATCAGATTTACAGTTTGGATCCAGACAGTGCTACAGTAACGTTACCAAATTACCCCAAACTTGTAATGTGTAGTGAATAGAGCATGGTTTCAGACCTACAAAGGTTCAGGTGCATTTGTTCAGTATGTTTTTGTTTCTTCTGCTGTTGCGGATGCTCTTTTTTGTTGTTCCATATAGCCTATCTGCTGTTGCAGATCTGTACCTTTTTTTTTTTCGGCTGTTGCCTTGATTTTGTTCAACCTAGTTTTACAATAATGTTCCTAGTGTCAAACAAATGCTAATTACTGTAGGCTAAACATCCAAACTTTCCCTCAAGTATATGTTCTCCATTTCTAGATTGTGCTGCATGCCGTTAGACCTGTGGAGTTAAATGGATGCTCCTGCTCGTGTGCTGCTGGAATGGCTTTATGCAACCATGTGGTTGGACTCCTGTTTCAAACGGCTCACTACAGCACCATGGGGCTGAAAACTGTGCCAACCCCACTGTCCTGCACCGGTGTGCTTCAATCATGGCACCGTCCAAGGACACAGGTAAGTTTGTCTAATGCAAGTTGTGTCTTTAAAGTTTGTAAGTGCACACTGTTGGAATACTGATTCTGGTGTAGATGTTTCTACACAGTGTATACATATCCTACACCTCATCCATATGAATTGTTCACTTCACATGGTAATATAAGATTTGTCTGGGTCCCTCAGATATAGCCATACATGCAATTCTAGAATTACTCACACATCACATTTCAGTATACATTTGTTTCCTTCTATTTTGCAGAGCAGCGGTTGCCTGCATAGGATGTACACCTACAATATGACTTGTGTGCTGAATTAAACTGATACTCTCTCAGACTTGCAACTGAATTTAATTTCTTTTTGTGTTGATGCAGGGGATTCGTCCCGAACCCACGGATGAACTCGTGGTACGAAAGCCAAAGGCGCTAGGACGCAGTAGTGTCAAATCTACTCTGTATCGCGCTTACGCTGGTAAGTTTTAATTACGGTAATTTACTTATAGACTTTTATCACGGCAGAATTGATTACTGGAAGTGCTCGTCGAAGCAGTGTATCGATTCTTCCGGTTATGTATTTTCAATGTGCTTTTGTTAACATCTAGTTGAATAAACGCCTCTGAAAATTTGTAAATCATCCTGCGGGTGTTCATTTTAAGAGACAGGAGAAGAGATTTTTTGATGATTACTGTGTACATGATTTTTCAAACTCAAAGGAACTTGTAGGTTTTTAATCTAACATAAGCCATGGCTCTTAAACATGCGTGAAAATTTCACCCCACGTCAGTGCTCGTCTAAATAGTGACCACAACGCTGCAGTGTGTGAGCACTGATGAATTAGGGGTTGAACGACTTCAGATTTTTTTAAGTCGACTGTTATGACATCAAAGTCGAGTCGACGTCGACTAGTCGATGACGTCATTCATAAAAACAAGAGATGGGACTGCTTTGCAACATGCCACAATTTGCAATTAATTAACAGAAAATTATACAGATGCTGACAGACAGCTCATAATGGGGCCGTTTACACCTGGTCACTTCATGTTTTTTTTACTGATCTGATTTATCAAAACGATGCTATTTAGCCTACACCTGGTCACATAAATATGTTTTCGCAAAACAGATATAAATCCGATCTTCAAACAACGCGCTATCGATTTAACGTCACGTCAGTTCACGTCACCGAAAGCAACAATAATGAGCTGCATTTTATTGATCATCAGCTAATTTCAAAATCAAAGACCGCAATAAGAGAGACAGCACTGGTAAGATCATTTCTGTTTCTTTACTTTTAATGAAGATGATTGTGTGTTAAGCGCACTGATCTATATAGAATGACATTATATAGATCAGTGGTTAAGCGTCTGTGACCTACTTTCACTTTGATTTGCGATAGTTTGCACGTTGTTGGCTTGATGAATAGATGCTCGAGCTGCTCATCTGCGGCGATGCGTGTTGCCATAGCTTCATCACTATAATACGCTCTCACACGTTTATTTTTAGCATTGTTGGGAGAAGTCCAATTTACAAATGTGGTTTCAACAACCAGATGCATTTACACTTGTCCACTTTCGTCTGTTAAGCGGCCCAGACCTCCTCCTGAAGCGGTTTGAGCGATCGGATTTAAATCCGTCTCGAGTGCGTTTCGGAGGGCATTTACACCTGGTCTTTTCACGATCGGATATAGCTATCAGATCACAGAAACACATGAAGTGCCCTGGTGTAAACAGCCCGCAGTTACATCATCATTTAGGATGAAAAGAAAAGGAAAAAAGCTATAAATTCACATCTGTGCCTTAGTGATGCGCAGATCCAAGTAATACAAAATAATATTCCAACTAACTGCGGGTGAATTAGCTACATCATTAATATGTTTAAATAAATAAATGATTTTTTTTTTTTTTTTTATGATTTTAATAAAGATACTGGACTCTCATTTCCGGTAGTGAGCGTGCGTCATGCTTTTACTTTCGTTTTCAACAATATCTAGTGTTAGGTTAGTAAAGTATTTACACACATTTGATGTAACAATGCTGCTTTCTTGCTGCAATGAAATTCAAAGTTTAGGATTGTAAATTCAGTATGAAATATCAGTAAGAAAAAAACGCTGTTAATGAGAAGGCGAGCACTGGACTTCGTCCGGTTAGTTTGGAAATAAATGTATGTATTAATCAGAATGCGCATTTGAAAGGGAAATATATTTACAGGAGGAACATTTCAACTAGTTGAAGAATAACGTAAACATCCTTAGCGCCGCGTCTAGGACAACTCGAGGTATCACACACCAGATGTGTACTTTCTCAGTTTATGGCCAGCAATATTGTTGTTTAAGCACATTATGGAATTAAGATAATGTCTGTACTATGTTATGATTAAACCTGAATCCGATTATTCATTATTATTACTATTGCTGAAAGTCCGATAACATCAGCAATTTTTAAATGAGAACATACAGTTAGTTCTTTATATCAGATTAGCTACACTGTCGCTTGTAAATCATTGGCAGTTATTAACTGATGAATGGTTTCTGTTACTTGTGTTTTTAGGACCCCTTCCTGACCCGACGGTGTTGTCAGTTGGAGCCCAACTACGCAACCATCAGCCACAACCTGGCATTTGCAAATTCTTATACGGCCTCTCTGAACTGACTTTAGTGGACTCTAAATTTCTACTAGTCCCTCGAGGTTCAGTTCTTTCTTATCAGTGCACAGTGCACACCAGTAATACCTCGAGAAATCATTAAGCATCCAGAAGCTCCCTCATTCCCACAACTTCCATTAATTAGTGGCTTAACATTAGAACGGCATCTACATTTTGTCCCCAATTGTCATCAGTTTTATCACATACAGAGTTTAGAACTAACCCGTGAATGTGCAAGTATCATCGAAGAGAATACAAGGGGGCAGTCGGAGAATCCTTTGTGGAAGGAAGTCCGACAGCCCCGCCTAACTTCCAGTAGATTCGGCGAAGTTTGTAGCGTTAGAGGGGAGTCATCTAGTCAGGCTCTGGCAGCCAGGATCATAAAGGGGGTAAGGCAAACACCTGCCATGAAAAGGGGTATTGACCTTGAGCCAGAAGTTTTACAACAGTACAGTGACCGTTGCAATGTCAGTGTCGCTCCTTCTGGATTCGTTGTGAATCCTGATGCGCCTTACCTCGGTGCTAGCCCTGATGCCAAAGTGTATGATCCCACTGCAAATCCACCCTTTGGGTTAGCTGAAGTGAAATGCCCAGATGTTAACAGTATAACAGGTTACACATGTGAAGTTTATTGGTGGTCAGGCCAAACTAAAAAAAAATCACAAGTATTTCTGGCAAGTGCAAGGCCAGTTAGCCATAACTGGTTTAAAATGGTGTGATTTCATTACATCCACACAAAGTGACCTCACAGTAGAGCGAATTTGGCTCGACGAGTCGCTGATCAGTGAAATGAAAGGTAAACTTGATATATTTTATTTTGCCACATATATGGAAACGTACCTGAAACTAAAGTAACTCCATACATCCCCCCCACCACACACACACACACAAATGGGATCTCTTTCTGATTTTATTTATGGAACGGACATACCTACTCTCTAATCATCACCACCACCACATGCATGTGCGCACGTACGCACACACAAACATACACACACGCAAATGTTCCCACACACTTGTACTTAATCGATTAATTAATTGTTTTAATTGTAAATTAAATGTATATAAATGTAATATGAGTGTCTGATTTTTTTTAGTGTATAAATGTTATGTTATTGTATTAATTTTCACATAATTTGTTTTATTTTTTATAATAGATGTATATATGTCATGCTATATATATATATAAAATATATATATATATATATATATATATAAATAAATAATAAATGCTGTGTCATGTTTTAATGCAATAAAATGAAACCAAACAAATCTGAATCATTCATCTTATGCCTATAGCAGAGTCGCTATTCTGAAACTCTTCAACTAACGTTACTTCAAAACGCGCATTAACCCGATCGAAAACTGACTGGCGAAGCCACACGAGTCTCCCCCCAGCTGTTCCACGAAAATCGGCTTGGTGTAGTACCGGATTTTAGTCTCTTCCCCCCACTTTTCGAGACGTAAATGCTTTCCTTGTCAAAGTGCAAGCTGCAGTGCACACAAACGTACTACCCCGACTTCTCTGAAACGAAGGACCTTCGTCCCTCCTTATCAATCTCACCCAAGCCTTGCGGAGGTGTTCGTCTTTTGGGAAGTCATGGAAGCTAAGGTATGGCTGTTATGTCTTTGTTTTGATGTTGAACAACCCGGTACACTGCAATAGCACCGGCGAGAGGAGGCAGCCATAGTTTATCTGTTAACCACCGGAAGTGCGAGTACACTGCTTGGCGATTTCGAACGTTCCAAACCAGGAAATGCGATAAAGGCCTATGTAACAGGGTTCAGATGTTATGGGAAGAAGGAGGCGGGAACCGGCGAACATTCAACCATTTTAATAAATAAACAAATACAAAAATGAAAGTATGCCAGCAGCCCCTCGCGGACGACTGCTGGCCACACAAAACAGAAACAAAACACAACATTAAAATCATGCCTGTTCCTCTCTCGATCTTCACTGTCGTCGCTCATCCTTTATGCTTCCGCTCCTCCGTGAGAGATGCGAGACCGGTGCGTCTCACAGGTGTCATTCATTATCACTCACGCCACCGGCCTCGCGCCGTTCTCTCACGCCCCTCGGCCTCATCCTGCTCGCCACAACATAAAATTTCAAAAACTGAATGAAATAAGAACATTACACCACATTATTTGCTTAATTGTTAGTGAGAGAATGCATTGATAATGTCTTCAATCTGGACTTGAATATGGCTACTGTTGGGGCTTCCAAGTAGTATTTGCCCATTGCAAAATGCATCCAGAGAGCAAAAAGATACAAAACGCAATGTTTGCTATAATCTTGGGTAAGGGATGCTGCCGCCTATCCAACTAGAATGAAAAATGTAGCAGAAAACCACTGCAATCCACCAACATACCTATCATCATTCATGCCACCCCTTACCTCCCCTTTGTGGTGGAAGTGGATATCGCCACCTCAGGCATTGGAGCAGTGTTGTCTCCGCAGAAGAGGAATCTGTCCATGCACCATCTATGCGCCTACTTCACAAAGCTCTTCCCAGCAGAGCAGAACTACGACATTGGTGACTGTGAGCTCCTTGCTATCAAGTGTTGCGTTGCGTCACTGCCCGGAGGTGCTAGTGAGCACCTAAGTCCTAGAATACCTTCACAACACCAAATGGTTGAAACCTCTCCAGGGCCAGTTGGGCATTGTTATTCATGTAATTCAACTTCACTGTGTCCCACTGTGCATCCAAGAACATTATTGTCAAGATTACACTCCTGACGCTCCTAGTTATACGTCACTCACACTTACCAGAGTTCTAATCAAGCTCACCTATCAGACTGATCTCATGAAATGGCGTATGTATGACACGCCAATTCGTATTTTCATTTTTGGCGTGCTATCAACACGCATAATCGCTTTTCAGCGTGTTTATCAACGCCTTTGACTTAACGTTATATTACTGTATTATGTATATATAAATATATGACCTACCCCAACCCCGTCCCTAAACCTACCCGTCACTGGGGTTAATACCATTTATGAGTCTTCTCCTACCATCCTAGGAAAAGAAATATCGCTCCACAGATGTAGATATAGATTTTGCTTCGTTTCGCTCGGACATTTAACGGCGTACACATACACGCGGAATCACTCGGACATTTAATGGCGTAGACATACACGCAAAAGATTTCGGCGTGGACATACACGCGGATACCTCAAAATGCGTATAGATAACACGCCACTTGAATTGAAAGTGGCGTGTATGTTTACGCAAAGTCATGATGTCATGTTGCACCTATTCCCCTTTATCCCTTTATCATGGACACTATATCACCCCAGCACAGACACACAGTCAGCGTCTGGTCTTTCCATTGTATTACACTGTAAAACTGTAAGACAAAAGAAAGACTCTTTATGGCCAATTTGAGACTTCCAGTGTATTGTTTATCGGGATGTTCATGTCCTTCATGTTTCCTCGTCTTTGCTCTTACTCTCTGCAAGATTACAACTGAGTTACTTCCATTTAAATATCCTCTTCAGTTTCTGTTGTATTCCACCAGTACCTGATGAGTTGTGTGCACTACAACTGTGGCCAATATATTGGCAGTGACAAATGTGTTTCACACATTTTATTTTTAGATTAAAATTGCAGATTATACTTTTCATATGTTTTTATGGTATACTGGAAAATAATGTTGAGTATTCCATAACTTTTAATGGCTTTTATTATCAAAAACTATAAAAAAAAAAGAGTCAATATTTACAGTGTTGACCCTTCTTCATAACCTCTGGAATTCAGTCTGGCATGTTGGATATCAGCTTCTGGGCCAAATCCTGTCTAATGGCGACCCATTCTTGCCTTATTAGTGCTCGGAGTTGATCACAATTTCTGGGCTTCTGCTTTTCCACTTGCCTTTTGAGGATTTACCTCAAGTTCTCTATAGGGTAAGATCTGGGGAGTTGCTTGGCAATTTATAAAGTGATTTTAACAATATAGTTTGTTTCAAAGCAGCTTTACATTTATAATAGGAATTTAAAGTAACATAGATTGTTTTGGCTTTACAGCAGTTCGTGTCCAGGCGCATGTCTTTCATCAGATCTGGCTCCGGCGGACTGCGGTAAAGCTCGGGATAATCAGAGAGACTAACATAAGCGTAGATGCCATTCTTCTTTTGATGTAACAAGTACATCAGGATTTAAGGAAAGTGTTTTTGATTCCGGCTGACCTAATCTATGCAGCCTAACATGTGTCTAGGCCAGGGATGTGCACAGACATTTTGAGGGGCAGGGGCTCAAGTGAAAAAAAGGGCACTTCTCATAATTACGTTTTTTTTTTAGTTTTAAAAAAAACAAACTTTTTTTAAACAAAAAAGTATATATAGGCCTATTAACACAACTCTGACTTTTTAAACAATTTATTTAAAAAGTTAATTAATTTTATCTTCCTCAAACTCACACAATTGTTTCATTTTCAAAAGATGTCTACTAAATAATCAGTTCACACAGAAACCATGGTCTCCTTAGTATTCATAGGTTTTAAGAGCAGCAAAGGAAACCATGCCACAATGTGCATGTTTTCTATGCTACTAGTTAATCAAGTATTTGATACACCTGATGGTGACATGGACTTATGCCGCGTTCCAGGCAACCTGTAACCCGTGTTTTTCCAACCTTATACCCGTGAAAGTGCACTGGAACGGCAGTCAAACCCGTGACTTCCCACCCATGAACTCATACTAGATCGATGTACTCCCAGTTACGAGTTCTGACGTCACATAGCCCGCAAAACCATACAAAACAACAATGGCAGCCCCTACGGATGCAGTGTTTCTGCAGGCGGTACACAGTGAGAATACACTTTAGGACAATATAACGTTGCTGTCACGGTTTCCCCTGGTCCTGTCCCACACTACACTTCCCAGCATTCCCCTGGATCCTCACCTGCATGCACTCTCCCTGATTATCACCTGCACCTCGTCTCCTCATGATCACCACTCACGCTGCATAAAAGCCTCAGTCACCCTACACTCCTGGTCCGATCTCGTCAATTCTGGTCCCTGGTTCCCGAGTAATTTTCAAGAGACATTTCTGGTATTTTCGGTATTCCTAAGTATCTTCTGAGCATTTGTTTTACCTTTTATTTTGGAGTCTGCATACCGTGTATAAATAAAGCCTAAGTTTATTTTACCTGTTCCTGAGCGTTGTGTGACAGAAGATCGGACCACACACAATGCAGGACTCCATCCACGCCGCTCTACTGGATTTCCTCCACGCCCTTCGATTCCCAGCACCTCTTCCTTCACCGCAAGTCTACCCCACTCCGTTCATCCTCCGTCTCTGCCCTGCCGAACCGGCGTTTCTGTTTGGATCCACCAAACCCACTCCCCACACCTGCCCTTCCGAAGAACCCTTTCGCTTCGGTTCCTCCGAGTCAACTCCCCTCACCAGCCCAGCCGAACCACCGCATCTCATCTGGCCAGCCGAACAACCGCATCTCATCTGGCCAGCCGAAACAGTGCACAACCAAGACCACCCAGACCGCGTGGATCAACAGCAAGAGCCCACCTCTTTTTTCCCAAGTCGAGCCTGCTTTTCACGACATGCCTGAGCTTCTTCCCGCCGAGACCGACATGCCTAAGTTTCTGTCTTCTGAGCCCGCGACTAACGTCTGCCCAGCCGAACCCGCGGTTCGTGAGTCAAGTGAGTCAAGTGAGTCAAGTCCCGAGTCAAGTGAGTCAAGTCCCGAGTCAAGTCCCGAGTCAAGTGAGTCGAATCCCGAGTCAAGTGAGCCGAGTGCCGAGTCAAGTGAATCAAGTGAGTCAAGTGCCAAGTCAAGTGAATCAAGTGCCGTGTCAAGTGAATCGAGTGAGTTTTTGGTTCCAGCACAGAGGAACTTTCAGTGTTTTGGAGAGTTTGACTTATTTGCCCCATTGTCTTCTGAATCTGTCTGTCATGTCCCGGATTCTCTGTTCCCGCCCAGCCTCCCTCTCCCACCACCTCTCCAAAATACTGTTTTATGTTTGGATGATGTTTGTCTGGCCTTTCAAGCTCCTTCCCAGTTCCCAACCATTTTTGCTGCCCAATCTTCGCCTCCCCCCATCAGCCCCTCTGTTCCACCTCTGCCTCCTCTCAGTGGTGTGGTTTCACTGCTGGACTGCTGGGGGTCATCTCACCCTGGGCGTGAGGACCCCGTGGCTTCGCCTCCAGCCTCTGTACACTCCACTCCACTTCGACCCGTCGCCCTGACTCCCACGCCTATGCTCCATCCACCCTTGATGTCTGCAGTGACCATCGGACATTCGGCTTCACCGGGCTCCCTCGGTGCTTCGGCTCCACCTGGGTCGGACATCGCACCACCTTCGCTGCGGACTTGCGGGTCGTTCAGTGCTCTCCGACCCTCCACTCCTTCGGCTGCGGTTTGCTCCGCCCTCCCTCAGGCTCCACCTCTGCCCTCGGTCACTCCTGCTCAACCTCAGCCCTCCGGGTCCCTGCTTCCACCTCGGGGGGATGTCGCTGTGGCTCTATCGTGGTCTCCTAGGTCTTCTGTGTCCTGTCACTCCTTCGGCTCTCCAGCGGCACGGTGGGCACCACCTTCCACGTTGTCATCGCTTCCTGTCATCACCATGAGACCTGCCGGCTGTCTTTCCCCATGGCTCCTCCCTCCAGCTATGCCACCGTGGAGCACAGTTCGGTTTAGGCGCGAGGTCGCGCCTTCCGGGATGTAATGTCACGGTTTCCCCTGGTCCTGTCCCACACTACACTTCCCAGCATTCCCCTGGATCCTCACCTGCACGCACTCTCCCTGATTATCACCTGCACCTCGTCTCCTCATGATCACCACTCACGCTGCATAAAAGCCTCAGTCACCCTACACTCCTGGTCCGATCTCGTCAATTCTGGTCCCTGGTTCCAGAGTAATTTTCAAGAGACATTTCTGGTATTTTCGGTATTCCTAAGTATCTTCTGAGCATTTGTTTTACCTTTTATTTTGGAGTCTTCATACCGTGTATAAATAAAGCCTAAGTTTATTTTACCTGTTCCTGAGCGTTGTGTGACAGTTGCAGTCAAATTAATAATAATATAATAATAGTGATAATAATACACACAAGATTATGTATTACAATGTTATGTGTCCGAAACAATAAGTATGTATATACACACACGATTATGTATTACAATGTTATGTGTCTGAAAAAATAAGTATGTATATTGTGCTCAGGTAGTTTGGCGTGACTGGCCTGGAATGCTACGAAGTCGTGAGTCGTGGTTTGAAGTCGTGATTTACGTGCTCAAAAACCTGCCTGGAACGCAGCATTAGTTTCACATTTGAGGGAGGACTGTATCATCATCAAATAAAACCTTCAAAATCCATTTAGATGGAGTTTGTTTTAAACCTACTATCCTCCATCTGTTTGCATCTGTAGATTTCTTCTAAATTCCCCAATTTAGATTTCAGGGGGAAAGACTCTTGATGTATGTAAGTCATTGACTTTAATAATAAGAATTTTAGGCCATAAAAACGTCCGGATTTTCCTTCAATTATCGCAATATTTTTTTTTTTGATAAAACGATATCAAGTTCGAGTCAATATCGTCAATACTCGATATCAATATCGAGTTCGATAAATGTTTGATAATATGTGCCAAAAGCGGAACGAAACTCATTTGAACCGCACGCGCCTCACGGACTGTTTATCCGCTCGGCTCAAAGTCCAAACGGCAGCGCAGCGCGAGCTCACTAGAGCAGACGCGTTTACTCTGATCGGGCTTCAGAGAGGGAGCGCTTCAGAACTCATGACCTGATATTTAGATACACTATTCAATAAATATATTTGTTTGACAGGGAAGCTGTGCGCAAACAGGAATACATATTATTTTTCAAAAATAAAAATAAAGTACCCCAGAAAAAAGGGCACTTTCTCTCCAGGAATAAAAAGGGCAGGTGCTCAAGCCCCTATTGATGTCTATGTGTGCACGTGCCTGGTCTAGGCTTTGTGTGACAGGCACATAAGAGTGTGTCTGCTTCCTAAGTTTTGGTGCTAAATAGGAAAATGATTTACCACCAGAAGTCGATTTTGATATTCTAGGTATTATCAATAGGCCGGAACTTTGAGATTGCGATAGACGTGAAGGACTATAATGCGTTAAGAGCTCGCTCAAGTACTGGGGAGCTAAACCATTTAGTGCTTTGTAAGTAATCAGCAATATTTTAAAATGTATACAATGTTTAATAGGGAGCCAATGCAGTGTTGACAGAACTGGGCTAATATGGTAATACTTCCTGGTTCTGGTAAGAACTCGAGCTGCTGTGTTTTGGACCAGCTGAAGTTTTTTTATTAAGCGTGCAGGGCAACCACCCAGTAGAGCATTACAATAATCTAGCCTTGATGTCATGAATGCATTAACTAATCGTTCTGAATTTGTCATTGAAAGCATATGTTGTAATTTAGATATATTTTTAAGATGAAAGCATGTGGTTTTACAGATCTAGAAACGTGACTTTCAAATAAAAGATTGGTATCAAAGAGCACACCCAGGTTCCTAACCGACGATGAGGACTTGACAAAGCAGCCATCAAGTGTTAGACAGTATTCTAGGTTAATATGTGAGAAAGTTTTTTGTCCAATAATTAGATTAATATAAAGATTTTAAAAAATGTATTTTAATTTTTTTATTTAGTAGTAGGAAATTACTAGTCATCCAGTTTTTTATATCAGCTATGCATTCCGTTAATTTTGTTAATTGGTAAGTTTCATCAGGGTGTGAAGAAATATAGAGCTGAGTATCATCAGCATAATAGTGAAAACTAATGCCATGCTTCCTAATGATATCTCCTAATGGTAGCATGTACAGAGTGAACAGCAGCGGTCCTAGTATTGAGCCTTGTGGTACGCCATACTGAACTTGTGATCAATAAGACATCTCTTCATTTACGTCTACAAACTGATAACGGTCAGATAAGTATGATTTAAACCATGCTAATGCAATTCCACTAATGCTAACATAATTTTTAAGTCTATTTAACCCTCTGGGGTTCTTCGGACCAAATGGACCCGAAGAATTTAAATAAAAAAATGTGTAAAATCATAGCTTCATCGGAATGGTCCGAAATTTGGTGACTTTGTTGGTACTTGGTATATGAACACCCAAAAAAATTGGGGACAGGATTTGAATAGTCTAAGTGGTTGTAAAAAAAATGGTCACACTCAGGGTCTTCGGGTCCAAATGGACCCGCCATAGGAAATGAATGGGAAATTGACAAAAATGTGACAATACAGAGTTGTTTTGTGCGTACAATCAACAAATCAGCCACGATCCAGAAAAAAAGCACACAACAGTGAAGGGGTGAATCTATAAAACATCAAGAGTGCAAAACAGACACATCCACACACACACACACACACACACACACACACTTTTATACACAAACACACTAATAAATTCAGATTACATAAATATGTTTTGAATTTTTAAAAATCACAGCTTCATCGGAATGTTACGAAACTAGGTGACTTTTATGGTATTAGGTATGTGAACAAACAAAAAATATTGAGGTCATGATCCAAGCATGCTAAGTGGTCGTCACACTTCTGCTCTTTGGTCAAAAATGACCCCCATAGGAAATGAATGGGAAATTGTCAGAGTTTTTTTTTTTTGCATACAATCTACAAATCAGCCAGGATGCAGAAAAAAGGACTCAACAGTGAAGGGGTGAATCTCTAAAACATCAAGAGTGCAAAACAGACACACACACATACACACACACACACACACACACTGTATTATATATTTATAATAATCTGTATTATAAAGTAAAACTGGCACTTCAAATTACCATTTAAACCAAACAAACAAACAAAAAACAAGACAAAAATAGTCTTTGAGAATCTGTTATTATATTTTAAAAACAACAACCTAAAAAAAATTGTCAAAGATGTGCAAAACTCACAAGAATTCTGAACCCTTTCTACAGAGAGCTGTAAATCCACTAGTGGTAAAAATGTGCTATTGCGTGATAAAAATGCTCAGTGTGTCCAGCAGATGGCATCCATCTCATTTCAAAAATTGTTTTAATGAGGCCTAGGCTTGACTCTAAAATGAAATACAGCTTTAAAAAAAAAAAAAAAAAATACATATTTATAAAAAAAAATATATTATATTCAATGGGAAAAAATGGGTCATAATTATTGCATAAATATTAATTATAAATCATAAAATTTTCTCAAAACACCAAAAAATAAAATAATTTTTTTTATAAAAAACAAGTAAAAAAAAAAATATATGATTTTCTTTTAATAAATATGAATCAAACCCTTCCGGACCATTTGGTCCCGAAGACCCTGAGTGTGACCCTGAAATGAAGGACCCCAGAGGGTTAAAAGAATGTTGTGGTCAATGATATCAAATACAGCACTAAGATCAAGAAACACTAATGGAGAGATACAACCACGATCAAATGATAAGAGCAAATCATTTGTGATTCCGAGGTTACCCCGTGGCTCAGTCCTAGAGCTCCTCCTCACCACTGACAGATTTTAATCACCATGGGAAAATCTCAGAGTAAAACTTTTCCTTGCTTTTATTGTATGATTATTTTAATTGGTCTCTGTGGCTATCTCTGTTTTGAATTTATGTCTGTGGATTAATTAAAGACTGACTTTTCTCTTCATCTCTGGTGCTGGTTGAGGAGAGACCCCCTGATATGATTGTAAAGCGCTTTGGGTGTACAGTAGTACATATGAAAGCGCTATATAAATGTCTCATTCTATTCTATTCTTCATCATCTTGTTCGTGTTTTGTTTTTAATTTCTTTTTTGTTTTGCACCATGGACATTCCCGCTGTTCAACTACTTTGCCTTGAACAGGGAAATCGCTCCCTTGAGGAATATTTAACAATTATTTGGATCTCGCCCATCAAACCACCTCCCTGGACGACTGCCTGTGCTTGTTCCTGCTCGCCAGCCTCAACATCAACACACGAGCGCAGTTGTCCGGGGAGACATCTCCCCTTATTTATTATATTTTTATGGACTTATTTATTTCTTCTGTCTCATTCGTCAGTCTCCTATGGAGCCGGGGAAGTCATCTGTGGGGGAAAAAAACAACAATCCGTGGCAACGGTTTTGCAATCCGTCCCCTCAGTTTATAAACCGTACTCACAAATTCTTAAACTGTTCCCTCGGTTTAACAAATCGTGCCCACGGATTAATAAATCGTACCCACGAGTTCCTTATCCGCGCTCTCAGATTTGTAAACCGTGCCTTCAGTCTTTGCAATCTGTATGTAACGGAGTTAAAAATGTACTTTATTAATTCAAATATCCAATTTATGTTTAATTTAGTTTTAATCCTATTTTAATTATCATTTAATGATTTGTTGGGTATTTGTGAATTTTATCTTAATGAGTTTAATTTATTTATCATATTGCTATTGTTTCCTGCGGAGATGTCGTTGCTGCACTGCGCCTCTATTGTACCTCCTAATGCCGAGTTCAGACTGCACGATTTTAGCCCCGATTTTGGCTCGCCGACAGGTTTTGTGAAATCGCCGACAAATGCCCGAAATCACAGGCAAATCGGTGCTCGTTCACGCGAGTGACTATCACGCAGTGTGAATGAGCAAAGACGCGATCTGAGAGAATCGCCGACGAGTCGCCGACGCCCGTGAGATATTTGGCATGCTAAATATCTGGACCTGTCGGCGATTCACAATCCTGCTGTGTGAAATGTGTTCTGACTGAAAACTACATCGGCGATGACCGACAGCCAATGAGAGAGCAAGATACAGGGAGGAGGAGGAGGAGGAGGAGTTAAAGACCAGAATATCAGTATTTTAATAGATAGGCCTATATTTACAATTATATCAAACAGAAACAAAGCACAAACATTTGCATGACCAGCAGCAATAGCAGGACATTTGCAAAATTATTTATTTACCCCTAACTCTCGTTGCAAAACACAGTCCTTGCTCCCCTCGTCTTCCCAACCATTTCCTGCATAAACTTTTTTTTTTTTTTTTTCATTTTCGCTACAAATCAGTGCACAGACAATTTGTAGGCTATCATTTTTAATAACAAATTCAGTGTCGCGCGAGAACTCCGGTCTCACGCACGCGTGATCTTCCGTTATTTCCTTATCACTTCTCGCGTTTGTTTGGTTGTGAAACGTAGTTTGCGGACCAGGCAGAAGTTGTCGGCGATTCTTTCTTTTGTAAAGTCATGCAGTGTGAAACCTCCTGTCGCCGATCCATCGTGCAGTGTGAACACAGCAGCAACTGAATGTTACCCCAGATAGTCATGCAGTGTGAAAACAACAGTGACCCGATTATTTTGAAAATCGTGCAGTCTGAACTCGGCGTAAGTTGCCGTAGTTTCCGTCTACTACTCACAACAGTGTTTTGTGTTGCTGAGGTAGGTTGCGTGTGAAATGCTGCTGCGCTACTTTATTGTTTTCTTTTGAAATTGAGCCAATAAATATTGAAGGGTCACAACACAAAGTTAATATGATATTAACTAGCTGTTTTGTGCCGTTCTTACGGTTAAATATAAGTTTTAACGATGCTTTGTTTAACTCTCTTTCTTTTCGCGCCATTTTCGCGCTGTTTCTGTGCAATGTAAATAACGGAGGCTCTGCAGTCCATGTTGAGTGTGTAAATTCTGTTATTCAATGAATAGGAGCAGAGGTGCAGATAGAAGGAAACAGTAACCAGAAGCCAATTAATGTGATATTGTCTTCTGCAGGTATGTGTATCTTTGTTAGATGTTATACTTTTTCCGTGCAGTTACCCAAACCCACGTACTGTTTAATTTTGCTCACTGAAACTGTTAGAGAGTATAAAACATTGTTTCTCATGTTTTTCGCATATAGTGTTATAATTCAAGGAGGGTTTTCCCAGTCTATTCTAATTGCTCCTTTGGCTAGCAATGTGCAGATTAAGAGTTGAATGAAATGTCATACTTTGATGTGATTTTTGTGTATGTATGGTAGAAAATGAGGTCTACTACAGACAACAGTGTTTTGTGTTGCTGAGGAGCAGAGGTGCAGATAGAAGGAAACAGTAACCAGAAGCCAATTAATGTGATATTGTCTTCTGCAGAGCAAATAAATATTGGAAAACCCGTCAGCTGAAGTTGTGTGTCTTCATACCCTTCCACATCTGTTACACTGGTGCCGTGACCTTTTGGATCTCCAGATCAGCTTGATGCTCATCGCCGTGAATGCTGTGCTGCCGTCCTGATCTGCACCTTTGGAATAACTGTCTGGTCAGATTAAACAGAGACTGTGGATTAGGGTGTACTACTTTGAATAGCTTGTCTTCAGTGAGATCATTTTTATTTGTTTTCCATATATGTGTAAAATCGTTATCTGCTCACTTTGGTTTTACATAAATGTACACAACGCAAGTACGTTTAATGGTTTAAATCGGCCACAAATATTAAGATGATTGAGTTAACTACTCCCAAGTTGCCAAGAGGTTGGGGTGCATGGCTCAGTGTTGGTGCTAGCAGTGGGGATGTGGGTCAGTCCAGGTCCATATATGATGGTTATAAAGATACAGGGTTAGGTCAGAGCCCAGGTTGTACTCCTGTTAGTGGGTTCATGAGGGAAGGTCCTCACACTTCCACTCCTGGCAGTGATGCACAGGCCATTAACCACCTCACAGACGTGGTAGGACAGTTAGGTGCTCAAATTGGTGAATCCATTGTAGCAAAGTTGATGTCAGCTGGTGTTGTAAACATGACTAGTGACCACAGGACTACCACTGACACCCAGAACGCTCACTGTGACGATAACAGGCATGACATTCCACGTGTGACAGTCCATGTTAAGTCTGATAAAGGACTACAGACGTTTAGAGGTGACAGCACTGACAAATACTCAGTTCAGGACTGGATTGACATGACCAAAACACATATCAGGAAACAGGAGATTTCTGTGTATGACCAAGCAGATGAGATTATGGGCCATCTAATGGGCAAGGCCAGAGATGTTGTGAAGATTGCCCTGCGCAGTGATCCAGCACTTGACGTTAAAAATAAACCTCAACTAATATATAATGTTCTTCTCCACTATTTCAGTGATGCTCCCTCATGCCTCCCTCTCGCTGACTTTTATGCTACCCTGCCCAGACACCGAGAGAACCCAGTTGACTACTGGATAAGATTGAACAAAGCAGCGGATCTGGCGCTTGAGGGCCTGCACAGACAAGGCAAGCAGGCGCACGACATGAATGGTGAAGTGGCTCTCATGTCCGTCAAACACTGTCCTGACCAAGGACTATCTTACATCCTGAAGTGTAAGCCGATTCATGAGTGGACCTCACGTGATGTTCAGCTGAGGATTGATGATTATCAGAGAGAGCTGAGGGCTAGTGGTGGAGTCACTGGGGCTGCACAGCTAAAAAGCCACATTGCCACTGTTACTTCTGAGCAGCCCAGTCCGCCATTAACATCCCTGGCAGTGTCCGAGCAGTACCATGGCCCGAGCCCCTCGCCTTCTCCTTTCTAAGCCCAGCAACATGTGTGTTATTCGCCTTATCCCTCTCCAGTGCCTGTCCCAGTGCGAGACGGATCACACCATACTCCAAGTCATACCTCTGTGCCAGCTGTGGCACAAAATCTCCAACAGTCAGAGGAGAGACTTCTCGCTCGTATGGTCGACATGTTTCAGGAGATGATGGAGAAAAGGCAGCAGCGTAGTACTCCTCATCCAGGTCGAGGTGGGAGGTTCCAGCGTGCTTCTCGTGACAGACGTCCCAAGGACGTAGTTTGTAAAGTCTGTAACGACTCAAGCCACACCACCATTTCACACTGCATGTCAGAGAGACTGTGTTTTGTCTGCTTCGCCCCTGGCCACACCAGACTAAATTGCCCTGCCAACGTCTCTCCCCAGTCGCAGTCACAGGAAAACTAGCCGACCTGTATTCGGAGGGAGACAGTACAGGTCGCACCATTGACTCCCAAGATGATATGTTTAATGCTGAGACAGTTTACACGGTTGTGAAAAACTCATGTAACTACTCTGAAGTTGTTGTTTATCAGAATATCCACAGAGTTGGCAACAGTGAAAGTCTTTTCTACACACCTGTAGCTATGGGTGGGGCAGTGACACTCGGCGGCATGTTGGACAGTGGTTCAATGGCATGTAGCATCAGTGAAACAGCAGAGATGAAACTAAGGGAGGCTGGGGTGGTCACTGACCGAAGACGGATTGATGTGGATGTGGTCCTCATTGGCTGTGGCGGACTTCGTGTCAAGCCTAAATGTGCTTTCGAAGTGGAGATGGAAGTGTATGGCTGTAAGATGTTGGTTCCCACACTTGTCGTTCAGGGACAGCATGATGAGTTGATACTCGGAACCAACGTTATAAAGCACATCCTGCATCAGTCTAAATTATGTGATTCTTATTGGAGGACAGTGTCTGGCCCCTGCCCAACCAAAGACCCAGACATCGAACGCTTCATGTCTATGCTCTCTGGTCTAAGCCCTTGGAAAGGTGGAGATGTTCCTGATAAGGTTGGTACAGTCAGGTGTAACTCAGCTACCTGCCTCGAGCCTGGTCGTGAATATCTCATCTGGGGAAAACTGCCTAAAAACACAGCTGTTTCTCCGGGCAGCACAGTCATGACAGAGCCCACGTCGTCCCGCTCAGCTCCCAGAGGTGTTTTGGTCGCAAAGATTGTGACTCCGCTGTGGGGAGACCGGTGGGTTCCACTAAAGCTTATCAATACATCTGACAGACCTGTGCTATTGAGGCGCAACGCAAAGCTGGTAGATGTCTTTTCCTGTGTGGCACTTGAGGACATGGATGCTGCTGAACGCTCAGATGTTCCCCTGGTCTGTTGCAGCCAATCGGCTGTGCCACCTACTGCTGAAGCAATTTCTGTTGAAGACCAGCTCAGGTCAGTTGGGCTTAGTAATGTTGACATTGAGTCATGTGAGGTGTCAGAGGACTACAAGAGACGGATGGCTCACCTTGTTTTGCACTATGAGGACGTCTTTTCGCGCCACCATCTTGACTGTGGTGAGGCAAAGGGTTTCGTACACCGCATACACCTGTCAGACAGCAGACCTTTCAGGCTCCCGTACAGGAGAGTGCCCCCTGGTCAGTACCAAAAGTTGCGCCAAGTACTGTGCTAGATGGAGGAAAAGGAAATCATCCGAAAATCAACAAGTGAATACGCATCACCATTGGTGCTTGTGTGGAAAAAAATGGAGATCTCCGCATCTGTACCGACTTTCGCTGGTTGAATAAGAGGACCCTGAAGGATGCTCATCCCCTTCCCCACCAGGCAGATTGTTTGGCAGCACTGGGAGGAAATTGCCTCTTCAGCACGATGGATTTGACCTCCGGGTTTTATAACATGCCACTCCATGAAGACGACAGGAAGTTCTCAGCTTTTACCACTCCCATGGGCCTGTATGAGTACAACCGGTTGCCACAGGGTCTCTGCAACAGCCCTGGGAGCTTCATGCGCATGATGACCAGCATTTTTGGGGACCAAAACTATCTAAGTCTGCTATGCTACTTGGATGACTTGTTGGTGTTTGCGCCTGATGAAGAGACTGCTCTCCTCTGCCTGAGGATGGTGTTTGAAAGGCTGCGCAGCCACAACCTGAAGTTGGCCCCTAAAAAGTGCTTCTTCCTCAGGAGGTCTGTGAAGTTTCTGGGCCACATAATTGATAAAAATGGTGTTTCAACAGACCCTAGTAATGCTGAGAACATCGACAACATGTCAAGTGCTGACCTCATGGAGCCTGATGGTGTGACCCCGTCCCAGAAGCGTATAAGATCCTTCTTGGGGATGGTAAATTACTATCAACACTTTGTTCCCGGATACTCTGCCATCGCAAAGCCGCTCTTTGATCTGCTGAAGGGAGTAAAAGAAAGAGGCAAACAAAATAAAAACAAACTGTCAAGCAGGAAGTTGTGTGTTTCTGACTGGACACCACGGCAGAATCAAGCTTTTGAAGACCTGAAGGCTTCTCTGGTCCACAGTGTTGTCCTAGCCCATCCTGACTTCACCCGTCCCTTCATGCTGTCAACTGATGCATCCCTGGAAGGCTTAGGTGCTGTTCTGTCGCAGGTTCAGGAGGGTGAAGAACGGGCCAGACCTATTGCTTTCGCCAGCAAGTCATTGTCGCGTTCTCAAAAGAATTACCCAGCACACCGGTTGGAGTTTCTAGCCTTGAAATGGTCCGTCTGTGACAAGTTCAGCCACTGGCTAAAAGGGCACAGATTCACAGTCTGGACGGACAATAACCCGTTGACTCACATCCTGACGAAGCCAAAGCTAGACTGTTGTGAGCAGCGCTGGGTAGCCAAGTTGGCCAGTTATGACTTTGATATCAAGTTCATCCCAGGGCAGCAGAACGTTGTAGCTGATGCTCTGAGTCGTGTCCCATTTGTCAAGGAGAGTGTTGGCCGCAGACTGCTCGCCGAACCCTATGCAGGTCTTCTGAGTGCAGTCAGGGATATGTCTAGCACTTCTGTCCAAAATGCCTTCCGGTCATCAAGTGGCCACAAGACACCCTCCCCAGTGGGTATAAATGTCCAGTCCACATGCAGTCCGCTTCACATGCACGTTCAGTCTGTCACAATGGAGGATGTTTCTGCTGTGCTACAGTCACATGTTGAGTGGGATGCGGGCCCGAGAATCCGTGCTGTGGAAGTTTTGCAGTACCTACCTCAGTTGGTTCCACCGGGACAGGACGCCTTACCTGCCTATACTGAAAAGGACCTCCGTGATAAGCAGTTAGAGTATAAAACTCTCTCTTGTGTTCTGTCCTATGTTGAAAGACGCCGGAGACCCTCTAGGAGAGAAAGATTTAAGGAGTCTGTCTCTGTCACAAGGTATTTGAAGCACTGGGATAGGCTCACTGTGAATAATGGTGTGCTGTACAGGATTTCAAGGCACCAGAAGACCAAGGCGAAGCGCTTCCAGTATGTTGTCCCTGACTCACTCAAAACTGAGGTTCTACAGGGAATTCACGACGGAGCCGGACATCAAGCTCAGTCTAGGAGCCTCAGCTTGGCGAGACAGAGATTTTTCTGGCCAAATCTCGACAGAGATGTGAGGGATTATGTCCGTCATTGTCAGCGGTGCATCGTCAGCAAGACAGTTGAGCCTGAGGGAAGGGCTCCCCTGGAGAGCATAATAACGACCAGGCCTTTGGAGCTAGTCTTTATTGACTTTTGGTCGGCCGAAGACTCCAGTAACAAGTCTGTTGACGTTTTGGTTATAACTGACCATTTCACGAGGATGGCTCAGGCATTTTCATGCAAGGACCAGACAGCTAAGCAGGTGGCAAGGGTTCTATGGGACCGGTACTTTTGTGTCTTTGGATTTCCAGAAAGGATCCATAGTGACCAAGGTGCTAATTTTGAAAGTCAGCTGATAAGTGAGCTCCTTCGGGTATCAGGTGTCAGGAAGTCGCACACAACCCCCTACCATCCAATGGGAAACGGGAGTGTGGAACGTTTCAACCGGACCTTGGGTGGTATGATCCGTGCACTGCCTCCTGGAGAGAAAGCTGACTGGCCGTGACGCTTACAGACTCTGACTTTCATGTACAACTGTGCAGCCCATGAGACGACAGGCTATCCCCCCTTTTACCTCATGTTCGGCCGGGTCCCCCGCCTACCTGTTGATGTCCTCTTTCGTACTGTCCTCCATGACTCTGATGTGACGAGCTATGATAAGTATGTGGCATGCCTTGCTAACGATCTGAAAGAAGCGATGGTGATAGCCCAGGATCACGCTGTAAAGGAGCAGGATAGGCATGCCCAACTCTACAACCGGACAGTGAAGGGATCTAAAATTGAACTTGGTGACAGAGTGCTTGTGGCCAACAGGACAGAAAGAGGAAAAAGGAAACTTGCTGACAGATGGGACTCAACCGTCTACACTGTGGTCGACGTGAATGAAGAGACGCACACCTACAGGATCTGTGATACACTCACAGGGAAGGAGAAGGTGGTCCACAGGAATCTGCTTATGCTGGCCAATTTCTTCCCTGTGAGGGACGTTTGTGACATGTCTGATCTTACCTCGTCCGTGCCTGCCACGACCTCCTCAGCACCAGGAAGTGATGTGGGGGAAGCAGGAGAAGTCCTGTTTGGGAGAGTGGGCGAATCTCTTTGTGCGGCTAGTGAAGGCCTTGATACTGAATGTGGCAGACACTCACCTGTAACTGTGGGAGAAGGACAGAACCCCTTGACTGACCCGGAATCTGTTGACTCCGTGAGGAGGACTGTTGAATGGATTACACAGTTGTCTGTACCCAGTCTGTCAGAGGCGGATGTTGCTGATATGACAAGTGTGACTTCAGACTCCATGGCCGCCTTTATCTCACCTGGTGACATTTCAACAAAGCAGTCTGTGCCCAGTGACTTTAGCCTTGTGACTGCTGTGGACGTTCAAGCACATTTGGGCCAGCCTGATCCTACTCTTGACACTATGACGCAGACAGACAAGACGTCAGACACTTTGCACACTGTTAGCACGACTAGACCTATGCACCCTGAAAATACTGATGCACAGACGCAGGTCAGGTCGAGATTTGGTCGCCTGGTCAAGCCTGTAGAAAGGCTCATACAAACCATGTCTAGGCAGGATGTTGTGTAGGGCAAGTTCAATGTTGGGACGGTTTGCAAGTTTGTGTTGGGCTGTAACAGGTCCGAAAGTCTGTTTTGCGTTATTATGTTCTTTTGTGGTGGGCCTACACAACGCTATGTTTTGGGGTCATGTGGGGTGTAAAAAGGCACCCTGTCGCCAGTTGTTGGATTGGGAGATAAGCACTGCTCTCATACCGCTTCATCCTAATGGGATACATTTGATGTTGGTTTTCTCGATACTGACCCTTGTGAATTGTCAATTTGTTGTGTTTTGATTAGTACATGTTGTGTAGCTGGAGTTCATTTTGATAAAATTCAGTGGGGGTGGGTGTAACGGAGTTAAAAATGTACTTTATTAATTCAAATATCCAATTTATGTTTAATTTAGTTTTAACCCTATTTTAATTATCATTTAATGATTTGTTGGGTATTTGTGAATTTTATCTTAATGAGTTTAATTTATTTATCATATTGCTATTGTTTCCTGCGGAGATGTCGTTGCTGCACTGCCCCTCTATTGTACCTCCTAAGTTGCCGTAGTTTCCGTCTACTACTCACAACAGTGTTTTGTGTTGCTGAGGTAGGTTGCGTGTAAAATGCTGCTGCGCTACTTTATTGTTTTCTTTTGAAATTGAGCCAATAAATATTGAAGGGTCACAACACAAAGTTAATATGATATTAACTAGCTGTTTTGTGCTGTTTTTACGGTTAAATATAAGTTTTAACGATGCTTTGTTTAACTCTTTTTCTTTTCGCGCCATTTTCGCGCTGTTTCTGTGCAATGTAAATAACGGAGGCTCTGCAGTCCATGTTGAGTGTGTAAATTCTGTTATTCAATGAATAGGAGCAGAGGTGCAGATAGAAGGAAACAGTAACCAGAAGCCAATTAATGTGATATTGTCTTCTGCAGGTATGTGTATCTTTGTTAGATGTTATACTTTTTCCGTGCAGTTACCCAAACCCACGTACTGTTTAATTTTGCTCACTGAAACTGTTAGAGAGTATAAAACATTGTTTCTCATGTTTTTCGCATATAGTGTTATAATTCAAGGAGGGTTTTCCCAGTCTATTCTAATTGCTCCTTTGGCTAGCAATGTGCAGATTAAGAGTTGAATGAAATGTCATACTTTGATGTGATTTTTGTGTATGTATGGTAGAAAATGAGGTCTACTACAGACAACAGTGTTTTGTGTTGCTGAGGAGCAGAGGTGCAGATAGAAGGAAACAGTAACCAGAAGCCAATTAATGTGATATTGTCTTCTGCAGAGCAAATAAATATTGGAAAACGAATCGGTTACCTAACGTAACCTCGGTTCTCTCTAGATGAGGGAACGAGTATTGCGTAAGCTAGCTTACGCTGCGGGAAAGATTAATCTTTTCTGAGAAATTGAAGCCAAAAAATTATCCTATAGTTTTGTATCCATTGTCAACGCAGTTCAGCTGCAGCAGACCATGAGCAGGCTAGCTAGCAGCTCATTGGTTCGCTCACAGGGAACTGCTTAAGCCTATGAGGAGACGCGAATGAACTCTCGGCCAATGAGAGTCTGACCTGCTCTCATTGCGTCAGGGCCCGCCGAAACGGGCGTGGCCAGAGAGTATAAATTCGCCTCTCAGGCTGCAAACTCTGGTTTTCATAGAATGAAGCGAGAACGCTAGTAGCACAAGCACGGCCAGGAACGCAATACTCGTTCCCTCATCTAGAGAGAACCGAGGTTACGTTAGGTAACCGATTCGTTCTCTTAAGAGAGGTTCTCTCGTATTGCGTAAGCTAGCTTACGCTGCGGGAACACCTGGTCAACGCCATGCGTGCTAAGCATCCACTATGAGACCCAGGGGGGACCCCAGGGAACCCTTATGAGTGGGAATAATATATGTACATGTGACAAAGGCCAGCAGAGCGGGCCGGGGATTGTGAAGTACATAAGCACATGATAGAGAGGGACAGAGCGAAACCGGTCTGAGTGAATAACTCCCTATAGTGCAGCTCAACCAGAAGAGCTGTAACATACTAGACTGCTAGTAGTTTAGCCTGCAAGGCGGGAACTTCCAGATTGTAAAATCTGACAAAGGTGGAGGGGGAAGCCCATCCCGCTGCCACACAAATGTCATGAATGGAAATTCCGCTAGACCACGCCCACGATGAGGCCATGCCTCAAGTGGAATGAGCCCTGATGCCCAGAGGGCATGGCAGGTCTTTTGATGCGTATGCGGCTGCAATGGCATCAACTATCCATCTGGACAGGGTCTGTTTCGAGGCGGCCAACCCTTTGGTGCGCCCACCGAACGAAACAAAAAGCTGCTCAGCTCGTCTGACCGGAGCAGTGCGAGTAAAGTATAATCTCAGGGCCCTGACCGGACACAGGAGATTAGAGTCAGATTCGCTATCGGATGCAGGCAGAGCCGATAGGGAAATAACTTGAGCCCTGAACGGGGTACCAATCGCTTTTGGGACATAACCATGTCTAGGTTTGAGAACGACTAAGGAGTCATTGGGCCCAAACTCCAGACAGGAAGCGCTACTGGACAGCGCGTGAAGGTCTCCCACACGCTTCACTGACGCGAGCGCGAGCAGAAAAATGGTTTTGAGCGAAAGGTATTTGAGGTCCACGGTGTTCAGCGGTTCGAATGGGGGGGCTTTTATAGCTTCGAGAACTATGGAAAGGTCCCAAATCGGCACCGAAGGGGGGCGTGAGGGGTTCATCCTTCTAGCTCCCCTGAGGAAGCGGATGACTAAGCCATCTTTGCCCAGTGACTGGCCGCGCCGGGGTTCAGCGAACGCCGCGACGGCTGCCACATACACCTTGAGAGTGGACGGGGACCTGCCCTTGTCCAGCATCTCTTGGAGAAAAACTAGCAAGGAAGGAACCTCGCATGACCGTGGGTCCAAGTTTCTGTCGGTGCACCACTTAGAGAACACAGACCATTTAGACGCATAGAGCCTTCTAGTAGAAGCCGCTCTAGCCTGCATGATCGTGTTTAAAACTCCTTCTGGCAAAGCAACGGGTAGTCGTTGATCACCCACGCATAAAGCGCCCAGCGCTCTGGGTGGGGATGCCAGATCATGCCGCGAGCTTGGGAGAGGAGATCTGTTCTGACTGGAATGGGCCACGGGGCTGTCTGTGACAGCTGAGTGAGCTCCAGAAACCAAGTCTGACCCTCCCAACGCGGGGCTATGAGGAGCACCGAGTGGCGTGTTTCCCTGATTCTCTGAAGCACCTGCGGTAGCAGAGAAACCGGAGGGAATGCATAAAGCGGGCGGCTGGGCCAGGTCTGGGCTAGCGCGTCCTCGCTTTTTGAGAAAAATACTGGGCAGTGGGTGTTTTCTTCTGAGGCGAAGAGGTCCACCTCTGCTCTGCCGAATATTCGCCACAGCTTTTGGACTGTAAGAGTGTGCAGGGACCATTCCCCGGGGGGAATGGGGTTCCTGGACAGACTGTCTGGACCGTCGTTCAGATGGCCCGGCACGTGCGTCGCTCTGAGCGAGAGCAGGTGACACTGGGACCAAACTAGGATGCGTTCTGTCAGGCGGAAGGACGGTGTATTGATAAACCTGGCCTTCGAAGGCGAAACGTAAGAATGGCCTGTGAAGGGGATTTATCTGAATCTGAAAGTAAGCATCTTTCAGATCTAGTGAAATGAACCAGTCCCCCTGGCGCACATGCGCGAGGAGTTTTCTGATAGTGAGCATTTTGAACGGTCTCTTCATGAGAACTTTGTTCAGAAATCTGAGGTCTAAGATTGGCCTGAGGCCGCCGTCTTTCTTTGGAACCAGAAAATAACGGCCGTAAAACCCCGACTCGCTCATAGATAGAGGAACTCTCTCTATAGCCCTTTTGCACAATAGTTTTGCTATCTCTGAACGGAGCAGAGTCACTGCTTCTGGGTTCACAATAGTTTCTAGCCGGGCTCGGAAACGTGGAGGGCGGCGGTGAAACTGTAAGCGATAGCCTAGCCTTATTGTGTTTAGCACCCACTGGGAAATTCCCGGAATAGCTTCCCACGCTTGAAGCGTAACGCTAAGGGGTGAATGGCTACATGGTCCCCGTTGCTGCACACAGCGGGCCGCGCGGGCGCGCTCATAGTGTTTACGACAGCGGGACTTACACTCAGAGAGGAGTTTAAGGGCCGTGTAACAGAGTGAGCAGAGGTGGGACGCGCACACGGCCTCGTGGGCGCGCTTATGCACTCTGAAACTCGAGCGGGTTGGAACCGCTTTATGAGAGTGGGCTCTGTGAGACACACGGGAACTGAAATGCTTTTGTGTATGAGTGAACACAGTGTTGTGGGCACATTTTCTACACGTGAGGCTTTTATGCTCTTTTTGAGATTTCTCTGGGTCGCCGTGAAAACGGCGTTTGTGCTCATGCAAGCGGGAAAGGGGACCGGCTTGGTAATGGCGGGGTACACTGCTGTAGTAGCCGCGTGAGCGGGGACTAAAAGAGGGCGAAACTTTGACGGCGGTCCGGCCTCGGCGGGAGAGCGCCGTCTTTTTCTCAGCTGTGCTAGGCAGACTTTGCGTGATCCTGGACCGAGGCCCCCGGGGAGGCGGCGGTCTGTGGCGGCAGTCAGAGCGAGAACGAGGGCGGCCGCCCTGGCGTCGCTGAGAAGTCTGACTGTGCTGCGCTGGGGTGGGGCTCGTGCAGGAGGCTGGTCACGTGAGCGGCCTGCAGAGGAGCTAGCGCGACGAGGCAAAAAAAGATTCATGGCCTGGGAGGCTTTCTGCACTTCGGAGAAACGGTCAACGATACCCGTGACAGCAGATCCGAAGAGGCCGGATGGAGAGAGCGGGGCGTTGAGAAAGGCGGCGCGCTCAGAATCTCCCATGTCGGCGAGTGTGAGCCACAAATGTCTTTTAGACACGCAAATGGCGGCCATACATTTCCCCAGGGCTTGAGCAGCAGATTTTGTAGCGCGAAGGGCAATGTCCGTGGCGCTCCTCAAATCCGCGACTGAGGGGAGATTTTTTTTCGCTCTCGTCCCACTCACGAAGTAAATCACCATGTAGAATCTGAAGGACGGTCATGGAGTGAAGTGCAGAGGCTGCTTGGCCGGCGGCTGAGTAAGCGCGGGCGTGGAAGCTCGAAGTCGCTCTGCAGGCTTTAGAAGGAAGCACAGGTGATGAGCGCCATCTCATGGAGGGCGGGCATAAATGTGCGGCGACCAGGTCCTCTACAGGGGGAATGGAAAGATAGCCCTTTTCTGCGGCTCCGTCCACAACGCGAAGCGGGGCGGAAGAGTCGGAGCGAGTTCTGGCAGAAAGCGGGGCATTCCAGGACTTCGTGAGTTCCGCGTGCAATTCGGGCAAGAAGGGCGCGGCCCGTTTAGTGACGGGAGTCGAGCGCTGGCGGAAGTAGCTGCCGTCCATACGGTTGATGGTCTGCTCGGGGGGAAGAGACCAATCGAGCCCGAGGCGTTCGACGGCCTGTGAGAGGAGGCGCACTAATTCCTCCTCAATTCCAGCACGGGTCCCAGAGGATTCTCGGGCCGAAGAGGCGTGAGAATCGGACCATTCCTCACTGTCTGAAGCGAGAAGCGAACATGTTTCCTTGATGTCTGCGGCGTCATCGGAGGCGACAGAGCGGCCACTCGGCGGCAACTGTATGTCCGGAAGCGGCGGAGAAGGAGAGCGGGAGGCGACAGGCTCCGGCGGGATGAACGCTTCTGGCTGGGGTTCCGGCGGCCTCTGAGAGCGGCGTTTCTTCTTACGCGGCGAAGTCAGAGGCGGCGCGAAAGCAACTTTAGTGGCCTGAAGTCGAGCCCGCAGGGTTGACAACGGCATCTCCTCGCAGAGATCGCAGCCGCCATCGGCGAGGGCGAGCTCGGCGTGTTCCAATCTGAGACAGAGAGCGCAGATGACGTGGCGGTCTCCAGTCTCGAGGGGAGCGCGGCAAGAACCGCAGGAGGAAAAACGAGACATCTTTACAAAGACGCTCGGCTCTTTTAGATACAATACACACAATACAGGAAGCTTTTTGGTAAAAGGATATAAATCCGTCGGATGGCGCTAGCTTGCAGGACGGCTGAAGGTGGCGAAGACGGCCGGCTTCCTCAGTCTCCCAGATGCTCGCTAGAAGGTGCCTTTTCAACGACGGCGGCTTCTCTCAGGATCAGCAGATGCGTGTAGCCTCGCTGAAGAGATGAAAATCAGAGTTTGCAGCCTGAGAGGCGAATTTATACTCTCTGGCCACGCCCGTTTCGGCGGGCCCTGACGCAATGAGAGCAGGTCAGACTCTCATTGGCCGAGAGTTCATTCGCGTCTCCTCATAGGCTTAAGCAGTTCCCTGTGAGCGAACCAATGAGCTGCTAGCTAGCCTGCTCATGGTCTGCTGCAGCTGAACTGCGTTGACAATGGATACAAAATTATAGGATAATTTTTTGGCTTCAATTTCTCAGAAAAGGTTAATCTTTCCCGCTGCGTAAGCTAGCTTACGCAATACGAGAGAACCTATCGTAAGAGAACCCGTCAGCTGAAGTTGTGTGTCTTCATACCCTTCCACATCTGTTACATGTACCCACAAATTCATAAACCGTGCCCACGCTTTCGAAATCCGTTCCATGGGTTTGTAAATTGTACTCTCGGGTTTGTGGCTCCTCCCCCAGTCTGGGCCGGCTGATTCAACCAGGACACCTGTTTAGGTGCGGGATGCATTGCATTGGTTTAAACTTAATTTTTTTAAGTATATAATTTCTTGAATTTTCTATCTTTAAAGTCCACTTTTTTGGGAGGAAAAAGCTCAGTATAATAGAATAAGCAAAAAAAGACTTCACATATAAAAAAGAAATATAACACAAACACAAGGTTAGGTTATATAAAAATAAAACATTCATAAATTATTTTATGATTAACATATTACTGTCTTAAAGGGGTCATATAATGCCTTTTTTATACAAGTTATTATGATTCTTTAGTTAAACACTCAACTGTGTGCAACTGTATCTATTAGATTTTTTGACATTACTTCTTAATCAGTAACAGACACCGTTATAAACCATCTACAAAAGTAAGCTTAGTGTAGTGTTACCACGTTAACTTTAACACCTGCGTACACAGTATACAATAACCATAACGCGTTGTTCATTATAAACGTGGGATTATGAATTATGTTGAGAACGTCGTACATAGAAAACATGCCGTAATGTACAGAGTGTAAACCTTAGCCACATTCATCGTGAAGCGTGCAAGCGATTTGCAAAGATTAATATAAAGGGTAATAAAACTTTACACTCACTTCTTCTGGAGGTTCAGCAGGGACATGAATAGATGGTTCCGATCCTTTATTCAGGAGCAGCTTCTTAGCAAAACCAGCTCATACTGACCCTCGTTTATAAAGCAGTCTGGTCAGAAATGATTCGCGCAAACATGAACGCATTGACATTGATCGTGGGGAATATTCCCTTCGAAAACAAAACTCAGCCACTGCGTCTTCAGCGTTTCGGATTTAGGAACATTAAAATGACTGTGTTCGTTATTACACCCAAGAACAGAACACCACGATCGCTTAGACGCCATTCTGCTCATAGACAGTGCTCCAGCATATCAACAATGGCGGGCTATGATGACAGCTCGCTCAGGGCGGGTCTGTGTGGAAACGCTGCTGTCAATCAACAATCGTGGGAGGGGCTTCCGACCGTGTGACGTCACACGGTCAGACGGCTCGATTTGAGGCAGGGGAAAACATATAAGGAGATTAAAACAAAAACACTGGATGGATTTTTATCATTATATGATGGTTGTGTACAGGCACTGCCAACACACATTTCAGTACAATCAACTTGTAAAAGTGCATGTACCATTATATGACCCCTTTAAGTGAACTCATTTATAGTTATAAACGCAAATAATAATAATAATCATTATTAATATTACATTTAGGCTACATATTTAGAAGAGCTTTTATCCAAAAAGGAACAAAGCAATTCGTCAAATGTCAGTCATAATACAGGTTAGACAATACTAATACAGGACTGAGATTATCACAAATAAACACAACGCAAACACTTGCATTTCCTATCAACAGTGGAAACAACTTAAAATAGTCTTTTTATAATTTCTGGTCATACAGAAAAGAATAATACATCATTCGCAACTACTTTTATTTGTGTAAACTCACAATAACAAGAAAACGTTGTGCTTTTGTAAAATAAAATAAAACAATCCGGCGCGCTTTCATGATCTCCGTGAACTGGAGCGCGAGAACTGAAACAAAATATCGCCTAAGCTAAAGCTTGAAATGTCCACTTTAAAACAAATTCGAATCGAAAGCAAATACCGTCTGATTATGTAATCCGTATGAAAGGTGCGCTTTACAGCGGAGATGGAGATTTGCAGCCAACACTGATTTAGAAAACACTAGTTTATTAATAAACGGTTAAAATGCCTTGTTATTTTTTCAGACACATTTATTATCATTAGCCTATAAATCAGCTCTCTGTATGGTTCCAGAGACATAGCTCTTATCATTCCGCTGTGTGTGTGTGTGTGTGTGCAACCCTACATTATAGGGTCAAAATGTCCCCACAAAGATGGCAATATCCGAAATCCTTGTGGTGATTTTTTTTTTTTTTTTTTTTTGGAAAACAGCTTATAAATCAGACTAAGTGATGTTTTTTGAAAATTTTGAAAGTTTTCTGTGATTAGGTAGGGTTAGAATACACAGTTTGTACAGTATAAAAATTATTATGTCTATGAAAAGTCCCCATAAAACATGAAAAAAATAACATTGCTTGGTCTTGTTAAAATGAGAGGCCTGTTTGATCAAGTTGAAACCCTTGTCCTCCCAGTCTCATCAGCTGGACTGAAAGAAGTTTCAGCACTTAGGACACTGAAAACATGTCTCAGAGTAAAGGCCACAAGTGACACTTGACAGTATTGATGTGAAACATATATGCCAACCTTTTAATTTCTGTTAAAGGGATAGTTCACTTATTTAAAAATTCTGTCATCATTTACTCACTCTCAAGTTGTTTCAAACCAGTTTCTTTCTTCTGCTGAACACAAAAGAAGATATTTTGAAGAATGTCGATAACCAGACAGTGGATGGACCTTTAATGGTATATGGTTCTTTAATGTATTTGCAATGTACTAAAATTGAAATAAAACTGAAATTCATTTTCTATGGGCATATATGCGGCTGAAACAGGTAGGCTAATGCGTCCCAAATTTTTCAACATTAACATTTTAATATAACATTATAGTCATTATGGCCTTCAGAATTTTTTTTTTTTTTTTTTTGAGTAGGTGGTAGTGCACTGTAGGCCCCTGTGGCGCGGCCTAAGCTTTTGTCCTGGCATCATTTTCCCCCTTACATTACTTTTACTTTTATACTTTAAGTAGTTTTGAAACCAGTATTTTTACACTTTTACTTTAGTAAAAAGCTTGAGTTGATACTTCAACTTCTAGAGAAGTCTTTTAAAACCCAAGTATCTATTCTTCTACCCGAGTAATGAATGTGAATACTTTTGACACCTCTGATGGAATCTGGATATTGGACAGCAGATTGAACAGGACTTTTATTTTGGTCTGGCGATATGACATCATAAAGCTGCGTCGTGCTCCTGCAGCTGTTGTGATAAGACTGAAGGAAGGTTTGTGGTTTTAAGCATTTAAAGTTTTTAAATCGATACACATCGATTTGATCGTTTTAACAAGAGGTATGTGGCCATGTAAACATATTTGTAAAATGCTTAATGTAACAATATTGAGTTTTTGTGTGAGTAGCCTATAGCGTATTTGAATATGAGTTACAGAAAAGTTGCACGTCTCATTTCGTTTCGATTACTATCGTGTATCAGTTGATCGTAAACACGAATTCGGGTTTGGGAAAGTGGTGATGGAGAAACGGAGTCAATTAAATCTAATGCTTTGTCAAATGACTCACTGATTCAAAGCGCTTGAATCTTGTTGCTTAAAAGTGAAAAATACAACGAAACAAATATTATTATTAATAGTGATAACTCTAATGAATTGCAAATGTTTTCATCACGATGTAATCTGTTAAACCTACAAAACATTAATTATTAAGTGTCTGTATAATTTGTTATTTTATTGTAGTGCTTGTTGAGTGATTTTTGTCTGGTCAGTTGATTTAAGTCCATGAACTCTCTCTCTGACTGACTCCTCACCAGTGCGCTGAACTACTGAACTACAGCTGATTGAGACGCACACAGAGATTTACTGTGGATTTATTTCTCTTTCTGTTAATTATTCTCATCTTAAACATGACAAATTTGTCCAAACACAGGAAAACTGGAGAAACATCTGAGATCCACGTGACGCTATTATAAAGATGGCGTTGATTAAACAGGAGAGTGAAGACATAAAGATTGAAGAAGTGTTCAGCGTGAAACATGAAGATACTGAGGAACAAACAGGTTAGTTTCATTCAGTCCTTATTATAACATCAGGGAACTTTTGCTCTCGGGGTGGGGTCCCCCTACAGTTGGGAAACAGTATTGTCCTCTACTACTGTCGTAAACTCTGTCATCCTACATGCACGTGCAATTGTTGACAACCAGGATAGCCCTGAACACTGTAGGAGGAGGTCACATGCAGGTGTTCTGCTTGCGTCGCGTGTGAAATGTCTTCATCCCAGGTACAGTGGCATATATTTCAGCATGTCATATGAATATAATTTCATGGGTTTTTTATTTTTTTTCTAACGACAAATGATCGCGATGATCACGTTTACAAGCCAGCGTCATTATAGTAGCCTAGTCAATTGGTTACCGTTTTACTGAATCTATATGATACTTCAATGCAATGTTTGAGTGGTTGATAATAACCATATATCGTCTATATTATAATATCAAGCTACCATAAATGAATCTGCAAATTTTACAAATCGATTTGCATTATAGCTTGAGGCGAGACAAATAAACAAATATCACAGACATGCTAGGTATCCTAAAATATGATTTTGTACATCTTATATATGTACTTGCAAGAATGTAGCCCCTACCAAACTTGTACACGCCGTTTAGACATAGGCTTTCATTTGATTTTTTTTTTTGCCAAGTCCGCATCGGTCGGGCACCCCTCCTCCTCCTTCAGCTCACGCCATCGAGAAAAGGCTGGCCCAATGTTAATCCTCTTTCTGCCTTTAACGCGATCACTTTCTCTTTTTCTCTTTTTGCTTTGCTCCGATAAAACCTTTGCTTTCTTGTTTTTCTGTGCTGCTTCGGCCATGACTATAACATTTGGCTCGCACGTCCGATTTTAAGGAAGTGGTGGTGGAAGTGACGTATATGCCGTAAAGCAGTCGAATTTTGTAGTTCTCTTTGTTCGCCGGTTACTACCCGAAACCCGAAGTTTAAAAGTACGATTAAAAACGCTACAGACCCCGTCAGGCTATGGCAGACGTGTCATTCAACCTATTGTAAGTCGATGTACCATCACAAGAGACTTGGAAATATATTAAGAAGGTTGAAAAGTAACCTTGTGCTGTTTTAAAATGATCTACAGAAATGAATGATATTTCTGAAGAATGTCATATGAGTGTCCTAATTAAAGCGGTTTTATTTGACATGGAGAGGGTCTTCTCATGTGGATAGACATGTTGAGGTCACATGACCAGACAATTGGAAATAAAGTGTTTCCGCATGATCTTTAGAGGACCTGTACACTTGCATTAGATGTATTATTTATATGGATTATAAATCTCTGTGTTGATCCGAAGAAAGGAAATCATACACATCTGGGATGGTATATGTAAATGATGAGAGAACATTAATTTTGGATGAATATCCCTTTAAAGGCACACAGGAATGCAGGAATTCCATTTTTGTCAAACAGCGACCCCTAGAGTCACTGTGGAGTACTTGTATTTAACGTTACTGTCGTAAATACCACTCACGCAGAGTGTGACGTGTTACATAGTATACAATAGTACATTGTGTTTAATTTGTCGTTTAATGAGATCTAATATATGTTGTTAGTGGTGAGAATTTTCATGTAAATAAATACATAGATCCGACTATTATCCCCTATAGAGTCTCTCCGCAACCGATTGAAGCGCGCGTCCGTGTGAAGACTGTGCGAGTCACACCAGAACACTGTATCCGCGACGGAAGAAGCGTGCGGTCAGATGTGCGCGCGGTTAGCTCTCTCTACAGTACAAGAGAGCTACCGCATCTTCCCCTTCTGCACGTCACGCAGAGCCCTCTCCGTGACTCGGACACAATCATGCTTGCACCCCCCATCCCCCATCCCCCCATCCCCCCACACTGCACCCTCGCACCCTCCCGTTTCACAACGGCGGGGTTAGAGTATCAACGAGCGTTCAAAAACAAGTGAGCCCACGCCGGCCCCGCCCCGCGTGACTCACATTCTACATTGAGAGACCTTTTACATCAGGCCCCGCTGTAAAGCTCTACTGAAACGGCTCTTGTAAAAGTGCTCAATGACATTTTTTTAGCCACTGAATCTGGAGACTCAGTAGCATTGGTACTTCTGGACTTAAGTGCTACATTCGACACGGTAGACCATAATGTCCCGCTGTCTCATTTAGAACACATAGTGGGCATCAGAGGCCCAGTCTTACATTGGTTTCAGTCTTATCTAACAAACAGGAGGTTTTCAGTTAACTATGGTAACTATCGATCTTCTTCCATAAAGCTGACGTGTGGAATTCCTCAAGGCTCCACAGAAAATATGACTTAAGTTATCACTGTTATGCAGACGACACACAAATATATATTTCCTCTTAAACATAAAAATAGTTTAGAACAGATGGCTGCCTGCCTTGAGGATGTTAAAGCATGGATGTCGCTGAATCTTTTAAGTCTGAATGAAAGTAAGACTGAGGTTATGGTGTTTACATCTTTTAGTGTACATAACACAACAAATGTAAATCTTGGTGCTCTGGAACCTTATGCTAAGCCATATGTTAAAAACTTGGGTTTGGTATTGGATAGTGCCCTAAAGCTTGATAGACAGGTAAATCAAGTTGTGAAGGCAAGCTTTTACCAGCTTCAAACCCTGGTAAAAACAAGACTTTCCTTTTATTCTCAAATTTAAAAAAAGTTATACATGGTTTTATCACTATAAGGCTGGATAATTGCAATTCGCTTTATTTGGGGATCAGTCAATCATCCATAAACCGCCTTCAGATAGTCCAGAATGCTGCTGCCAGAGTTTTGACAGGAGTCCGTAAACGGGAACATATAACTCCTGTCCTTCAGTCACTTCACTGGCTGCCGGTGTGTCACAGAATTAAATGTAAAATTCTGCTATTAGTTTTTAAGTCATTAAATGGGTTAGCTCCGTCTTACCTTTCTGATCTGCTGACAGTCCATCAACCTACAAGAGCTCTTAGGTCTGCGAACTTAGGCCTCTTAGTGGTTCCTAGATCGATATTTAAAACTAGAGGAGATGAAGCATTTTCTATTGCTGCTCCAAGACTTTGGAACAATCTCCCTCTTGAAATTGGAACTGCACCCACCCTGTCCATTTTTAAAGTGAGGTTAAAGACTTTTTTATTTGATCTGTCTTATACAGAATGAATGTAGATGCGGTTGTCCCGTTTGTCCTTGTCTTTTATCTTGCTATGGTTTATTTATTTTTTAACTCCTGCACTCTGTACAGCACATTGGTCAACGGAAGTTGTGCTTAATTGTGCTTTATAAATAAAGTGATTGATTTGCTGATTGTTTAAAGCGTGCACTGAAACTGTTCTAACTCACGGGTTTCCCCCGCTTTCTTCCTTCATTGACCCGCGACGGAAGAAGTGTGCGGTTGATGTGCACGCGGCTATCTCTCTTTACGCGGTCTCTGTCCTTGTGAGGGTTTGTAATGGCTTGTTTCTGTGAGCCTCAGGAGGCTTCCCTAGGCTCCAGTTGGTCTAGAGCCAGTTGCTGATAGTGCGGCGTGTTACATTGCCTCCCCACTGCGTATTACCGGGAACACGTCCCGTAAATCCTGATGTACTTGGTACATCATAAGAAGGATGGCGTCTACGCTAATATTAGTCTCTCTGTTTATCCCGAGGGACCCTCTATGGTGGACCTGCGCCTGGACCCATCCCAACTCATCCTGAAGTGCCAGCCTCATCAGCCCTGTGAAGGCCTCATCGACACGACGGCCGTCGGCTCAACAACTCGTCTCCATACCGGCGTGATTACTTCGACTTCCAACCAGATGGAAATGGATAAATACTCTAAATGTTCCGATCCAATCTGACTTGAACTTGTAATGCTGCCCGAATCATACACTGTTCCTTCGTTGGCCAGAGGAGAACTGGCCCTCCGACTGAGTCTGGCTTCTCCCAATGTTTTATTCGTCCCATCCCTGTGCGTGGAGCCGACCAGATGAACCAGTTGTTTCCAGTAGGGATGTAACGATTCACTCGCAACCGGTTGAAAATTGATAAAAATGTGTGACGATTCAAGTCGGTTGAAATGTGAAACGAATCGCGATACACGTTTTAAACAGCAGGCGCGTTTACTGTAAAGCCTACTGTGAAGTTGTGAACCTCGCTTTACCGGCACAATAGCAGCGAGCACACACTGGCGTGAAGCTAGCGAGTGTTTTCACTTCATTCATGGAACTTGATCTTGTGTGAGCCCAGCTCAACTTCCATAGGAATGAACTGAAAACGCTCGGTTTGCTCCGCTTGCGCCGCGCCAGTGTGTGCCATAGACTGGTGTGCACGCGCCGTCAAACAGTAGACATGGCGACGGCAAGCGTATGTTGACGTTAACTCATTCAAATCGGAGGTGTGGCGGCATTTTGACTTTCCGTAGACTAATAATCACCACCGTGAGAAGCACCAGTCACCTCTGTTTTCATGTAAAAGTCATTAATACGACAATTGCGAGAGCCACGGAGATCACAAGGTGCATCAGTGTTTCCGTGGCAACCAGGTGTTGTATTTATTTTACTATCTCTTTCTCTTAATGTGTTTTTTTAACTCTTACTAGTGTAATGATACAAATTATAACAAAATTAGAATCTTGCCTTTATTAGCTACTAGAGCCCGACCGATATGGATTTTTGGGGGCCGATGCCGATACCGATATTAGGGAGTAAAAAAAGCCTGATACCGATATATCGGCCGATATTATTTATGTGTATATTATAATACAGTAGCAATATTATTTATGTGTATTATAGTACAGTATACCAGTCAAAAGTTTGGACACTTTCCTATTGGTGTGTACAAACTTTTGATGGGTACTTTACACAGTATAAACAGAATAAATATATTTTATAAACACGTTTTGCAATGATCACTCAAATGTGGTGATCAAACACTTGTGTGACACAGATATGTAATGGAGGCAGGGGGAATGATAGAATGAGAATTATACAGCTGAGCTGGAACCAAACTAGTTTGCATTGCATGTTATATTATATTATATTCTAATACTGTTGCATAATCTTCACTAACGACTTTGTCTTTTAATTTAGTCATAACTTGTATCAATAAATATATAAAAAGTGTCACTGACAAAACCTTATTATCTTCTATTTTTACTCTTAATTCCTCTAATCTCTACCAGTGGAGGAAGAACTCAGATCTTTTTACTAAAGTAAAATTAATAATATCATAATGAAAACGTTTTTAATTACATATGTACAGTACTTTTATACTATTTTAAATAATTAGTAAGCAAAATGTACTAAACGTGAAACTAGGCTACTCTTAATGCAAAATGGCCCTATATAAAGTGTTATAATTATATAAATTATTGGAATATTGCTTGATGTTGTAGCGTAGCGTTATAGGCAGAATGAGCTTTTAACACGGTGTCTACACCGGACGCGGCCGTTACTGCTCGCGTCACAACAGCTGTTTACCCGAGACAAAGCAGAATCAGTTTACTGTCGGAGATCGCTCGCGCCACGCATTTTAATCAATGTTTCATCAACCAATTGCCTTAATAAATAAGAAGTAGGCCTAAATATAGCAGACAATATAATCAGGACTTCTCAGCTGCGCGCTTTGCAATAGTCACAAGCTCACACAATACGTGACAGAGGCTGTAGCAGAGAAATCAATTCTGTGAATTACACTGCGCAAATCACAAGTAGGCTACTACCCACCGGATGAAGAAGGGTTGGCTCTCAGTCTCCACAGGCTACATAAAATATTCATTTTATTTATTTTTCGTGTTCGCATTAAGGAAAAACAATGTTACAGACGCGACAGTTCAGCACTACGGACGTGAGCGCTCTGAAAGCGGCACTAAAATATGCTTTGAAACTTTCACATAGACATCAAACAGAAAGCACAAAACCTTTCGTTTCAAAGTGAATTTCGTTTTGTATTAATTGTATCTTAATTTTAATCAATGTTTCATCAACCATTTGTCTGGATTTAATTTATAAGAAGTAAATTTAGCAGACGATAGATAATCTCGACACGGAGGCGCCTGCGGGTGAACTGGAGCTCGTCTCATGAACCGAAACTCAGCGTATAGACCTGAGAATTGAAATATATCTATATTGAAATGTCTGCTTTTAAACAGAACAATTCAAAACGAAAGACAGACAGACTCATGTAATCGAATGAAATGTGCATTTCTCTCTGGCACGCGTTCACTGAAGATCGCGAGTCAGCATCGTCAACTTCATCTTTGGCTGACACTGACTGAAAACACTTGTTTATTAATAAACAATAAAAATGTCTCCTTGCTATATTTGTTGTATTCATAATCATTACTTTTGCCAGTTCTCGTGACAGCTTTTAGATGCTTTATTGGCAGCGCCACCCTTACATGAATCACCGCACCCGCATTTTTTTAAATATTCATTTATCGGCCATTATAAATGCCGATACCGATAGTTAGGAAAATGCCTAAAATCGGCCGATAATATCGGCCCGCCGATATATCGGTCGGGCTCTATTAGCTACAATGTAAAACCCCTGTCAATCTGGTACTAATTTTACAGTCTTTTACATAGTGTGCGAAGGTACCAGTGTCCAGCCTCTTGACCAAACAGACAGAAAGACTGAGTTGAAACAACCTTGACGGGAATTTTTTTAATGTAGATTTATTATTTGACAAATATATTTTAAATTAAAAAGAAATGAGCAGCATTTTGTCTGAAAAATAATAAAAGGGACACTTTTGTCTTAAATCTCATTTGTTGAAAAAATCGTGAGAAAATCGTATCGTGAAACCAGTATCGTGAATCGTATCGCATCGTGAGATGAGTGAATCGTTACATCCCTAGTTTCCAGTGCTGACGGTCTTGTGCCAGCTGCTCTACATCCTCCACAGCAACTCCATGTTGTTGGAGGTCGCCCGCAAGGACGTCGAGCCATCGGGTGCGGGGTTTACCTCGTGGTCGTCTCCAGCCTGCGGCCCTCGGATCAAACTGGAGAATGGCTGTCGTTGGATGGTCAGGAGGGAGACGGAGGACATGGCCGAACCAGCGGGTGCGACGTTGCGGGCTCTTAGCACTTGATTGGAAACCCGCTGGGGCCACCTGATGTTCTCGACGGTCCTGAGGGCCCTGCTATCAAAGCCATCTAATCTTGCAGTCAGTATCTTATTTAAGGGCCAAGTCTCCGAGCCATAAGGCAGGATGGAGAGTACTGCTGAGTTGTAAATCCGGAGCTTCGTCTTTCGTGAGATGGTCTGGTGCCGCCAGAGTGGTTTCCAGAGAGACTGCAGGGCTGACGCAGCCAGGGCTCTTCTGCGGGTAATCTCTGGTTTTAGGTCCCCGTTGTCTGTCACTAAGGATCCCAGATACACAAAGTTCTTGACAGGCTCTACAATGTCATTGCCAAGCCGCAGGGAAGTTGGATGCGGTCTGTCACCGACATACATGAATTTATGGCTTGCTTCGTTGGGGACATTTAATATTCAACAATATTATATATCTGCCTTACTTAAGGTGGACGTTGACGCAATTTTCTTCTAGAAACAAACTTCAACATTCAAAAATGTTGTATTAGTTTCATGTTATCACTGTGAAGCTGCTTTGATACAATCTGTATTGTAAAAAGCGCTATATAAATAAAGGTGACTTGACTTGACTATTAGCTACGCAATACGAAGTGACCGTTCTCGAAAGGGAGCGTACTCGGTTACTAACGTAACCTTGGTTCCCTGAGAGTAGGGAACGAGTATTGCATAGGCTGCTGCACTATTGCAATCTGTCAGTGTTTGTCGCTTCAGTCGATTTGAACCTGTCATATGGCGAAAATAGGGGCTTGTTAAGCCACGCCCATTTTGGCGCGCTCTGATGTGCTATGGCGCCAAGTCAACTGATTAGTTCGCACATCATAGGATGTGCAGTTGCCGCAGCACAGCCAATGGGCATGGTAGACGCTCTGTGTGTTCGCCGTGTGTTATGTGTTATGGTTAGGCTACTCCTGATTTTGTCAGTCACCTCTTATATACTGTGTATGATCCTATCCTGTCCTATTCATGGTAGCCTACTCGTGGACATTGCGTCATCACGTGTTGTAGTAGGGGGGCCCGCCTTGATAATCCTGCATAAGGGCCCGGTGTTGGCTTGTTATGCCACTGTATAGGCTTCAATATTTCTTGAGGAAAGGAGTTTCCCCATTGCGTATTAGCTACACAATACTTGTTCCCTATTCTCAGGGAGCCAAGGTTTACGTTAGTAATTGAGTTTCCCCCTCAGACAGAGCGAGCGTGGACTTATGCAGATATATTTAGAGGTTATGTTTTGCTTTTTGCCCTGAACGTATATATTTTTTAACAATCTGCTTTCTTTAGTTCAAATGCACTCTGATTTATTGTTTTGCGAGCAGTGAGTAGTGGAAAGTTTGGAAAAAGTGTATCTGACATTAGGGATGCGCGATACATTGGCCACCATATCAGTATCAGCTGATAAATGTTCATTTATAATATTATCTTTATCAATCCGGTAGGAGAATTTGGCCGATATATTAAATCCGATAAATAATGAATTATTTCTTTCAACTGAGACACTTCAGATTAGGGCTGAACGATATCATTACTTGCAAAGTTTAACCATCAGAGAGTGAAAGTTTATCATTTGCACATGTTTTTAAAAGATAAATTATATTAATTATGGTAATTAATTATATTGGTTGTATTTAATTTATACAGTGAAGACTGTTATTTTACATTTGATTGTTCAATTTCTGTACCTGAATACTGTTAGATTTACCTGAAAAACATAAAGCATAAATTTATGTGGATATGTATATATGTATATATATATATATATATATATATATATATATATACACTCACCGGCCACTTTATTAGGTACACCTGTCCAACTGCTCGTTAACACTTAATTTCTAAGCAGCCAATCACATGGCGGCAACTCAGTGCATGTAGACATGGTCAAGACAATCTCCTGCAGTGCAAACCGAGCATCAGTATGGGGAAGAAAGTTGATTTGAGTGACTTTGAACGTGCCATGATTGTTGGTGCCAGAAGGGCTGGTCTGAGTATTTCAGAAACTGCTAATCTACTGGGATTTTCACGCACAACCATCTCTAGGGTTTACAGAGAATGGTCCGAAAAAGAAAAAACATCCAGTGAGCGGCAGTTCTGTGGGCGGAAATGCCTTGTTGATGCCAGAGGTCAGAGGAGAATGGCCAGACTGGTTCGAGCTGATAGAAGGGCAACAGTGACTGAAATAACCACTCGTTACAACCGAGGTATGCAGCAAAGCATTTGTGAAGCCACAACACGCACAACCTTGAGGCGGATGGGCTACAACAGCAGAAGACTCCACCGGGTACCACTCATCTCCACTACAAATAGGAAAAAGAGGCTACAATTTGCAAGAGCTCACCAAAATTGAACAGTTGAAGACTGGAAAAATGTTGCCTGGTCTGATGAGTCTCGATTTCTGTTGAGACATTCAGATGTTAGAGTCAGAATTTGGCGTAAACAGAATGAGAACATGGAACCATCATGCCTTGTTACCACTGTGCAGGCTGGTGGTGGTGGTGTAATGGTGTGGGGGATGTTTTCCTGGCACACTTTAGGCCCCTTAGTGCCAATTGGGCATCGTTTAAATGCCACGGCCTACCTGAGCATTGTTTCTGACCATGTCCATCCCTTTATGGCCACCATGTACCCATCCTCTGATGGCTACTTCCACCATGTCACAAAGCTCTAATCATTTCAAATTGGTTTCTTGAACATGACAATGAGTTCACTGTACTAAAATGGCCTCCACAGTCACCAGATCTCAACCCAATAGAGCATCTTTGGGATGTGGTGGAACGGGAGATTCGCATCATGGATGTGCAGCCGACAAATCTGCGGCAACTGTGTGATGCCATCATGTCAATATGGACCAAACTCCCTGAGGAATGCTTCCAGCACCTTGTTGAATCTATGCCACGAAGAATTGAGGCAGTTCTGAAGGCAAAAGGGGGTCCAACCCGTTACTAGCATGGGGTACCTAATAAAGTGGCCGGTGAGTGTGTATATATATATATATATATATATATGTATATATATTTCTTTTTTCTCCTTTTTTTTCATACCTTGTTTGTGCATAGTCTGTGCATTATTGGCTGGTGAGGGGGTGGGGGGCTAGTTTCAGGGAGCATTGTTGGAGTGTGTGTGTGTGTGTGTGTGTGTGTGTGAGTGTGTGTGTGTGTGTCTTTGTACTTATGTGTTTGGAATTATCTCTAATATTTACTCTTTATCATCTTGTCTTGTTTGTCATTATTGTAAGGACCCCCTCGAAAATGAGATGGTACATCTCAAGGGGCTATCCTTGAAATAAAGAATAAAGAATAAAATAAAGAATAAAGCACTGCTTATTTCAATTGTATCTTTCTTTTATTGTATTTATCTATACTTTTAATTTGTTTATTTCCTATGCAGATTCATTCTCCTACAAAATCACCCCAATTATTTAAAAATGATTAATTATTTTCAAATAGAGGGTAACACTTTATTTTCATGGTCCCTTTTGAACATTCTGTTAACTATAAGTAACTTTGCAACTACATGTCAACTAACTCTCATTAGAGTATTAGTAGACACTCAGATTAATATCTGCTAAGTTAACTCTTTATTGTGTTGGTCCTCCAACAGACATTCTACAGCTAGGGGTGTGCAAAGCAGCCGGTATTTGTATCTGTATTTGTATTTGTTGAGGGGGGAAAAGTATTTGTATTCGTATTTGTATTCGAGTAAAATTTAAAATAGGCGTAAAAATCCAGTTTGGGTTTTTCCCAGGACGGGTTGGGGTGTGTGACTAGCTTTCATGACGCACACACGCAAGGTCTCTCGCTCTCTCCCTCTCTGCCGTGCGCGCGCTACGCGGTTTGAAGCAGTTCTGTCTCGCATGCGCGCTCTAGATTTACAGGAGATTTGAACTAATTTGCGGGCATCAGGGAGCCGCTATCAATATGCGGGAGATTCCCTGAACTTCCGGGAGACTGGGTATGTTTGCGTACTATATAACTCCCACAAGTGCATACAATTCGACACAACTACACAAGCATTTTCTTAACCTTTTAAACCGAACGTTAACAGAGCGAACATGAGAGCACCCGACTGACGTCAATAATGCAGCTTAATGGAATAATCTCCCGATCAAACTCCGCTTCCCGAAAGTTATAAACTGCCTCCGGAACCCAGTTAAGGTACACAAATCCATTCAACAAAAATAGTGATGCAGTTAAGTGTTTTTTCACTCAGCCGAGCCCTCTCTGTTGCTGTGTGGAGCAGCCTGTGTCAGTCACCTCTTCTCACTCATCCGGGCATGCACTGCGGTCTCGTGAGAAAACGAATCGGTTACCTAACGTAACCTCGTTTCTCTTTAGATGAGGGAACGAGTATTGCGTAAGCTAGTTTACGCTACGGGAAAGATTAATCTTTTCTGAGAAATTGAAGCCAAAAAATTATCCTATAATTTTGTATCCATTGTCAACGCAGTTCAGCTGCAGCAGACCATGAGCGGGCTAGCTAGCAGCTCATTGGTTCGCTCACAGGGAACTGCTTAAGCCTATGAGGAGACGCGAATGAACTCTCGGCCAATGAGAGTCTGACGTGGTCAGAGAGTATAATATTGGCGTCCTAGGCTGTAAACTCTGGTTTTCATAGAATGAAGCGAGAATGCTAGTAGCACAAGCACGGCCAGGAACGCAATACTCGTTCCCTCATCTAGAGAGAACCGAGGTTACGTTAGGTAACCGATTCGTTCTCTTACGAGAGGTTCTCTCGTATTGCGTAAGCTAGCTTACGCTACGGGAACACCTGGTCAACGCCGTGCGTGCTAAGCATCCACTATGAGTCCCAGGGGAGACCCCAGGGAACCCTAATGAGTGGGAATAAATATATGTACATGTGACAAAGGCCAGCAGAGCGGGCCGGAGATTGTGTAGTACATAAGCACATGATAGAGAGGGACAGACCGAAACCGGTCTGTGTGAATAACTCCCTATAGTGCAGCTCAACCAGAAGAGCTGTAACATACTAGACTGCTAGTAGTTTAGCCTGCAAGGCGGGAACTTCCAGATTGTAAAATCTGACGAAGGTGGAGGGGGAAGCCCATCCCGCTGCCATACAAATGTCATGAATGGAAATTCCGCTGGACCATGCCCACGATGAGGCCATGCCTCTAGTGGAATGAGCCCTGATGCCCAGAGGGCATGGCAGGTCTTTTGATGCGTATGCGGCTGCAATGGCATCAACTATCCATCTGGATAGAGTCTGTTTCGAGGCGGCCGACCGCTTGGTGCGCCCACCGAACGAAACAAAAAGCTGCTCGGATCGTCTGACCGGAGCAGTGCAAGTTATGTATAATTTCAGGGCCCTGACCGGACACAGGAGATTAGAGTCAGAATCGCTATCGGATGCAGGCAGAGCCGATAGGGAAATAACTTGTGCCCTGAACGGGGTACCAATCGCTTTCGGGACATAACCATGTCTAGGTTTGAGAACGACTAAGGAGTCATTGGGCCCAAACTCGAGACAGGAAGCGCTAATGGACAGCGCGTGAAGGTCTCCCACACGTTTTACTGACGCGAGCGCTAGCAGAAAAACAGTTTTGAGCGAAAGGTATTTGAGGTCCACGGTGTTTAGCGGTTCGAATGGGGGGGGCTTTCATAGCTTCGAGAACTATGGAAAGGTCCCAAATCGGCACCGAAGGGGGGCGTGGGGGGTTCATCCTTCTAGCTCCCCTGAGGAAGCGGATGACCAAGCCATCTTTGCCCAGTGACTGGCCGTGCCGAGGGTTCAACGAACGCTGCGACGGCTGCCACATACACCTTGAGAGTGGACGGGGACCTTCCCTTGTCCAACATCTCTTGGAGAAAAACCAGCAAGGAAGGAACCTCGCATGACCGTGGGTCCAAGTTTCTGTCGGTGCACCATTTAGAGAACACAGACCATTTAGACACATAGAGCCTTCTAGTAGAAGCCGCTCTAGCCTGCATGATCGTGTTTAACACTCCCTCTGGCAAAGCAACGGGTAGTTGTTGATCACCCACGCATGTAGCGCCAAGCGCTCTAGGTGGGGATGCCAGATCGTGCCGCGAGCTTGGGAGAGGAGATCTGCTCTGACTGGAATGGGCCACGGGGCTGTCTGTGACAGCTGAGTGAGCTCCGGAAACCAAGTCTGACCCTCCCAACGCGGGGCTATGAGGAGCACCGAGTGGCGTGCTTCCCTGATTCTCTGAAGGACCTGTGGTAGCAGAGAAACCGGAGGGAATGCATAAAGCGGGCGGCTGGGCCAGGTCTGGGCTAGCGCATCCTCGCTCTTTGAGAAAAATATTGGGCAGTGGGTGTTCTCTTCTGAGACGAAGAGGTCCACCTCTGCTCTGCTGAATATTCGCCACAGCTTTTGGACTGTAAGAGTGTGCAGGGACCATTCCCCGGGGGAATGGGGTTCCTGGACAGACTGTCTGGACCGTCGTTCAGATAGCCCGGCACGTGCGTCGCTCTGAGCGAGAGCAGGTGACACTGAGACCAAACTAAGATGCGTTCTGTCAACCGGAAGAGATTCCTGGATCTGACTCCGCCCTGACGGTTTAGATAGGAGACCACGGCTATATTGTCCGAACGGATCAGCACGTGGTGACCGTGAATGCGCGGAAGAAAGCGCGTGAGCGCGTTCTCGACCGCCAGCATCTCCAAACAATTTATGTGGAGGAGGCTCTCCTGAGCTGACCAGGGGCCGAAGGCCGGTGAGCCCTCGCAGACCGCACCCCAACCCATGTTGGATGCGTCTGTCGAGATGAATTTTCGGCGAGAAAGGGTCCCCATGGAAGCGCCCCGCTGAAACCATTCTGCCACAGTCAATGGCTGCAGAGCTGTGATACAGGTCTGCGTTACTTTTATCAGCTGGCGGCCCGTGGTCCACGCACGGTGAGACACACGGCTCTTCAACCAGAGCTGAAGCGGGCGCATGCGCAGTAACCCCAGCTGGAGCACCGCGGAGGCTGAGGCCATGTAACACAACGCCTTCTGAAAAGTTTTCAGAGGTGTGAGTCTGTTCATCTGAAAAGATGCGGCGAGACGCTAAACACGGCGCGCGCGCTGTGTTGACAGACGAGCCGTCATCGTGACCGAGTCTATACCCAAGAAGGAGATAGTCTGACTGGGTTGTAGTGCGCTCTTTGTCCAGTTGACAGAGAGGCCCAAAGCTTTCAGATGGTCGAGGAGAGCTGTACGATGAGACAGTAACTCTCTCTGTGATTGTGCCATAATCAGCCAGTCGTCTAAATAGTTCAGTATTCGCAGCCCCTGACTCCGCAGGGGGGCGAGCGCCGCATCCATGCACTTTGTGAACGTACGGGGTGCTAGGGATAGGCTGAACGGAAGGACGTTGTATTGATAAACCTGGCCTTCGAAGGCGAAACATAAGAATGGCCTGTGAAGGGGATTTATCTGAATCTGAAAGTAAGCATCTTTCAGATCTAGTGAAATGAACCAGTCCCCCTGGCGCACATGTGCGAGGAGTTTTCTGATAGTGAGCATTTTGAACGGTCTCTTCTCTTCATGGCTGCCGTCCATACGGTTGATGGTCTGCTCGGGGGGAGGAGACCAATCGAGGCCGAGGCGTTCGACGGCCTGTGAGAGGAGGCGCACTAATTCCTCCTCGATTCCAGCGCGGGTCCCGGAGGATTCTCGAGCCGAGGAGGCGTGAGAACCGGACCACTCCTCACTGTCCGAGGCGAGAAGTGAACATGTTTCCTTGATGTCCGCGGCGTCATCGGAGGCGACAGAGCAGCCTCTCGGCGGCAACTGTATGTCCGGAAGCGGCGGAGAAGGAGAGCGGGAGGCGACAGGCTCCGGCGGAATGAACGCTTCTGGCTGGGGTTCCGGCGGCCTCTGAGAGCGGCGTTTCTTCTTCCGCGGCGCGGAAGCAACTTTAGTGGCCTGAAGTCGAGCCCGCAGGGTCGACAACGGCATGTCTTCGCAGAGATCGCAGCCGCCATCGGCGAGGGCGAGCTCGGCGTGCTCCAATCCGAGGCAGAGAGCGCAGATGACGTGGCGGTCTCCATTCTCGAGGGGAGCGCGGCAAGAACCGCAGGAAGATATACGAGACATCTTTAAAAAGACGCTCGGCTCTTATAGATACAAAATGTACAGGAAGCTTTTTGTAAAAAGGATACAAATCCGTCGGATGGCGCTAGCTCGTAGGACGGCTGAAGGTGGCGAAGACGGCCGGCTTCCTCAGTCTCCCAGATGCTCGCTAGAGTTGCCTTTTCGACGACGGCGGCTTCTCTCAGGATCAGCAGATGCGTGTAGCCTCGCTGAAGAGATGAAAATAGGAGTTTACAGCCTAGGACGCCAATATTATACTCTCTGACCACGCCCGTTTCGGCGGGCTCTGACGCAATAAGAGCATGTCAGACTCTCATTGGCCGAGAGTTCATTCGCGTCTCCTCATAGGCTTAAGCAGTTCTCTGTGAGCGGACCAATGAGCTGCTAGCTAGCCCGCTCATGGTCTGCTGCAGCTGAACTGCGTTGACAATGGATACAAAATTATAGGATAATTTTTTGGCTTAAATTTCTCAGAAAAGATGAATCTTTCCCGTAGCGTAAGCTAGCTTACGCAATACGAGAGAACCTCTCGTAAGAGAACGCATCTTTTTGATATAAAGTTTTTCTTGTTCCCGAATACAAATATTTTTTCAAGTATTTGTTCGAAATAAGTATTCGTAAAAAACACGTTATTTGTGCCTTTCCGAATACCGTATTCGGGTTCGGCTCCACCCCTACTACACTATAAGTAACTTTGCAACTACATGTCAACTTATTCTATCCCTAACCCTACCAGTCTGCTAATAGTCTATTAATACTCTAATAAGAGTTAGTAGACATGTAGGTGCAATGTTACTTATAGTCAGCAGAATGTGTTAAAGGGACCATCAAAATAAAGTGAATCCAAATAGAGCTATTCAAATCATCTGGTGAAATTGTTTTTATATAGCAGAAAAACAAAATATCGCAATGTAACTTTTTTCTAGTATAGTGCAGCCTTACTTCAGATGTGCACTGTACGCCATGATAGTTTTGAATTGCTTAAAATATGATTGGAATCACTTTGAAAAGAAAAGTACAGTAAAGTGCAATGTGCAGCACAAATCTGTCATATAGGCTTCATAACATCATAATGAGAACACGACTGTAAAAGGATGTTGTGAATTCTTTGTTCGCCCGTGTTTTAGCTCAAGCTCACTTTTACGAGAAGAGCACATCCACAACAGCAGTTACACATTCTGACCAGCACGCAACTTAGTTCAAGTTCACTTGTGCATTTGCGTCATTTTGTGCAGATATATAAGTTGCAATATTATGTTTATGTGGTATAAATATCTGATTAATCTCATAAGATGCGTTTCATGAGTTTATTAACCTGTTAATAAAGCGCTTCAGTTTCCCGGTGTGCATTCAGCGCTTCAGCGCATCTTAAACAGGAATGATGCTATTTGAAACTGTAATATTAATGTTAGATATTTCTTTTTCAAAAACAAAAAACATTGATGTATTATTAATAATAATTAGCTTTTTTTTTTGTATTATTTTCCTAAACAATATGGTTTAATTAAAATCAGTCGTGTGGATCCGTGTCTCAGGTTTCTGACACCCGATGACACACAACAACACACAACAACACGACACACAAGAGCACGTACGATCAGCTCTTGAGACCTGGTTGTGCAGAATGTCCTCTCTCCAGCCCTTCAGAAGCTTGTGAGAGTGCTGGAAGAGGATGTGTTTTCACTTACAATCAGTCCAAGAGAGCAGGAGATGGTTGATGAGGGTGTAGATGTACAACCTGAACCCTCACAGCCTCCCTGGCCCGCGTATGATGAGCTGTTGAGTGCCATGGAGCGCTCTTCAGCGAGACTTCAGCTGCCGTGGGAGTGCGTGAGGAAAGGCTTGTTTATGGCAGGCTTGACGAACGGTTCCTTTCTGACCATAATTGCCCATCTCCCGTGAGCCTTCCAGTCCTTCCTGATCTACACTGAGATCAAGGCACGAAAGAACCTCTACTGATGTCGAGGGATGCGTCAACATGGGTATGTGTCGACGCCCCCAATTGACGTCTTCTTGATGGAGAGGCTCCGGCCCTGCCTTCTAATCCACTCCACATGACATCTCGCTTGAATGGCAGGGCAGACGTGGCGGCGGGTCAGGCTGGTCCTGCTATACACACGATGTCTGTGTTACAAGTGTACCAGGCCGACCTGCTGAAGGATTTGGGTCAGGGTCTGTCCCGGCTGCCGCAATCGGCACCTTGATATCCACCTTGTATTTATATAGCAGATCTCCTCTCACTTTAGAGAGTCGTTAGATATGAGACTATAGCTCTGGGGCCGTATTCACAAAGAATTTTATCTTACCACTAGGAGTACTCCTAAATCGCACAAAAATATTTTAGCTAGGAGTTTTCTCTTGAAAGTTATTCACAGCGCCTTTCAGACCTACTCTTAGTAAGGAAAATTGACAACTCCTAAACTAAGAGTGAGTCTTCGTTGCTATGGTTGCTATTATCCAGTCGCCAAAACGTAAAAGAAAGCCCAACTGGACGCAGGATCAGTTACTGCTGCTGGCCGAGTTGGTGGTAAAAATAAAAAAATAAAAAAACGAATAAAAGTGAAATTCGGCACTGGGATATCAAGCAAAACTAAGCCTGAGAATGGGAGAGGATTTGTTTGCAGATCAATGCAGCATTCCCGCTTGTGTCGCGGACCCCGGACGACTGCGAGAGGCGGTGGTGTGCGCTACAATCCTTTGTGAATAGGTCTTAGTGAGTTAGGAGTCCTCTCGACTTCTTTTAAGCTGTCCCAGACTTAGGTTCTACTTTTAGGGCTAAAATGCTTCGTGAATTACTCTTAGTGAAAAAAATTAGGAGTCCTAAAGTTAGGAGTGACACGCCCATTATTTTTAGGAGTTGCTCCTAAATTCGCCAGTTAGGAGCTACTTTTAGCCTTAATTCTTTGTGAATACGGCCCCTGAACTTCAGACAGATTATATTCATGTGTCGGCCCTCACGGGGGCCGCTTCAATATCTAGATTAGGCATGTGTAACGAGTTTTTGGAGGCGATCTGCTAGAAGCATCCGAGCCCCTCAGTATCTGGGTGTAGGTTCATTAGAGCTAGAGCCCATCAGTTCATCTTCTGTAAGCCTTTTTACCCATTATTATCAATCTGAATTAATCTAGGAGCTTCTGAGTGCTCGTTGCCGCTGCTATCAGTGGCGCGGAAACAGTGTTCTCTTGTGGCTTGCGCACAGTCTTCACACAGACGCTGTGTGTGAAATCACAAACCAAAATGCACAAATATCTCTGCTTGATATACAACCACTGATGAACACATTCGGTTTTGATGGGAAAAAAGAATACGAGTATATGAAAAAAATATACGAGTGTGGATTAGAACCCAGAACCTCTGACACGCTTGGCAAAAGTTCTACCACAAGACCATTAAAGTACACAAGCAATAAATACAGATCTATCTATTTATTCACATGAAAATAATTGAAAATTTATTTTTGAACACTATTATTATTGAAAACTATTGACATTGATTACTGGACATCGTTTTTTTTCTGATAATTGTTATTGTACACATGTATTGTACTGTAAATATAACTGATTTACCATTCTATTAGGTATCAGGACTATTACATTCGCATTTTTTCAGTGGTAAAGTAGAAAAAAACACTGTAGGACAAATACAAAGCGAAAAGCGAAACAAATAAAGAAACTTTTCTATAACGTGAGTGAAGATTTGGGAAAGGAAATAGGATATTCTATGTCCAATGGAATATTTTTAAATTCACTGATAATAGGGTGACCAGATTGCAAAACATAATAGTCAAGTCAGGTCAAGTCATCTTCATTTATATAGCGCTTTTAACAATGGAGATTGTTTCAAAGCAGCTTTACAGAGATAAACATACAATTTACGGTAACAAAGATTAAATACAAAACCAGTAGTGATGCGGTTGTCAAGTTAACTTGCACAGCCCTAATGCCCGAGTGAGGCGTGACGCTTCCGGCTCGTACTGTTCTGTAGTTTATTAAAAGTTTATTAAGTCTGAATAAGTTGTATGTCCATATTGCACCAAATGGGACACTGCACTTCCTTGGGTCCTCAGGATGGGTTTAGTAGAGAGAAGAATATGTCCAGCCCCCTCCCCTAAAAGCTTTGGATTTTCGGTGTTGATTACTACCGAAGCATCAAAGCTCAAAAAATGGTATTCGGACCAGCTCTACCACCTAGGCCTTAAGTTGGTTTCCCTCTAGGCTCCTTCAATAAAAGGGACACTTCACCCATTTGCATTAAGCTTTGTATTGTTAGAAACCAAGTCATATATTATAATGATCGTGGATTTTTCCTTTATTTTTCCCTGAGATGGGAGAAATAAGGATTTAAGTGTTTTACTTCCTGCTTATTATGACGTAAGAATCGTAATTTTGCGTCATAATAAGCAGGAAGTCACATTTCATTGAAAAGTGTAGAGACTACAAACAGTAGCTCATCATTTATTCAGGGGGAGGGGCCCACTCACGCTACAGACCTATTACAGATCAGTGGGTGGGTCTTAACTTGCCGAAACTAATAGCAATATCCACCATCTTGTTTGGAAGCTAAGCTAACAAGCGCTGTGGAGCCAGATGGGAAGTTATGACAATGATGGAAGGAAATAAACATGATATGCAAGAAAAGATGATTTTGAAAGTCTTCTGCTCAAATCCAATGTTTGTGGCTATCTTTACGAGCCGCAATACAGCGAAGTGTCGGATTGCCGACACGAGCGGGTAGAACGACAGGACCAGTCCGCCTCAACTCGAGCCAGTGTAGGCTCCTCGTCCGCGACAGGCAGGTCTTCTGCATCGGCTGCAGAAGCGGCAGCAGCCGCGCCCTGTTCCTCCATCAGCCAAATCAGAAGACCTGCCTGTCGCGGACGAGGAGCCCGGACTGGCTCGAGTTGAGGCGGACTGGTCCTGTCGTTCTACCCGCTCGCGTCAGATTGCCAACACGAGCGGGTAGAACGACATGACCAGTCCGCCTCAACTCGAGCCAGTGCGGGCTCCTCGTCCGTGACAGGCAGGTCACGGTCTCGCGTTCTACCCGCTCGTGTCGGCAATCCGACTGAAATATCCAGCTCCAGATTGCCAGTACTGCGGGCACCAGTAAGTTGAGGAAGCTCAGGAGGAACTATTGTTGTTACTATTGTATTGTTGAACTTTTATTGTTATCATAATTATTTTTGTTGATACCATTATTGAAATAAATGGTTCACATTTACGTTGTTTTCCTTATTAGTGTTTTATTCCACTTGTATGTTAGATAAATTTGGACGACCAACATTCCATCAGTGGAATTAATGTTACTAACCTACTGTTACCTTACATGATAATAGATAACAAAATAATGGTCATACCTACATATTTTTATTCTTATTTTGCAAATCCAAATTGCATTACAATGTTCGGACTGAACATTCAACATAAATAGAAACGAGGAGTAATTCAATAATGATTTAGGCAACAAACTAGATTTTTTTTCTGTGAAATGAATTTCAAACTCTGGCGGCACCCAGCCTTGTAGACGGTAGAGTGCTTTCTCTGAATCTGATAGGCGGATACCTCCTCAGCATTGTTCTGGATTAGTGGGAGTGGCTTGCGGAGCTGTGCAATGTGGTGCATTGTGGGAGTTGTGGTTTTCAGTACAAATGCGCCCTAAAGTTACTTTCTGTCTTTACTCGGTCAAGAAGGCACCAAATTCGAAAATTTTATTATATTTCGACTACATATATGACCCACTTTCAATAAAGATGAATGTTCCCACGGGTGAAATGCTCCTTTAACCTCTTAACCGTCTCCAGAGCGTCGGCGCACTGAAGCGTTTTTTTATTTATTTAGTTCAAATATACTATCAGATTTAATGTTATACCTTGACAAACTATACATCATTAAAAAGATATAAGACTCAAGATTCAGTATTTGACCACTATTGTATTCTGAGAAACTTATAGTGACAGTTATGTCTTAATTTGTGTCAGGAGTTATGAAATTAAAAAATGAGTCGTTACCTTTAATATGAATTATGAGCCTCAGCCGGTCTCATTCAGAAAAAAACTCCCGTGCGATCGTCATGACAGCGCTTGACAAAACAACGTCCCTCAGGGCTTTTAGCTCAAACATGTGCAGATTTGGAGAAATATTGATAGATTCTCATAGCTTTACATTAGACTTCTATAGACAGGAATAATATTTATTGAATTTATACCCAAATGCGTCGATGTAATCATTTTGAGCGCTGTATACTCTGTACTGTGTTATCAATTCATCCTGAAAGTGAGGGCGCTGTTTGAACAGAAGTCCATAATATATGGATCACATGAAGAAGAGCCATAATCATGTGACATTCAGGAAGTCCTGCCACAACAAAGCTATCCGAGATCGCTGTAAAGTGCAGATAAAGATGTTTTGAAGACAATAAACATGATTGCAATGATATTTGATTTACCTGTGTTCTTCGAGTCATGTCAGGTATTTTCATAATAATTGATTATATGTATAATGTAATGCTAATCGAGATAGACTTTCAAATTGTGCAGAATACAATAAAATAATATATTTTCTATCTGATTTTTTTATCTGAAGCCAAATCAGATTACAGAAAGTTATTTAAAACACTCGACTTGCGCTATAAAGTAAGTTTGGAGAACAAACATAGTTTTATTCTCATAAATTGTCGTGTATTGATGGTGTGCTAAGCTAACATGCTAGCTAGTACTGAGCACCTGCTACCTTACTTCGGTGTAATTTTTATGATTTTTTTCTAAATAAGAATGCTTACTGAAATGTTTCGTTTTTCAAAAAGGGCATTTGATACAGTTTCACTGTGAAGTGAGAACTTTTATAAAATAAATGAGGGATTGAAACAGTGTGAATTGCTAGTCGTTAGTGATTATAATGCAGACAAAAGAAAAGCATATTTAGAGCAATAAACTGGCTGGAGAGGTGTGAATATGTGCAGGGGAGACTGAGACTGAATGGGGCTCGTTTTTGCATCACAAAACAATAGAGGCAATAGACTGAATAGATGCTTATAAGAAAACAATAAACACCAGTCTAATCAAAATAAAGTCATATGACATGATCTTGAAAAACATTGAACTAAATACAGAGTTTTAGACTTATCATCTTCAAATTTTAAATATAACATGGCCAGACATGTGGCTTTAGCTGCAGTGCATTTCTAGATTGCTACAATGCCAACTTCAATTTTATTTTCATGAAGATGTTTCATAAAAATAAATGTATAATAACTTTACAAAACTTTGAAGCTATTTATAACTATTTTTTTCATTATGATAATAATTAATTCTACATTTACAATAAACTTCCAGGTGTCAGCTTTCAAATGAGATCTTACTTGTGCTTTTAGTACAAAGGGTTCATGAACTGTATCTGTTTCAGTTTGGGAATGCCATATCTGGGGATTTTTCAAAAATGGGCTTGAAGCTTAACAGGTTAAAACTCTAGTCACAAGGTTGAATGTCGTTGGCCTCATAGTCAAGGTATACGGACTGCATAGGGACTGCAGATGAAATAGGGACTGCAGATGAAAAGTAGTATCTGTTTACTAATTCTGGCGTATTTACATGGTGTAGTATTCTACAACAATGTTCATGAATACGCATGGTCCCTATCAAATAAACGAATAAATAAAAAATAAATAAAAAAATAGGTCTGCAGAGAAACAAGGTGTAGCAATGTTCAGGGAAGAAGGAGGCGGGAACCAGTGAACATTCAACACTGAACACTTTAATAATAAAATAAACAAATACAAAATGAAAGTAAAACCAGCAGCCCCTCACGGACGACTGCTGGCCACAGAAACAAAACACAACATAAAATAAGGCCTGTTCCTCTCTCGATCTTCACCGTCGTCGCTCCTCCTTTATGCTTCCGCTCCTCCGTGAGAGATGCGAGACCGGTGCGTCTCACAGGTGTCGCTCATTACCACTCACGCCACCGGCCTCGCGCCGCTCTCACGTCACTCGACCTCGTCCTGCTCGCCACATACCCCCATCGCCCCTCGCAGGCCGGGGGGTACCCACGAGACTGCGCTCTACTCCCCCCCCCTCCAGGGGAACCGATCACGGTGGCCGCGGCACCTGGGGGTATGGATAGACGAGGCGAGAGAACAGGAGACGGAAGCATGAGGAGCGACAGATACGAGAGAGGAGAAAAAAAAAAAAAAATCATGGTCCGGTTCCCGGACACACTGCCGCTCGGTCCTCAGCCAGCTGAGAGACTCACTCGCGGTGCCATGCGATGGTACTGGACATCCGTTGGGGAAAGGTTCGACACTCCTCCGCCTCCTGGCGGACGGCGATGGCTCCTCCGGTCGAGGGCAGCCGGCAGCGAGTCCTCCGTTCCCTGCTCCGCCCCCATCAAGGCCGACGGCAACAGGCTCCGGCCCACGGCGAACGGGAGCGACTCCTCCGCTCCCTCTCGGACAGCAGGCACCCCTCCTCGACCCAGGAGCACGGCAGCGAGGTCCCTGTCCCACCTGCTGTTACATCGCTCCAGCACCATCGCCTCGGGCAACAATCGGCGGCCATGGCTCCCTCGTGCTACCCGACCTCCTCAGCACCGCGATCCCCCTCAGCAGCGAGGGCTCTCCGACAGCGTGTCCCTCCTTCCTCCCGGGTTTCGGCACCAATGTAGCAATGTTCAGGGAAGAAGGAGGCGGGAACCGGTGAACATTCAACACTGAACACTTTAATAATAAAATAAACAAATACAAAATGAAAGTAAAACCAGCAGCCCCTCACGGACGACTGCTGGCCACAGAAACAAAACACAACATAAAATAAGGCCTGTTCCTCTCTCGATCTTCACCGTCGTCGCTCCTCCTTTATGCTTCCGCTCCTCCGTGAGAGATGCGAGACCGGTGCGTCTCACAGGTGTCGCTCATTACCACTCACGCATCCGGCCTCGCGCCGCTCTCACGTCACTCGACCTCGTCCTGCTCGCCACACAAGGAAACTTGTCTTGTAATACAAGATAAAAGGTTTTTTTCTCAGGGTCATGCTGATAGTACTCCCCTTGTTAGGGTCATTGTTAGAGTGCTTTTGCTACACACAGCTCTAGTTTATTCACCCTGCACCACTGGAGCTCAGGTAGAGACACAAGTACTCCCTGCCATTTGGGTCGGCTTGAGTACACTCCCTTAGAGCCTAGCACTGCCCAGCCTTACGCTCTTGACAGTCAAAGCTGTAGGCCTCCTCAATAGTCCAGAAGCATAAGATTGTATTCCCCTTGTTTAAAGGGTTGATAGCACTTCTGCTGAGTACACTGCCTGTTGGCGATGTAAACTTAATATAACCAGGCCCACAGAAATGTCTGTAAAGAGCACCTAAGAATGTCTGAGGCTAGCTTTGCTAACACGGATCGCTTTCAAGTAGTCAGGCCTTCACAGGCCTCCTTGAAAGCGGCTCCCCAACAAGTTTTTTGCATTAATTATCCTTGGAGCCTTCCTGATTCTAGCCCAGAGCCTGGTCAATATATATCAGGTTGAGCATAGTGTTCCAGACACTACCTGAGGTTCCCTCTGTATGAATACTAAGCTCCCTAAAACTGATCGGAAAGTCGAAGGACTCTCACAAGGCCTCCCTGTTAGATCAGCCCTAGAGCTGGAGGCGCTCCCCTTATTAGGGTCCCCTTTTTAGAGTTCCCAGCCTCCACAATGCTTAACTCGATCCTAGATCTACACAGTGCTTTAGAGTTACTCCCTTTGTTTGCAATGATTTCAAAAGCGCTGTAAAGACTGTAACCTATATTCCCTGAGAACAGGAAACGAGACACTTGTCTTTCGCCATGCCTCGGATGCCTGCTGAACAGACCCTTTAGACGAGAAGTGGATGACAAGTTCTCTAGGCCAGAGTCCTGCACGGGTCCTGTTTGATAAACCCGAACCCGCACAGCACCTGCAGTAATAAACAGAACACCTGACCCGATATCCGAGAGAAACACAAATTTTAGTCCGTACCTGACCTGACCCGTTTGACAATAAAAACGCAACCTGAACTGCACCCGCATTAAATCTCCTACATGAGATAACTTGATAACAAAAATCATTTTCTCATAGCCTAAGACAAGCAATAAAACCAACATTAGGCATTCTGAGTCAATGCAATTAATTAAACATTGCATTAACCAACACAAGTAAAATAATAGAACAGTCAGTCAGCCTAGTCAGCATTTGGCATTCTGATTCCCCTTGAATCAGAATAAATTCTCGAATTATGTTGTATTTTAAAATCTTGAATTAATTATATCTGCAATACATTCATGTTGTTCTGTTTTGTTTACCCTAAGGCGGGTTATTGATGCTCTTATCCATGCTAGGCTGCATGGATGCGCAGGGAGTTCTCGCCCAGAACGGAACCATACCGCCAATCCAAACTCTATGCTAATTGTCAATCGTATTTGATGATAGTGGTCCTAAAAGAACTTATTCTAATATGGAATTGTATTGGAATGGTAAAGAGTGTTAGTACATGACAGGAGGGCCTCCACTCAAGAATAAAATATCATAAACAAGTCTAAGAATGTTCCACATATGGTTGAAATACCTTCATTGGCCTAGAAAGATAACATTCTGGGAGTTAAGACTATAAAGGATGAAGGATGCCCTCCCTTCACTGTCACACTCTGCACCCGCTCTGTATGACTGTACGACTGCAGGCCTTTCCTTCCAAGAAAATAAACCTCATCAAAGACAATTGGAAATATTTGTCTCTTATTCAGTGATAGAATTTTGTTGAATTTTGCCACCAACTCATCCGTGTCAACCTGTGATGAACAATATCCTCCTAATTAATGTTTGTATTAATTTGTAAGACAACAGGATATTTTTAATGAACTAGGTTAATGTAACAACACATGCTAGGTATTATACCAATTCAAAGGAATAATAATAATAATAAGAGGCTTATAATAATAATAAAACAACTACCCCATGTGGTCACTTAAGGACTGCTGAATCTTCGCCTTGAACTCTGTCACTCTTTGGCTGCCATCCTCTGCTCTGATCAGGTGTATGTTTAGGAGGTTAAATGTGATGGGGTAAATCAGTGGTTCTCAAACTTTTTTCGTTGCGCCCCCCCTTTGAACCTTTTTTAAAAAAAAAGTGCAATGAAAAACACCAGCAAACGTTTCCTATAACTGTCTACAAGTTTCTGACATCGACTGGGAGAACGTTTTTCCCACTCCTCCATACAGAATTCTTTCAGCTATGTGATGTTTGAGGGGTTTCTTGCATGCACAGCCCGTTTCAAATCACCCCACAGCATCTCGATAGGATTAAGATCTGGGCTTTGACTTGGCCATTCCAGGACTCTCCATTTCTTTCTTTTGAGCCATTCCTTGGTGGATGGTCTTACATTTTCCTCAAGTACCCTCTGATACAATGAATAATTCATAGTGGATTCTATGATAGTGAGTTAGCCAGGCCCTGCTGCAGCAAAGCAGCCCCAAACCATGACATTTCCACCCCCATGCTTCACGTTTGGAATGAGGTTCTTGTGCTCAAATGCTGTCTTTTGCAAACCGCGCCACACGTCTTATGCTACTGGGCCCTGTAGCAAATTAGCTCTATGAAATATTAATAATCAATCATAACTTGTTATAATTGATTATGAATATTTGGATCAGTTAATCGGGTTAACTTGATGTAGCTACATTTTACATTACAACCAATTACTCGGTTCATCCCATGAACACTCAATATTGGTTATTAATTAATTCATTAATAGAAATGTACATTTCCGGGGCATGGGAAATGTCTTTCTTACTAAGTACTACTAAGAGCAAGTAGTTAAGATCTATGATTAGTGACTCCAGATATGAGCTTGAGACACGGACAACTTTACGTGTGATATGAAAAAGACTTCATTAACTAGACTAAACATTTAAACTACTCTAAAATACACATTCAAATGTATGCGCAAAACAGGCTACTGAGTCCCATTTCACCCATCCGGGAGAGTTTGCTGCCACAATGTTTGTGAATTATCGTAAACGCATGCAAACACTCAGGGCCGGCTCTAACCCTTTGGTTGCCCTAGGCGATATTGAGTTTTGCGCCCCCCACCCCCCTCCCTTTAAAAAATTATAAGTATTTATTAAACTAAACATGCTCTTATAGTTACTCAAAAACTTAAACAATAAATTGTTCATACAAATGCTACAAAGAATGTTCAAGGATATTTATATCATAGTATGATTGTACAACTATATTTTATCTGACCATAAATAACTTTTAGTAGATAAATTACAACTACTACCACCACTAGGCCTACTATTATTACAATATATTGGGCTGCTACAAGGTTAAGGGGGTTTTGGGGGTATTTCCCCGTAAGAAAATTTTGTGCATTTTAATATTAAATTCATCAATCTGGTGCACTTTGAGAGTTCAAAACTAAAAGCTCCAACCCATATTCAGTGTGCAAATTGAACAAAGAAAAATTCAAACCTCTTTTAATTACAGTGTCTGTCTACATTACACTACTACATAATAATAGATATAATATTAATCCCATGACAGTAATTGCCATAGGCTATATTGTTAAACAAATGCACTGAAAAATAAAGGAAACTTTCATGAGTATTGTACAAATGTCTATACTTGAAAGTAAGTTATATATTTGGAAGTAACCCAGCGCCGCCAATTAAGTAAAACAAAACAAAACGAATGGGCCACCGATGTACGAGTTTTATGGGCCGTTAAGACAAAAATAGAAAAATAAAAGTATGAGATGTATGTATCGGCCCAAAAAGCACGTCGGGCCCGCGGGAATCTCCCGGTTGTCCCGATGGCCAGAACATTTGACACCTTAATGGATGAGATGAGAAGACTTACCTCTATACTGGGCTTTCTTTTTATATTGTTGCTTTCTCCGTTTTCGTCCCTGTGCACCATAGGTTTAGACCGCTTCATTATCGATCAGCGCGCGCAGCAGCCGAGCACTTGCCTAACGTAACCATAGAACGTAACGTAACGCAACTAACCCCCGCCCCCCCTTTAGGAGATGATCGACAATAATCATCCATTCAATCTAATAACCAGGTTGACAAGTAATTAAACGTATGGCTGAGGGGCGCCTTAGGATGATTATGTTTAATAAACATGTTTTTGTTTCTCTTGTCATTCTAATTCTATGATTAATGGGAAGTAGGCCAGGGGCGACACTAGAGGGCGCCCGCGCCCCCAACACATTTGTCGCCCTAGGCAACCGCCTAGTTCGCCTATAGCAATCGCCGGCCCTGCAAACACTTTCCCAGTTAGTCATCAATTAGTTAAGCCTTGAGGTTGTCAGCTGTGTGTTGCCATTAAACTGGTGTTAACTTGTATTTGTTGTTTTTCACTTTAGACCTGATGCTGCTGAAAGAGGAGAGTCAAGAACTGAATAATATGGAAGATGAACATCTTGATTTCAAGACTGGAGAGAAATCAACAAAGATGGAAAAGACTCAGAAGACCAAACCTAACAGTTATTTCCCTTGCCTTGAATGTGGAAAAAGTTTCAGTCAAAAAAGAAACCTTAATTTCCACATGATGGTTCACACTGGAGAGAAGCCTTTCACATGTCAACAGTGTGGAAAAAGTTTCAATCGAAAACAAAACCTTAAAGACCACTTGAGAATTCACACTGGAGAAAGTCCTTTCACCTGCCAACAGTGTGGAAAGAGTTTCACTCAAAAAAAAAACCTTAATTCCCACATGAGAGTTCACACTGGAGAAAAGCCTTATACTTGCTGTCATTGTGAACAGAGTTTTTCACATAAAATCTCACTTAATTGCCACATGAGAATTCACACTGGAGAGAAGCCTTTCACCTGCCAAAAGTGTGGAAAGAGTTTCACTCAAAAACAAAACCTTAAAGCCCACATGAGAATCCACACTGGAGAAAAACCTTATACTTGCTGTCATTGTGAACAGAATTTTTCACACAAAAACTCACTTAATGTCCACATGAGAAATCACACTGGAGAAAAGCCTTTCACCTGTCAACAGTGTGGAAAAAGTTTCACTCAAACCCAAACCCTTAAAGCCCACATGAGAGTTCACACTGGAGAGAGTCCTTTCACCTGTCAACAATGTGGAAAAAGTTTCACTCAAACCCAAACCCTTAAAGCCCACATGAGAGTTCACACTGGAGAGAGTCCTTTCACATGTCAACTATGTGGAAAGAGTTTCACTCATAAACACAACCTTAATGTCCACATGAGAATCCCACACTGGAGAAAAGCTTTACAACAGTTGTAAATCTTAGGTTTCACATTATCATTTACACTAGAGAGAAACCATTTATTGAAGAAAAAAAAAAAAAAACGTTCACATGTGATCAGTGTGGAAAGAGTTTCACACGTAAAGTAACCCTTTAATTGCCACATGAGGATTCACTCAGGAGAGAACAGTTTTATGTCATCACTGTGGAAATTGTTTTAGTCATAAAAGTAGCCTCAGCACTCATATGAGACTTCACACTGAAGAGAAACGTTTCATCTGTAAACTGTGTGGCAAGAGTTTTTCACAAAAAGGACATTTTAAGGCTCACACAAGTACTTGCACTGGAGAGAAACGGTTCACGTGTTGAAAATGCTGTCTTGCTGTGAAATGCCACTATGTAACTGAATGATTATACATAAAATTACAAAAACTGAATGAAATAAGAACACCACATTATTTGCATAAATGTTAGTGAGAGAATGCATTGGTAATGTCTTCAATCTGGACTTGAATATGGCTACTGTAGGGGCTCATCTGGTGACATCTGGAAGTTTGTTAGAGCTGCAGGTGCTTCACCACTGATCCTGCCTCACCGCTAATTGCATGATGGGGACTACTTCCAAGTAGTATTTGCCCATCCAGAGAGCAAAACGATTTTAAAAAAACGCAATGTTTGCTATAATCTTGGGGAAGGGATGCTGCCGCCTCTCCATCTAGAACGAAAAATGTAGCAGGAAGCCACTGCAATCCACCAACATACCTATCATCATTCATACCAAGCCCTACCTCCCCTTTGTGGTGGAAGTAGATGTCGCCACCTCAGGCATTGGAGCAGTGTTGTCTCAGCAGCAGAGGAATCTGTCCATGCACCATCTATGCGCCTACTTCACAAAGCTCTTCCCAGCAGAGCAGAACTACGACATTGGTGACTGTGAGCTCCTTGCTATCAAGTGTTGCGTCACTGCCTGGAGGTGCTAGTGAGAACCTAGGCCCTAGAATACCTTCACAACACCAAGTGGTTGAACCCTCTCCAGGGCCAGTTGGGCATTGTTCTTCATGTAATTCAACTTCACTGTGTCCCACTGTGCATCCAAGAACATTATTGTCAAGATTATATGCATCACTCACACTTACCAGAGTTCTAATCAAGCTTACCTATTTCCCTTTATCCCTTCATCACGGACACTATATCACCCCAGCACAGACACACAGTCAGCGTCTGGTCTCTCCATTGTATTACCCTGTAAAACTGTACGAGTAAGACAAAAGAAAGACTTTTCATGACCAATTTGAGACTTCCAGTGTATTGTTTATCTGGATGTTCATGTCCTTCGTGTTTCCTTGTCTTTGCTCTTACTTTCTGCAAGATTACAAATGAGTTACTTTCATTTAAATATCCTCTTCAGTTTCTGTTGTATTCAACCTGGACCTGATGAATTGTGTGCACTACAGCTGTGGCCAATATATTGGCAGTGACTAATGTGTTTCACACATTTTATTTTTAGATTAAAATTGCGGACTATATTTTTCACATGTTTCTATGGTATACTGAAAAACAATGGTGAACATTTCAGAACTTTTAAAGGCTTTTATTAGCAAAAACATTCAATATATGAAAAGAGTAAATATTTAAAGTGTTGACCCTTCTTCATAACCTCTGCAATTCAGTCTGGCTTGCTGGATATCAGCTTCTGGGCCAAATCTTGATTAATGGCAATCCATTCTTGCCTTATTAGTGCTTGGAGTTAATCACAATTTCTGGGGTTCTCGTGTCCACTTGCCTTTTGAGGATTTACCTCAGGTTCTCTATGGGATTAAGATCTGGGGAGTTGCCTGGCCACGGATCCAAAATGTCAATGTAATGAATTCCGAGCCACTTCATTATGATGTGATGTGACTTGACATGAAGGCCAAGTATGGTAGCCCATGCTTGGAATTTGTTCTCTACCTTTAAACCATGCAAGTTAGTCAACACAAGTGAGTAGTGAACACACACACACCCGGATCACTCAGCCATTTGCTGTCCACGAGTGCCCCAATTATCACTCTTGCCTTGTGACATGGTGGTCCATCATGCTGGAAAATGCACAGATCATCACCAAATTTGTTATGGGCAGAATTGTGAGAAAACCCGCTCCCTTGAATGAAAAGCAACTACACACATAGATGTCAAGAAAAGTCACCTATTTTTATATAGCGCTTTTAACAATATAAATTGTTTCAAAGCAGCTTTACAGTGATAACAGGAAATTAAAGTAATTTGGCTGTACAGCAGCTCTAGAATAAAGTTATTGTCCAGCTAAAGCTAGTTTTGATTGTTTCACTTCCGTTGCAAAGATCTTTAGTTATTAACTTAGGGGCTGCTTACACAACCTTAATGTGCTCCGGCCTACTAATTCGCACAACAACGCAAACCTTTGAAAAACGTTATCATCTGCGCATAAACTTCATAAACGCAAATCTGTGAAAACGCTGACAGCGTGCACATGCATATTACTTGTTTAGTCTATAGGTATGCGCGTTTGAATATATATGTGCGCAGGGGTGTAGTCTTTCTTAACAAATTGACCTCAACAAATTACGGTAACACTTTAGAATACGGTTCCTTTGTTAATGAATAACTACACAGGAACAAATGAGTAACACAATATTAACAATCTAGTAACTACTATTAACTAACAAGAAATTCTGATTAACGAATTAGTAAGTAATAGCGCACAGATGAAAGTGGTAGTTCACTATTAACTATTTGATAACTACTATTTTTTTAATGCTTACCAGAGAACGACTCGGTTACTAACGTAACCTCGGTTCCCTGAGAGGAGGGAACGAGTATTGCGTAATAGCTTTAAAACTCCTTTTCTCGAGAAATATTGAAGTCTTTATGTAAACGCATTGCAGCTGCACAGCATACAGCAATGAGCCAGGCAGCTCGGTCATTGGCTGGGCTGCGGCAACTTGCACGAACCAATGACGGGGCGACTCTGAACCCGCTTCCAATGAGCGTGCTTCGCGCCCACGCGCGTCAGAGCCCGCCAAGATGGGCGTGGCCAAGGGCTATATATTGGGCGCCCCGTCGTCTGAGTTCTTTAGGTTCAATCGACTGAAGCAAACTGACCAAGCACAAGCACGGCAGATTACGCAATACTCGTTCCCTCCTCTCAGGGAACCGAGGTTACGTTAGTAACCGAGTCGTTCTCTTTCGAGAGGTTCCTCCTATTGCGTAATAGCTTTACGCTATGGGAACGCCATGTAAAACGCCGTGCGTGCTGACTTCGCTCTATTAAGCCGGAGGCAGATGCCTGAGCCTTCAAGCAAAGTAATTATCCAACGAGCCAGCCGAAGGCGGGCTTTATAAAAGGACAAATTGGAACGGCCCGATGGGTGTCCAGAGACACACACACAAGCACATTGTCATGTACTGTCGTGTATGAAAGTTCCTCTACATCAGTCAAAGACGGATTCTATGAGGGAGGAGACAATGCTCAGCATGTACACACCTCAGCCTATGCATAGTTAGACCGACAGTATGTTAGAGTGCAATGAAGGGACCTGTAGGTTATAAAACCTGATAAATGTGGACGGTGAGGCCCAGCCTGCAGCCGCACAAATATCTTGAATGGGTATCCCACTCGACCACGCCCACGAGGAAGCCATGCCTCTCGTAGAGTGAGCTCTGATGCCCAAGGGGCACTGAAGGCCCTTGGCTTCATAAGCCAGCGCTATAGCATCAACTATCCAGCGCGATATTCTTTGCTTTGACACAGCCAGACCTTTAGTGCGGCCGCCAAAGCATACGAACAACTGCTCTGTCTGTCTGAACAGGGCAGAACGTTCCAAATATACTCTGAGTGCCCTGATCGGGCAGAGTAAATTAGCGTCACTTTCGTCTGCTGGGGACGATAGCGCGGCCAAAGATATCACCTGTGCTCTGAAAGGAGTAGAGAGCACCTTAGGAATATACCCGTGTTTTGGCCTGAGGACAACCCTGCTGTCGTTAGGTCCAAACTCCAGGCAGGTAGCGCTTGATGACAGCGCGTGCAGGTCGCCCACTCTCTTGACCGAGGCGAGAGCCAGCAAGAGAGCAGTTTTGAGCGAAAGCTGTTTAAGGTGCACAGTTCGGAGGGGTTCGAACGGGGCATGCTTAAGTGCGTCCAGGACCGTGGCCAGGTCCCAAATCGGCACCGAGGGGGGGCGTGGGGGATTCATCCTCCTGGCGCCCCTCAGGAAACGAACAACTAGGTAGTTTTTCCCTAGTGTGCGTCCTTCGACCGGTTCATGTGATGCCGCTATGGCAGCCACATATACTTTGAGCGTGGAGGGGGTGCGGCCTGCCTCCAACAGCTCTTGTAAGAAAACGAGCACACTCTGTACTTCGCATGTCTCAGGATTCAGGTTCCTGGATTTACACCAGTCACTGAACACCTTCCATTTCTGGGCATATAAGCGCCTCGTAGAGGGCGCTCGCGCCTCAGTGATGGTTCTCAACACTCCACTGGGGAGGTTCCCGGGAATCCGTTGAGGGGCCACGCATGGAGGGCCCACAGATCGGGGCGGGGATGGAGGATCATCCCGTTGGCCTGCCTGAGGAGATCTAGCCTCAGTGGAATCGGCCATGGGGCAGATTGCGTCATCTGCATCAGTTCTGGAAACCACGTCTGGTTCTTCCAGAGTGGGGCTACCAGGAGCACTGCACATTTTTCCTCCCTGATCCGACTGATGACCTGAGGTAGCATCGCGACCGGAGGGAAGGCATACAGCGGGCGGCTCGGCCAGACTTGGGCGAGCGCGTCTGTGCTCTTTGAAAAGAAGAGAGGGCAGTGCGCATTTTCCTTGGAGGCAAAGAGGTCGACCTCTGCTCTGCCAAAGGTTTGCCATAACCACTGAATCGTCAGGGGGTGGAGAGACCATTCTCCTGGGAGAACTTTGTCTCTGGACAGCATGTCCGCTCCCTGGTTCAGAACACCTGGCACATGCGCTGCTCTCAGCGAGCGCAGGTTGCGCTGGGACCATAGGAGGAGCTCCCTGGCCATCGAGTGCAGGGAGCTCGATCTGAGTCCACCCTGACGATTTATATCCACAAACCGGAGACAGGCCTGCCCTCGTAAAGGGCCCCCCAACCTATTTTGGAGGCATCTGTCGTGATCATTTTTCTCCTTGTGTTCACGCCCAAACTCACGCCGGACTGATACCAGTCGACAGCTTTCCAGGGCGTCAGGGCTTTTATGCAGCCGTGATTTGCTCTGATTAAAAAGTGGCCCGAGCGCCACGCGTGAGTGGGGACACGGCTTTTGAGCCAGCGTTGGAGAGGACGCATGTGCAACAATCCTAGCTGGAGTACAGCTGATGCTGAGGCCATGAGACCGAGCATCCTCTGAAATCGCTTGATGGGGGCGCGCGCACCCGCTCTGAACGATGTTGCAAGGCGCCGGATAGTGAGCGCGCGCTCTGATGAGAGGCGCGCTGTCATCTGCACTGAGTCTAGCACTATTCCCAGAAAAGAAATATTCTGGCTGGGGGATAGCATGCTCTTTGCAAAATTGATCTTTAGACCTAGGCACTCTAGATGACTGATAATCCAACACCTGTGTGTCACTAACTGGCTCTCTGATTGTGCTAGTATTAGCCAATCGTCGAGATAATTTAGTATTCGCACTCCCCGCTGTCTCAGGGGGGAAAGTGCTGCATCCATACATTTCGTAAATGTACGGGGTGCCAGTGACAGGCCGAATGGTAGTACTGTGTACTGGTATGACTGTCCCTCGAAAGCGAATCTCAGAAAAGGCCTGTGATGAGGCGCTATTGGAATGTGAAAGTAAGCGTCTTTCAGATCCACTGACAGAAACCAATCCCCCGGGCGAACTTGCGCGAGGATATGCTTGGTTGTTATCATTCTGAATGAGCGAATCATTAAAGCTTTGTTCAGATGTCTGAGATCTAGAATGGGGCGGAGACCGCCATCCTTTTTCGGGACGAGAAAATAGCGGCTGTAAAAACCTGCCTCGCTCATAGAGGGGGGCACTGTTTCTATAGCGCCCTTCTCTATCAGTTTGAGCATCTCGGTGCGTAGAACATGTGAAACATCTTTTCTCACTTTCGTCTCTACCACTGCTGTGAAGCGGGGCGGTCTGCGAGCGAATTGGAGCGAGTAACCGTGTTTTATTATGTTCAAAACCCATTTCGGCATGTCGGGGATATTTTCCCAAGCTTTCGCTCGCACAGATATGGGCTGAATGCTGGCCGGGGGCGTGTCACAGTGACGTATGGCTCCCGCCAGCGAATCGTTCTGTGTTAATACCGAGCTCACAGCTCTCAGCGGTGCGGGCGCGCGCTGAGTAGCTCTGTCGAATGCCGAGTGCAGGGGTGCGTGTGAGATTACAGGCACGCTCGCTGTCATGCTCACAGAGTGAGATGGGGAAATGTTTAACACTGTGTGTATAGTGCTTATGGGTGGGGGTGCATAGACTGTGGTAGGCACGCGCGCCATTTTCATAAAACTTCCCGCTCGTGGCGGGAGGTTTTTGGCCATATAAAAAGTGTTTGTGAGATGGGGTGCGTGCATAACAGCGGGCACACGCGCTACTCTTATACAACTTCCCGCTTTTACTGGGGAAGTGTTTATAACTGTGGGAACAGTGCTTGTGTGTAGTAGTGCATACGTGACAGTAGGCACACCATCTACATTTATGGGGCGTCCAGCCTGAGCTGGGAAAACATTTGGCACTGCGTTGACAGTTTTGATATGTGGGAATGCGCACTTTGGTGTGGACACGTGACCCTTTAATGACACAGGCAGAAAATAGCTCTTTATGTGATTTCTGTGTGTCGCCGTAAAAACGGCGTTTGTTTGCAGGTGGGCGAGCTGTGTGGCTGGCACATTGGCTGCTGTATAGACATTTCCAGCCGCCTGTGAGGGGACTGGGTAATGCTTTAAACGTTTTGGAGAGAACGGTCCGGCTCTTGCGAGACACGCGCTCTCCCTTTTCCTCCCTGTAGCTAGGAGGACTTACGAGGCTCTGGGTTCAGCACAATCCTGGGCCGAGGTCCCCGTCGCTCGGGCGGTTGTTTCCTGTTGGCGGAGCGCGAGCGGCGTCGAAAATCCGTTTCAGGTTTGGGCTGAGAAACGGGGGGCGCCGTCTTAGCTCGCTGCTGCTGAGGCGACCGTTGGCGGCTCTGCGATGAGCTAGATCGCTTGGGCAGGAAGTGACGCATAGCCTGTGAGTCCTTACGGGCTTCGGTGAAGCGCTCTGCGAACTCCTTCACCGCTGGTCCAAACAGGCCGCTTTGGGAGATAGGCGCGTCGAGAAATGACGCCTTATCTGCATCCTTCATCTCTGTTAGCGTCAGCCACAGATTGCGCTCAAGGACAGTCAGGTTAGCCATAGCACGGCCGATGGATTGGGCGGTGGCTTTTGTAGCTCGCAGCGCTATGTCAGTGGTGCTGCGTAGGTCCTTAAATGCCTCAGGATCGGGTCCAGACTCGTCCATACTGCGGAGAAGTTTGGCTTGAAATACCTGGAGGACAGCCATAGAGTGAAGCGCTGATGCAGCTTGGCCGGCGGCGGCGTATGCGCGACCGGCGAGAGCTGAAGTAGACCGGCAAGGCTTCGAGGGATGAGAAGCTTTAGCTTTCCATCCAGCGTTGGAGGGCGGACACAGATGATTGGCCACAGCCTCCTCGAGGGGCGGAGTCCCCTCATAGCCTCTTTCTTTCGCGCCGTCCACAGAGGAGAGCGACAAAGAAAAAGAAGGCTTCAGGCGAGCGGAGTGCGGGGCTTTCCACGACTTCGTGAGTTCGTCGTGAACTTCCGGGAAGAAGGGGGAGGGTCTTTGTCGAGGGGCCTGTCGGCGCCCCTGCAGGAACCACTCGTCCAGTCGGCTGCGGGCGGGTTCTTCCGGGGAAGACCAGTCGAGCCCGAGGTCTTCCACGGCCTTAGAGAGAATGCGGACGATCTCCGAGTCCATGCTGGAGCCCGCGCTCGTGCCCGCTAATGTCGATGGCGCGGGGTCGAAGGACGAGCCCGGCCAATCGTCGGATGCAGCATCACCGGAAAAACTGTCATCCTTATCATCGTCATCCCCTGACGCGCCAAACGAGACGAGCCCCATCGCTCCGCTGGAGGGGTGCTGGTCCGCCTGTGTGAACTGGACTGGCGGCGGGGAGTCTTCGGGTGGTGGTGAAGCACGCGGGGATTGGCCCGGCGTGACATCACTGCAAACCGCGTGCTCCGGCGGCCTCTGTGAGCGGCGTTTTTTCTTTCGCGGCTCGACTAGAGGAGATGGCAGCACGGAAGAGGTGGGCTCTTTCGCGGTGAAAACGGCGAAGCGAGCGCGCAGCTCGGTGAGGCCCAGGGCGTCACACTCGGGACATCCGCCTCGAGTAAGGGCAGCCTCTGCGTGGTCCGGTCCCAAGCAGCGGGCGCAAATGATGTGACGATCCCCGTCCTGAAGAGGGCCTCGACACGAGGCGCAGGAAGGCATTTGAAACAACGCCTTGTAAAATTTGCTCTTTTAGAAAAGTGTCGCGGGGGCGAACACTGAAGCTTTTGAAAAAGGATATAGATGGTGCGCGCCGGATGGCTTAGCAGAAGGGCGATCGAAGGCGGCTGAAGGCGCCGGCGTCCTCGAAGCAGTCCTGCTGTAGGCTTGTCGACGGCGGCGGCGAAAAAACTCCAACAAATCCGGAGGATCCAGCGAAGAGAAGGTTCTTTGCTGAAGGAGATTAAATCTAAAGAACTCAGACGACGGGGCGCCCAATATATAGCCCTTGGCCACGCCCATCTTGGCGGGCTCGAAGCACGCTCATTGGAAGCGGGTTCAGAGTCGCCCTGTCATTGGTTCGTGCAAGTTTCCGCAGCCCAGCCAATGACCGAGCTGCCTCGCTTATTGCTGTATGCTGTGCAGCTGCAATGCGTTTTACATAAAGACTTCAATATTTCTCGAGAAAAGGAGTTTTCCCATAGCGTAAAGCTATTACGCAATAGGAGGAACCTCTCGAAAGGGAACTACTGAAAAAGATTAATAATTCATGCAAAACTAATCAATAACTAATGCAGGACAAATGACTAGCACTACATTAACATTAATAACTGCTACTGTAAACAAATACACAAGGTTTATCAATATGTAATAGAATAGCAGACTTATGATTTGGGAAATAATTAGCCTATGCTCTCTCCTAGAGAACTATTTATCAACTGAATCATTTTAAAGAAATGGCTTTTTAAATGCAGTTGTAGGGACCTTGTCCTGTAGTGATTCAATGCCAGTCCAGAGGAATGCCCGAAAATTGGCCAGAGTCACGGTGACGGCTGGAACATATTGAGTTATCAGCCATCCAAATACCATATACAGTGATTTTATTATATAAAAAAATTTGAGAATTGAGATGTGCTACGATCTTACTGCTAAACTTACCATCTCAGCGAATAGCGATTAACGACCAAAGCACGATAAATTCAACATAACATCACAAACAAATGTCACAACTACCTATTAAACATACAGCTGCCATAGTTGCAACTCTTGCAGCATCAGAACAGGGTGTTCAACGCACCACCATTTCCATTTAAAAAAAGTTTTGCAACTTTTTGTCGGGGCTGAACCTAGCCTCTGTCTAAATAAAAGACGGTAACACTTTATTTTAAGGTGTTTGTAATAAGCAGTAATTAACAGTTAATAAGACACTTATAAGACCTTATAAGATGCATATAAGCATTAGCTACTTCATATAAGGGTTAATTAAAGGTCCAGGCCCTGAAGAGATCAGGGAAACTACTCCCTCTTGGGAAGGTCAATTTTTAAGGGACTGGGAGTTTGTGTTACCATTTATGTTTGTTCGGCTGTTCTAAAAGTGCAATGTATTGATACTTGAAAAATGTATTATTTAATTTAATTTATTTATTAGAATTAGTTAATGCTTTTATGCATCTTATATGCATCTTATAAGGTCTTATAAGTGTCTTATTAACTGTTAATTACTGCTTATTACAAGCACTTTAAAATAAAGTGTTACCTAAAAGACTAAATTAAGTATAATAAACTTTATCATAAACAAATATTTTATTATTATAGAATAAAGGTTTATCAATCAAATTAAACCTTTATTAAGGTAAAACACCACTCAAATATGTATGAATTGTACTTAATGTTTTTAAAGAAAAAACTTTTTAAGTTTTGTTTGTAAGTTTTGACATCAATACATTTTCATTGATACTTTATTTATTGCTGACTTTATGAAGTCATTGTAAATGCTTAACAGGATGGATATCCGTCACAGACAAAGATAGTAATGTTGTAATCAGAAGATGTGTATTATAGAACACCAGAAAAGACAAACACAGGGAACCGCAACGATCAGACATGCAGGGTACAGGATTTTTGTCAATACTTTTTTTAGTATTAACATTAACCTTAACATTTTTATTGCATTTTTTGTTATTTCTTTTACTGGTTCTTGGGTTACACTTTATTTCGATAGTCACTTTAGACATTCTACTAACTATAAGTAACTTTTTAACTACATGTCAACTAACTGTCATTAGAGAATTAGTAGACTGTAGGAGACTGTCAATAGACTGTTAGGTTATGGTTACGTGTTAGGGTCTGGGTTAGGAGAACAAGTTTACTTGTAGTTGCTAAGTTACTTATAGTCAGTAGAATGTCTGTTGGGGGACCAACAAAATAAATCGTTAGCAGATATTAAGCAGACAGTCTATTAATACTCTAATGACAGTTAGTTGACATGTAGCTCCAAAGTTACTTATAGTTAGTAGAATGTCTAAAGTGGACTATCAAAATAAAGTGTTACCGGTTCTTGTGGAAGATATATGGATTTCAATGCTGACACATGAACTGTGCTTTAAGAACGAATAAATCCTTTTAAACAAGTTATTAGCAATTCCTAATCTTTTTCATCACATAACTGTACAACATGTATTAAAATATATATTTCACCATGAATTCCCATGACATGTATTAAATATATCTATGGACTCTGGATATTGGACAGCAGATTGAACAGGACTTTTATTTTGTCCTGGCCATATGACATCATAAAGCTGCTCCGTGCTAAACTGTTATGATTAGACTGAAGAAAGGTTTGTGGTTTTATGCATTTATAGTGTTTTAGTGTTTTTATTTAGCAAATATTTTCATGCCGACGTGATAAAATCTACAAATTATTCTATATGAAGTACTGTATAATTTGTTTGTTATTACCTATTATTTTGAGTGATTTTTGTCAGATTGATTTAAGTCCATGCACTCTCTCTCTGACTGACTCCCTCACCAGTGCGCTGAACTACTGAACTACAGCTGATTGAGACACACATAGAGATTTACTGTGGATGTATTCTTCTTTCTGTTAATTATTCTCATCTTAAACATGACAAATTGTCCAAACACACAGGAAAACTCCCGGAGAAACATCTGAGATCCACGTGACACTATTATAAAGATGGCGTTGATTAAAGAGGAGAGTGAAGACATAAAGATTGAAGAAGTGTTCAGCGTGAAACATGAAGATACTGAGGAACAAACAGGTTAGTTTATTCGATCCTTATTAAAATGATCTACAGAAATGATTGATATTTTCATTTCATATATGAGTGTCCTAATTAAGGCCTTGTGCATACGTTTACGTTTGAAAACGCATCTTTTTCTCTCTTTTTTGGCCTTCCGTTCACACTGAGATGGCGTTTTTTATGAATAAAAACTAAGCTTTTTGAAAACTCTCTTCAAAGTGGATAAATTTGAAAAAGCCGTTTTACAATTTGTAGTGTGGACTGTCAAAACGGAGGTATTTAAAAAACGCTGATGTAAGTTTAGTCATGTGACGCATATTGTACGAATAGATATTCACGTTTATACCGGTTTTGTACCTGTTTGTGCGATTCACTTTCACACTGTTGCTACTTTGAACACTCTTCATTTCACTGTCCTGCAAAGATGACAGGAAATTCACTCGCATTTGCTTACCTGCGGCAATACATGAGATCAGGGCCGGCGCTGGCCATTAGGGTGCCCTAAGCAAAAATGCTTGATGCTGCAAAATCAGCTTTCAGGTCATCATATGACAGTTTCTGAGCCACGTCCCCATTGATGCTGATGACAGCCAGACCACTTAAACGTTCCTGCCCCACTGATGAACGCATGTACGTTTTGATGAGTTTGAGCTTTGAAAAGCTTCGCTCAGCAGAGGCAACTGTGACAGGGAGAGTCAGTGCAATACGAAGAGCAATCCACAGATTGGGATATACCTCTTGAAGCCGATTGTTATGCAGAAATGTCAGCATTTCCAAGGCAGATGTCTGTGGTGAAAGCTGAGGAAGGTTGATGATTTCCTGCATCATCTCAGGTCCATCAATATCAGCCAGTCCCTTATCCGTCATTGTCTTGTGTACTTCATTGCAGTGTCTCTTCAAGTCCTCCTTGGACATTCCGTTCACTTTGCTGAAGTCAAGCAGCACTCCAAATTTTTCTTTGACTTGATTCATGGTCTCAAACCTCTCCTGTAGTGACATTAAAGCAGAGTCCACAACACAATTGAAAAATGTGACTTCAAACTTTTTAAGGGCATCATTGAGGGGCTCATCAGCAGCTTCGTATGCAAAGTGCCTTTTTGTGCTCCTGAGCCTTTTCTCCTTAAGCTCTGTTTCTTTATTCAGGGCCTCACAGAGTTCCTTGGCAGTTGACACAGCCTCATCAAACCCAGATTGTCTGTATTTGGAGAGGTTGATTTTGGTACTGTCAATGACCCTGACAGCAACATCAAGCTGCATGGAACTGGATTGCAGTAGCTTGTTCACCTGGTTTGTAATGGTAAGTAGTTCACAGGAGCAGGTGATGAGGCTTACAAAGGCAGTCTCACATGTGAAACAAGGCCAATGGACACATTGGAAGGACGTAGAAAAGAGGAAACTCTCCTGGAGGGAGCTGTGGGGGATGGAGGCATACCGAGTCAGCTTCCTCATTCGAGCAGTTTATGATGTCTTACCATCACCAACTAACCTCCAGCAGTGGTATGGGGAAGATGCCACCTGCTCCCTGTGTCCCTCTTCAGCAAACCTAAAGCACATCTTGGTTGGCTGTAAAACAAGCTTGGCACAAGGCCGTTATACATGGCGGCATAACCAGGTGCTAAGATGCTTGGCAGCCAGCCTTGAGGCCAAGCGAACAGCCACAAATACCCTCCCGCCTCTGCCAGCCAAGCAGTATCCATCAATGGCCTTTGTTCGTGCAGGTATAACACCAAGTAGATCGCAGGGATCCAGCTTATATCCGGGCCTGCTGCACAAAGCACGAGACTGGAAGTTGTTAGTGGATCTAAACCAGCGGTTGCACTTCCCCATTGAGATTGCAGTAACAAACCTTAGACCTGACATCGTCTTTTGGTCCCCCACCCTTCGCATGGCCTTCCTAGTGGAACTGACAGTGCCATGGGAGGACTCAGTGGAGGAGGCGTATGAACGTAAGAGGCTAAAGTACTCAGAACTGGCAGCTGATGCTGAGCAGCGTGGGTGGAAAGTCAGGATCTACCCAGTGGAGGTCGGCTGTAGAGGGTTTGTCGGCCGCTCCTCAGTCCGGTTTTTGAAGGACCTAGGAATGCGAGGTCAGGCTCTGCGGCAGATTGTGAAATCCCTTTCCAATGCAGCAGAGGAGGCCAGCCGTTGGCTGTGGTTGAAGAGAAAGGATAGTATCTGGGCCTGTAGACAGTAACAGTAGTTGAGCAAGGGGGGATCACAAGCCGAGGGGGGCAAACCTGGGACGCTAGGTATTGCCGATGAGCCCTCTGGAGGTGTTGTGGGTTAATCATCGAAACACTCGTGAAGGAGGGTGCCCACCTGATGACCCCAATGAAGCCAGTGATCCTTGGCACTTGTCTCAATATCTCTCCTATTTCCAGCTTATAGTATATCCATCTTGGGATACGTGGATTCCGGGATTGTAACATCTAGTCCTTTACCTGAGCTCAATCCTGGTATAACCAGTGACTGTTGTGAAGAGAGCAACTGGCAACCAGGGGGAAGATCCGGTGACCGCTTGGAAAGACTGCTGACAGGAGGGAAAGACCCCAACGGGCCTGTTACAGGCTAGCTACCTGTAGCAGGGGGCACCTGGCATTTGTTAGTGCACAGGTACCACCCATTTATGGCTACAGAAAACTCAATAAAGAAGATACCCCTTGAGTCAGCGAGAGCGGGGGCGCAAGATGACTCATCGGAGGACTACACGGCTAATGACCCAGGACCGAACCAGACAATGAGAAGGAATGCCACTGTACATGAGGTTACAATAGAACAAGGTCCTTTGCTCCAGAGGTGCAGCTGTGGGTGGGCCAAAGTTACATCCCTCAATGGCCTGCGGATCCATCAAGGCAGGAAGAAGTGTATGAAGCCACAAGTGCAGGGAACTCGCATCAACCAATACTTCTTACGGAGCAAGCCGAGTCAGTCGAGTGAAGTTCAGCAGCAGGAAGAACCCCACAGTCTGCAGAACATCAATAACCCTGCTAGTGGGTAGATGGTACATCATACTGAAGGGAGTGCTGAGGCCTTCATTCCACAGCCCGCTACTGAAAAGAAGATCCAGGGACGAAGACCACTTGTGAAATGGCCTAAATCCCATGAGCAAAAAGATTGGCAAAATGTCGATGAGGATCTTGGTTGTCTGTTGGAACAACTCAAGGGATCAGCTGTGAAGAAAATGGAAAAAATGGGAGAGTTAATTTACAACTACGGAGCTGAAAGATTTGGAACTGTGAGCGGCACCAGAAACCTATGCACCACCAAAATCAAATCCAGGAGACAACAGGAGATAGATCAGCTGGTTAAAGAAAGACGGTTACTGAAGAAACAGTGGAGGAAAGCTTCTGAAGAGGAGAAGGATGGAATAAATGTGCTCCAAGCTGAGATCAAAAGCAGACTTGCAACTTTGCGTAGAGCAGAATACCTGAGGAAGAGGCGTCGGAAAAAAGAACAATCAAGAGCCAAGTTCTTTAGTGATCCCTTCCGGTTTACAAAAGGTCTCTTCGTAAAGGAAAAGAGCGGCAATCTGGTAACATCAAAAGAAGACCTTGAGGGATATTTGAGGGAGGTCCATTCAGACCCCCATCGTAATGACCCAATTGTTCTCCCCTCTGACATGCCACCTATACATCCCCCACACTTTTCATTTGAAACCTGCCCACCAAAGTGGAATGAGGTAGTTACAACAGTCCGGGGTGCAAGAACAGCATCTTCCCCGGGGCCAAATGGTGTTCCCTACAAGATTTACAAGAATGCACCAGGTGTGCTGAAGTTCTTGTGGAAGCTGATGAAAGTGGTGTGGCAGAAGCAGGAGATACCAACAGTATGGAGAAGGGCAGGAGGGGTCCTTATCCCCAAAGAAAAGAACTCTACTGCTGTCGACCAATTTCGTCACATCTGCCTCTTGAATGTAGAGGGCAAGATTTTTTTCAGCATTCTGGCACGTAGATTAGCCCTTTACCTTGAGAAAAATGGGTACATTGATACAACGGTGCAAAAAGCAGGTATTCCGGGCTTCTCAGGGTGTTTGGAGCATACATCCATGATCTGGCACCAAATTCAATCTGCCAAGAGGGAGTCCAGAGACCTGCATGTTGTTTTTCTGGATTTTGCAAATGCTTTTGGATCTGTCCCACACAATCTTCTCTGGATGGCATTTTGTTACTTTGGTGTGCCAAAACCGATCCTCAATCTAGTCCAGTCCTACTTTCAGGATATACAGCTATGCCTCATAACAGAGCAGTATACTACTGCATGGCAGCACTTGGAAGTAGGGATAATGGCTGGATGCACCATCTCTCCTCTGACTTTCACAATGGCTATGGAGGTTATCATTCGTGCGTCACGTTGGGTGGTTGGAGGGGAGCGCTCAGCAGCCGGACTCAGGCTCCCTCCAATCAGGGCATACATGGATGACCTAACCACTCTTACGACCACCAAAGCTTGTACCCGGCGACTCTTAGGCAAGCTTCAGGACACCATCAAGTGGGCTCGAATGAAAATAAAGCCTTGTAAGTCCAGGAGTGTATCTATTGTGAAAGGAAAGTTGACAGAGCATCGCTTCTTCATTGATGGAGAACCAATACCAACAGTGGCAGAGAAACCTGTTAAGAGCCTCGGACGATGGTATGACGCTTCATTGAAGGACACCGAGCAGGTTGTCCAACTCAAAGAGGTCACCAAAAATGGCTTGAAGAGCATCGACAGCACCTTATTGCCTGGCAGTCTAAAACTCTGGTGCCTGCAGTTTGACCTCCTTCCACGCCTAATGTGGCCACTGACTGTCTACGATATTCCTCTTTCCAAGGTCGAAAAGCTGGAGCGGCTGGTTAGCTCTTATGCTAAGAAGTGGCTTGGTCTTCCCAGGTGCATTACCAACACAGCACTGTATGGAAAAGGTGTTTTAGAGCTACCTGTGTCCTGCCTTACCGAGGAGTTTAAGTGTGCCAAGGTGAGGCTTGAGATGACTCTGTCAGAGTCTCGAGACACTGTAGTTGCTGGAACTGTGCTTACCCGATCGACTGGAAGAAAGTGGTCCTCAGCTGTGGCGTCAGAGCAAGCAAAATCTGCTCTTAGGCACCAAGAAATTGTCGGGCACGTGCAGTTGGGGAAAATGTACCATTCTGGCACAAAGCATCTCCTTTACAACGGCGAGGTTTAGTCGTGGAAGAAATACGCAAACAGGAGCAGGTGATGAGGCTTACAAAGGCAGTCTCACATGTGAAACAAGGCCAATGGACACATTGGAAGGAGGTAGAAAAGAGGAAACTCTCCTGGAGGGAGCTGTGGGGGATGGAGGCATACCGAGTCAGCTTCCTCATTCGAGCAGTTTATGATGTCTTACCATCACCAACTAACCTCCAGCAGTGGTATGGGGAAGATGCCACCTGCTCCCTGTGTCCCTCTTCAGCAAACCTAAAGCACATCTTGGTTGGCTGTAAAACAAGCTTGGCACAAGGCCGTTATACATGGCGGCATAACCAGGTGCTAAGATGCTTGGCGGCCAGCCTTGAGGCCAAGCGAACAGCCACAAATACCCTCCCGCCTCTGCCAGCCAAGCAGTATCCATCAATGGCCTTTGTTCGTGCAGGTATAACACCAAGTAGATCGCAGGGATCCAGCTTATATCCGGGCCTGCTGCACAAAGCACGAGACTGGAAGTTGTTAGTGGATCTAAACCAGCGGTTGCACTTCCCCATTGAGATTGCAGTAACAAACCTTAGACCTGACATCGTCTTTTGGTCCCCCACCCTTCGCATGGCCTTCCTAGTGGAACTGACAGTGCCATGGGAGGACTCAGTGGAGGAGGCGTATGAACGTAAGAGGCTAAAGTACTCAGAACTGGTAGCTGATGCTGAGCAGCGTGGGTGGAAAGTCAGGATCTACCCAGTGGAGGTCGGCTGTAGAGGGTTTGTCGGCCGCTCCTCAGTCCGGTTTTTGAAGGACCTAGGAATGCGAGGTCAGGCTCTGCGGCAGATTGTGAAATCCCTTTCCAATGCAGCAGAGGAGGCCAGCCGTTGGCTGTGGTTGAAGAGAAAGGATAGTATCTGGGCCTGTAGACAGTAACAGTAGTTGAGCAAGGGGGGATCACAAGCCGAGGGGGGCAAACCTGGGACGCTAGGTATTGCCGATATAGCCCTCTGGAGGTGTTGTGGGTTAATCATCGAAACACTCGTGAAGGAGGGTGCCCACCTGATGACCCCAATGAAGCCAGTGATCCTTGGCACTTGTCTCAATATCTCTCCTATTTCCAGCTTATAGTATATCCATCTTGGGATACGTGGATTCCGGGATTGTAACATCTAGTCCTTTACCTGAGCACACCACACAACAGAGCAAAGCACAAAACGAAATGAGGCTACTTCCTCAGCAAGAGCTTGAGCCTCCACTTTTGCCACTGGATCATTAACAGCCTCCCTTGCCTCCAGAACAGCATCTCTCACTTCCTTTGTTTGATTTCGGACAGCTGTTACACTCTAAAGCCTACTCTCCCATCTAACGTCACTCCAAGATTTCAGAGTGAGTTTAACATGTTTTGTTAAAATGGACCATCGCTGGGTGGCACCGGAGAAGAAATTGAACAGCTTCTGCAAATACCCAAAGTAGCCAGTGGCATCTTGTGAGGACTTGGCAGCATCAGCTATGACAAGGTTCATAGTGTGAGCTCCACAAGGGACAAACAATGCTCTTGGGTTCAACTGTAGCAGTCTAGCCTGAACACCTTGCTTCTTCCCTCTCATGTTGGCTCCATTGTCATAGGCCTGTCCTCGACAATTTTCAAAAGGAATACCAAGCTCCTTCAATTTCTCAAGGACAACATTGGACAGGTTAAGGCCAGTAGTTTCTCCACATCAATATATCCTAGAAAGTATTCTTTAATGTCTGGTTGCAGTTGGAAACAGACAATGCGCACTATGACTGACATCTGTTCCGTGTGACTCATGATAGAGAAATATTTGGCCAAATGGATTTGTATCACAATGGTGCGTAGTGTCTCTGAAGAGATGATCTGAATTAGTTTGTTTTGTATCTCATGGCTGAGGTAATGTGTGTGGGAACTCACATCTTTTATTCTGGCCAAATGATTTTCCATTACAGGGTCATATGTTGCCATAAGCTCTACTTCCTTCAAGAAGTTGCCATTGTCTAGCTCATAAAGACGGTCAGAAGTGAGAGAGTGATTGAGAGCAAGCGTTTGAGAATCTCTCGCCACCTTTTCCTTTCTGCCTCCAGTAGTGTCAACTCCTGCTGATCTATTGCCATGCCCTTCTTTAGCTGTGTGTCCAGTTCTCTCCACTTGAGCATGCACTGTGTGTGATCTTGGCTACACTCATGACCCCTCAAACTGGTGTTGATGTTAGACCAATCACTGTGGCCCTCTGCAGTCAGCTTTATATCTTTTGTGCTAAAAAGCTTGCATGCAAAGCAGGACACAGCATTGTTCTGTGGAGAGCAGTGATGGGAATAACGGCGTTATTAATAACATTACTTTTTCCAGTAACGAGTAATCTAATTGATTACTCTTCTCATCTTAATAACGCCGTTACCGTTACTGCCAAAAAAGCGGCGCGTTACTATAACTGATGAAGCTGTTTTTTTTTTCATCAGACCAACTAGATCTCTGAGCGAGAGGCAAATACTTTGTTTACTGTTCTTCCTTGGTTAGTGGGCAGAGCACGAGACAAGCGCATAAATGCTGACGATTGGCTGAGGTAGAGTAAAATGTCATTGTAAGCCAATCAGAGGTAGAGTTAGGCGGGTCTTCGAAAGCACGCATAGTAGTGATGGGCATTCGGCTCTTTTGTCTCAGCTCACTGAGCCGGCTCTTTTGGCTCACAAACGGCTCTTTAAATGACTTTGACTATAATATTTCAATTTTTATTACATAATTATTTAATTTCTATAGGCTAAATTTGTAAAAAATAGAGTCGGCTCTTCAGATATGCGAGATATGGCTCTTAGAGTCGGCTCATTCGCGAATCGCGAACGACCCATCAAAAGCTCATTCGCGAACGAGTCGATCCATCATCACTAACGGCTAACGCTCATGAATTGCGAACGACCCATCATAACGCATAGTCGGACAGGACAGGACACACAAGGAACAACACAAGACAGTCAGTCTTTTTGGTATATTGCTTAACAAGCTTAATTTAATTTTGCCCAGTTGTGGCCTGTTGAGGGGCAATAAATATCAAAAGTTCCAAAACATCTATTGTGTTATTTGCATTGATCCACTATATAAACATAATATCTACATACATGGCATTTGATTGGAGGCTAGTCTCACTTTGTCCCACAACAACATTTTTTTTTTTAGATGTGTGTACAATGTTTCATGTTTCTGTTAATAATGTAGGCCTATTGTATTAAGTGTCCATTTCATTATAATATTCAGATTTATCATAAATAATTGAACATGCACATGTATTTTAAGTTCCGTTAAAGAGGGGTAGAGGTGGGGTCACATTTGAGCATTTAAAATTTAATTTTACTTGAAAGTAACGCAATAGTTACTTTCTTAAGTAACTAGTTACTTTTAAAATTTGTAACTGAGTAACTAATTTAGTTACTTTTTGGAAGAAGTAACTAGTAACTGTAACTAATTACTTTTTAAAAGTAACTTGCCCAACACTGGTGGAGAGTACACTACCCAGCTCCTGTGCACCTTTTCTCCATTAGGGAGAACTTTGAACTGGAGGCTAGTATGAAATGCTCTTCCATCCGGTCCCTTAGGGAAATTAAAATCAGAGCTGACTTTAAAAGGCCCTCTCCGCACAATTTCCACACGATCAGCATCTAAGATGTGAGCTGACCATAGAGCAGGATCAGTTGGAGGGGGCACATATGGCTCTGCAGTATCACTTGGCCCCTCAGATGGCCCCTCAGTGACAGGACTCACTCTGCCTTGAGAAGTGGATGCAGTTGTGTGCCGACTTGTATCTGTACCTGGGCTAGGTGCTGTTGCAGAGTCTGAGCTGGTTGGTGGCTGGTGTTCCTGGCTACAACTGCTGGTTGATGGTTCTTCCTCCTGGCCTTGAGTTGCTCCTTGCATGTATTTTAGCATTGACCCTGCATTTAGAAATACAAGACAAAATATTCAGGGATTCTACTGAAATGCATTTTTGATTGAACCATCAATAACCATCATACTAAAATATTGCACACATTAGTCTTTTATATAGGCCTATGTGTCACTGGAACATTTAAAATTCAAAACTCTATTTTACCTTTAAAAGAGGTCTGATGAGGCACAATATAATAATTCTGTGCATAATTTGTAGGGCTGGGAAAAGATTAATCGCGATTAATCGCATCCAAAATAAAAGTTTGGAGTCAAAAGTCTACATGAATGATATATGTTTGTGTACTGTGTATAATTATTTTGTATATATATAAATACACATTTGCATGTATGTATTTAAGAAATATTTGTTATTTATATATCAAATATTTAAATTTATATATAATATAAATTATATATAAACATATACAGTATATACATGCAAATATTTCTTAAATATATACGTGCATATGTGTGTGTATTTATATATACAAAATAATTATACACAGTACACACACATATATCATGTAGACACAAACTTTTATTTTGGATGCGATTAATCTTTTCCCAGCCCTAATAATTTGACAACTCTGTGAATATGAAAATATACAAACACTGAGATTGTGGTTTTTTTTTTTCTAATTGCAGTTTCACCAACAGATGTCGCTCTTGGGCCTTGGCCTATGAACCTCTTGAAAATGACCGCATTATCCCCATAGAACGACAACGAAAAAACGTATCTAAGCGGTCTTCCTTTTCTTCTCAAACAAACTAACTGCATCTTAAACAGCCCAAGTTTCAAAATTTCCCGGGGGAGAAACCCCCGGACCGCCGTTAAAATAAAAGATTCAACATGCAGGGCTAAAAAAGCCTGCCCCGGATCATTTGCACTACTAGCGACGCGCCCCTGGACATGCATACACGACGCAAGGGCGCCCACGCTACTAAACTAACATTTTTATTTAAAATATTGTCTTACCTGCAAGCGACGCGCGAGTATCATCCCGCTGTCTCTTCTTTTTCCTTTTTTCCGCCCCCGACCCTTGGTGCCTTTTCGAGGCCATGTCTGAGGGCGGTGTCTGCCAAATTTGACATTGATTGAGGCATAATCGAACAGACCACTGGGAGGTGGGGAAGGAGGGGGCACCAGAGGGAGACTGGCACAGGAGATTCACCTTTTTCTCGACTAATTTGGTCTAGGCCTATATTACTTTTGTATTGCTGTTGTATATTAACATGCTTTAGACATATTTTATTTGTTATTTATACTAGTAGCCTATTGTGATGATTTTTCACGACCCAGATTTGTTGGTGCCCACCCCAAGCACTTGGTGCCCTACGCGAAGTGTGTGATGTGCGTGTGCGGAGCGCCGGCCCTGCATGAGATCAATCTCGTTTTAGACCAAATATATGGTGACCGGCCTGAATGCTGAGCGTTTTTAAACGAAAATGCCGTTTTCAAATGTATCCGAATTAATGTAGACACTGCCTTATTAGTTATCTACTTGGTTTTCCTTTGTTTCCTGCCACTTTGTCACCTTGTTTACTCGTAAATTAGATCCCACCTGTTTGTATTTTGTTCGTTATCCTGTCTATTTAAGCTCTTAAGTTCTTTCAGTTCATTATTTGTTGTTTGTGTGTTTACACACTGTTACTGTTAAACGATTGCCATGGTTTAATGAAAACTGACAGAAAAAAAAAGCGAAAAAGCAAAACTTTTTCCAAAGTCCAACAACAGTAAACCTCATCAAATTAGAAATAAGCAGAGCACAAGCAGAGTGAATAATATATGAGGCTCAGTTGGAGACCATTTGTGTCCAGCATATCTACAAAGACTTCTGCAAAAAAGTCTGGAATCTGATTCAGGGAATGATGGGGAAGAATTGTGGACCTCTAATTCAAGACATCAAGCGTCAAGATGAAGTTATAACCACAAAACAAGAAATTGTTAATATCCTTGCAGAAACTTTTGGGAAAAACTCATCCACGGAAAATTGCCTCCCTGCCTTTAAAGCAATTCAGGCTGCAGAAGAAAAGAAATGTTAACTTTTTATCTGATCATTTGGAGTCAATATAACCAACTTTTCACCATGCTGAGGGCCATAAACAGATCACATACAGCTGTTGGTCCAGATAACTTTCACTATCACCTTTTAAAGAATTTTAAATCTTAAATCTTCTAAATCTATCTGGTTCGCTTTTGATAATTTTTAACTCCATTTGAATATCAGAAATGATTCCATCATCTTGGAAAGAAGCAGTGATAATTTCCATCCCAAAATCAGGAAAGGGTCTCAGTGATCCATCCAATTATCGTCCAATTGCTTTAACAAGTTGTTAATGTAAAACTATGGAAAGGATGGTCAATGAACGACTTCTATGCTGGAGTCAAATTGTCTTAAGTGATGCTCTGTGTGGCTTTAGGAGAGTGAGAAGCACCATGGGATCACCTCATTAGCCTGAGAATTACACATGGGATGCATTTATAAGAAAGGAACATGCAATAGCCGTTTTCTTTGATCTAGAAAAAGCTTATGATACAACTCGGAAGTATGGTATTTTAAAGGATTTGCACCAACTTGGTTTCAGAGGACGGCTGCCTATTTTTATTAAAAACTTTTTATTGCAAACTTATCTGACAGATTTTTTTTAAGTCAGAGTAATAAATACTCTCAGATTTACACAAACAAAAATTAGGAGTACCTCAAGGCAGTATTATATTAGTGACTCTTTTTAGTATCAAAATAAATAATATTGCAAATGTAATTGGGAAAATGATGCACTGCAGCCTTTATGGGGATGACTTCTGTATTTGATACAGAGGTAAATTCATGCAACTGACAATTAATAAGTTCTGGTCTACAACAAACTGCTTCAAGTTCTACCAGAAAGACTCAGGTGGCAAGAGAACAATTCGATTTATTTAACAGTTGTATGCAAATTAGTGTCAAATAGATGAAACGATAAAGTTCTTTGTCGTAGGTCCCGTCCGTAGTCCAAATCCGGAGGGTAGCAGACACTTGCAGTTCCAGCCTGAAGATGAAGGCGGGGGCGGAGCCATATCCCCAAAGAACTGAGAAAGGAAATAGATACCCACCAGTTGGAGGATTCCTTTGATGAAGTACCTAAAATATTTAGGCAAAGAAAATTATATTTTTAAAATATACAGACATTGACATAGGTGTTAAAATCATTAAACAGAGCGAATCATTAGGCCATTACCTAAAGCAGCAGTTCTCAAAGTGTGGGGTGCGCCCCACTGGTGGGGAATAGAGACGTGACAGGTGGGGTGCGCCAAACGGGAGGAAATTTTCCTTTTTATGCCTTTATATCTTTATCCAGACATCCCAAATGTCCCGGAAGTTCCGGGAGTCTCTCGCATATTGATAGCGGCTCCTTGACGCCCACAAATGAGATCCAATCTCCCGGAATCTGGAGCAAGACCGCGCACTAGAGTAGAGAGTGACTGCGCGCGCGCGTGTGTGTGTGTGTGTGACTATTAATGCAGCGCGTGTGAGAGCAAACCGTCCTTATAGCTGTGTGTTGCCGCTTATTAGACCGATCACCCCCGGGGGCGACAACAAGTAACAGGAATTCCCCACCCCCAAAAATAATGATTGACGTGACGTCGGCATATTAATTGTAGCGGAACAAACTTTTGCGCCCATAGATATGTAGCCTATGCTTCGCGCCGATGGCCAGGCGCGCTGGAAGCTGTTTCATGCGTAAGTGGGGGCTGAGGGCTGGGTTGGAAAATATGTGACGTCATTATGTTGTGGCTTACGACAAGACATGAAATTTCTCTGAACATTGAACATGATTTGAGAGTGGCAGTATCAATTTGCAACCCTGCTTTAAGAAATTGTGCAATGCAAAACAGGCTCATTGCAGTCACTAATGCAGGGATAAATAGACCTGTCTTGCCAAATGGATTTCTCTTCTTTTCTTTTTTTAACAGATTGCAAAGTGGAACTTTTATTTATTTTCTATTTTTGAGGCACTTTTATTTTCTCTATTTTTGAATTTCATGCAAGTTATGACACAGATGCACTTCATTTTCTTTATTTTTGAACTTGCTGTTATTTGATGTAGATAGTTAATTTGTATTTAGATACAACTTGTTACTATACTGATACTACTTGTTACTTCAATAAATTGGAACATTTTAAGCTTGTTACGTATTTCATAAGCATTGTGTCGGGGCGATGGGGGCAGGTGGGGCTTGAAAACTCCCCCTTGTCCAAAGTGGGGAATGACCGAAAAAGTTTGAGAACCACTGGCCTAAAGTGTTGTGAGTAATGCCACGTAGACTGTGAAAGACTGCCACGTTAGGCCAGAGTACGAAAAGCCGCGTAGGCCATGTATACGGCCACGGTAGGCTGAGGTAAGAGAAAGGCAGAGTTGGCTGTGAAAAAGGCAGTGTGCGAGTGTAGAATATTTTATTATTTAGAAAATAAGTAATATAATATAATATAGCTATATGTTTGTACACTATTATTTCCTCTGTGGGTGACTTTGGTTTGACTTTCTGAAGCCTGCAGAAGGCCCGGAATATTGCTTGCAGCTGTAAATTATATTCTAGTATGTCACATGGTACAATACCTTTTACTCAAGAATATCTATAGGGTGTGTTATTTTTGGAAAAGGATGTATGGTATATATGTGTGAGCTGAGTAAAAATCTGGAGTTGTCTTCTGCAGAAGATGCCCGGCTTTGTTGTAAAATAGTCTAAAATTTCTGGCATCAAAGATCTCTGAAAAGGTATTTTTCACAAAAGAGAGAAACCACAACACAAGAAGGCTACATAGGTAATGAAAAGGGGCCCACGTTAGGCCATGGTGTTGAGAAGACGGCGTGGGTGCGTGAGTCAGCCTCGATGGACAGAATGGAAAAAGCAAGACGCATAATCTGTGAAATGAAATAAGTATGGGAAACTGCCTCCACAACCAGAAGTTTGTATAGATAGTATACTTACCGCATGAGATTTAAGTATAAGGAGTTTATGATATGCTGTAAACTTACCTGATGCTTGTTAAGGAACAAAGTTATCTTTATGGTTAGCAAAAGAGAATGTGAGTAATATAAAATATAGTTTAGGTCTGAGGTTCAGTATAGTGAGTCACGTTAGACGGAGGTGCATGAAGACTGTGCTTGAGGACCCTTCACCCGTGGAGTTAGAGGGGTTGCTTAGGCCCTGAGTGGGGTAGATTGGGAATTAAAGTGATTTTAGAATTTTAGAGCATATGAAAAACACCACCACCAGTAGTTTGAATTAAGAATGTACCTATGAAATGACTTGAGAGAGCTTGCTGAGCATTCCTGATGGTTTGAGCATCGCATCTTATATAGGATTCGAATGCTGAAGAAGACCATCTGCCCAGGAGCTTGATTGACGAGGATGGAATCCTGCGTTCAGCTGCCGTTGTAGCAGCACCGGTTCTGAATGAATGTCCGGTATACAGATGAGATGATAGCCCGCAGTTCTGAAGGAATGTCACTAGATGAGTTCTAAACCATTCCCTTGATATGGAAGATCCGTTGGGGGGGATGAATAGGGCAGAGTGATTAGGGGTGCTGCAGGGTCGTGAAATAAAGGGGCAGTAGTTATTGTTAATGTCTATGACATAAGTATTTGATACATCAGAAAAGCAGACCTTAATATTTGGTACAGAAACCTTTGTTTGCAGTTACAGAGATCATACGTTTCCTGTAGTTCTTGACCAGGTTTGCACACACTGCAGCAGGGATTTTGGCCAACTCCTCCATACAGACCTTCTCCAGATCCTTCAGGTTTCGGGGCTGTCGCTGGGCAATACGGACTTTTAGCTCCCTCCAAAGATTTTCTATTGGGTTCAGGTCTGGAGACTGGTTAGGCTACTCCAGGACCGTGAGATGCTTCGACCCATCTTCAATGCTCTTACTGAGGGAAGGAGGTTGTTGGCCAAGATCTGGCGATACATGGCCCCATCCATCCTCCCCTCAACACGGTGCAGTCGTCCTGTCCCCTTTGCTCCATGCTTCACGGTTGGGATGGTATTCTTGGGGTTGTACTCATCCTCCTTCTTCCTCCAAACACGGTGAGTGGAGTTTAGACCAAAAAGCTCTATTTTTCTCTCATCAGACCACATGACCTTCTCCCATTCCTCCTCTGGATCATCCAGATGGTCATTGGCAAACTTCAGACGGGCCTGGACATGCGCTGGCTTGAACAGGGGAAACTTGCGTACGCTACAGGATTTTAATCCATGACGGCGTAGTGTGTTACTAATGGTTTTATTTGAGACTGTGGTCCCAGCTCTCTTCAGGTCATTGACCAGGTCCTGCCATGTAGTTCTGGGCTGATCCCTCACCTTCCTCATGATCACTGATGCCCCATGAGGTGAGATCTTGCATGGAGCCCCAGACAGAGGGAGATTGACCGTCATCTTGAACAACTTCCATTTTCTAATGATTGCACCAACTGTTGTTGCCTTCTCACCAAGCTGCTTGCCTATTGTCCTGTAGCCCATCCCAGCCTTGTGCAGGTCTACAATTTTACCTGATGTCCTTACACAGCTCTCTAGTCTTGGCCATTGTGGAGAGGTTGGAGTCTGTTTGATTGAGTGTGTGGACAGGTGTCTTTTATACAGGTAACGGGTTCAAACAGGTGCAGTTAATAAAGGTAATGAGTGGTGAACAGGAGGGCTTCTTAAAGAGAAACTAACAGGTCTGTGAGAGCCGGAATTCTCACTCGTTGGTAGATGATCAAATACTTATGTCATGAAATAAAATGCAAATTAATTACTTAAAAATCATACAATGTGATTTTCTGGATTTTTGTTTTAGATTCCGTCACACACAGTTGAAGAGTACCTACGATAAAAATTACAGACTTCTACGTGCTTTGTAAGTGGAAAAACCTGCTAAATCGGCAGTGAATCAAAAGCCCTATTCTGATGGGATAAGTATTACCTGGGGACCACGTGTGATTTAGAAATTACTCCCCAACACACTTGATTTCGTGTGGCGCATTCGCACGGGGTAAGTGAAGCCTGTGATTTTACTCGAATTTACTGACTTATCTCCCGGATATGATGTCAATAGGTTATTGCTTGGAAATGTCTTGTAGTTATAGGTCTAGCTGTATGATATGTCATAAACAGAATAATGTTCCTTACCGCATGCAGCTATGTCATTCATCTCCATCAAATCATTATTTTTGTTTTTGCTCTTCTGATGGTTTTCAGCTTTCACTTTCTGCAAATTGTATAGTTGTATGGTGTAGGCTATAGCTATTTGACACAGCACCCAAAATACTATCAAAACACTCCATTACTCGCGAAAGACTGATAAAAAAAGCGCACAGGAAACAAAAACTTTGAAAAAATTATATACGACCCCGCAAAATCACAGAGATGCCGATTCGCGCGGGACTAATATTATTACAGGACCTCGGTGTTCGGCAAAATATGATAGGTCATTTGCGGGGGAATTTTTACTTTACAAATTACAGATATGGCCGATTTGCACGGGATTAAGATCACAGACAACCTCTGGAATTATTACAAATGACTAGAGGTCACCAGGTAATACTTATCCCGTGCGAATAGGGCTAAATACTTGTTCTCCCCACTGTATATAGGCTAATTTCTACTTCAGATGACTTTTTTGCTCTCTGGGAAACTATGATAATAATATCCCCACTGTTTAGTCAAATCAAATCTATTTTTTGGCTTTTAGTGACATCAGTGTTAATTTTGTCAGCAAATTTTGATTTAGTTTTAGTCTTAGTCTTTTGACTAAAATGCCATTTAGTTTTAGTCATATTTTAGTCATCTGAATTGTTTTAGTTTTAGTCTAGTTTTAGTCGACGAAATACAATAACATTTTAGTCGACTAAATCTACAGTAGATTTAGTCGACTAAAATATAATGGGTTTAGTTCAATTGTAATGTGTTAATTTAGAATTTCTCTAAAATTTCCAAACCCATACTCCCGGAGAAAACATCTATTAACCTATTAATATGAATGATTTTTAAGTTTGAACATGCAATACAGATACAGATTTAACTGCTGTTACTTAAAAAATATCTTAAAATGAAATAAAACCACTTTTCCTAAAGTACAACACAGTCTTCTTTACAATGAATGATATATTCATTCCTTTTAACTACTTACACATCATTCTTTATTCTTTCAAGCAGACATATTTATTTGTATGAATTAAATATAATTAATCCTTATTAAAGCTATTAACAAACAGTGAATGCTTTTCTCTTTTTCTTTTGTTGCTTGATCAAAATTAAGGACACGGACCGCATTAGGTTTATTGACACTGTCACTTTAAGACGTCGGATCATGTCCAATGACATGCGGATACAATTGCACTGATGCACATCCGACACACTCACAGTTTAAGACATAACCAGCATAGTTTACATGAATACTCTCCAAAAAGGACATTTAGACATACTGTTGTGTATTTCTCCATTCAGACACGAAAGAGAGCTCAATTCAGTAGCCTACTCGCGCGCTGTAGGTGTATTGTGCATGACTGCACGCTTCGGGTTAGGTGTGTGCGCACAGAAAACTGCACCGAATAGAGCTCTTTTTTGCATCGTCACTCTTATTCAGAGATCTATATGTCTGCCCTACTCATTCTCCCAGACGTTCACATTTTTTTAACGTTTTATGACCGCGGGGTAGATCACGTTACAGTAGCCTACAAATGTGCGCATCTACCACACACGCAGGACATCAGTTCTGACGGATCGCTTCCCAAATCGTCACTATCTAACATTTTCGTCTAGTTTTTATTCGTTGACGAAAATGTCAATAGATTTTCGTCATAGTCTTTGTCATTCAAAACTAGGTTTTATTTAGTTATCGTCTCGTTTTCGTCTGTGAAAAAATGTCGTTGACGAATAATTTTCGTCGTTATTTTCGTCAACGAAATTAACACTGAGTGACATGCTTTTTAATTACATATGAAAGCTGCAGTCTGTAACTTTTGGCACTCTAGCGGTAAATAAAATTGCTGGCGTCTTGGTATCCTACTGTGCTACTCCGCAGCGTGCCGAGTGCCGACGCGAACCAGTCAGGGGCCATTCACATAAGCCGTTTTATGCGCGTGCATATTTGTTATTACAAATGTAGGAGCGACGCGCTCATAATAGATGCCGCAAGCGCACAGCAGGGTCAGGGACCTGGATATTGGATAAAGTGCGCTGGCCCAAAAAAGGTTGAGAACCACTGGTTTAGGAGGTTAAATGTGATGGGGTAAATATTGGAAATTGACACGTCCTTTTCTATTGACATTTTAAGGTTTCCAACACTGGCGCAATCTCTGCCAGTATTCATCTCCGATCTCGAAGGTTCTGGTTTCTTGCAGCTTTGTTACCATTCGGTTAGACAGAACCATTGTTGAAGAAGTCTTCCAAACACGTCACACACTGAGTTTCATCTTGTTTTGCACGATTGAATAAGCTGGTGTTTCGGAAGTTTCATTTGTTCTTATTTTCACCTCAAGTGCCTTGTATGTAGGGATGTTGTGGTTGAAGTGTCTGACAAGCTGCCTAGCTGTAATGATAACCCGATGCACAAACGCATTTAAACCACCAGCAACGTCATTAAACAACGTCATTAACCACCAGCTGCAGTTTATGTCCAAAACAGGCTATTTAGTCCCATTGCACCCATCCGGGAGAGTTTGCTGCCACAATGTTTGTGACTTAACACATGCAGACACTTTCCCAGTCCCCAAGTCTCCACCACATCAATTAATTTTGGTGTGAGGTTGTCAGCTGTGTTTTGGCCTGGCAAACTTTCTGTTAGTAGGACAGCTGATTTAGCTTTTCAGTCCTCGTTGATAAAGTACTCCCACTTCAGAAGTCACTACTAATGAGTTGAATCTGGAGTGTTTGATTTAGGGAGGAATACAAAATGTGCACTAGATGTGTAGTTTTCTTATTTTCCAATGACATGATTATGACAGCTGACAACCACATTGCCCTCATGTCACAATATACATCTGAGTTTCTTAGTTTATTTCTGTCCTTAGTCTGCATTTTTATGTATAGTATAGTAACATGTATTTAATAGTGTCGTTGAAAACTAAAAAGTGTTGAAAGTCCTGAAAAATTGCAGACAACTCTTTCAGTAGACTTATTTCAGTAGGCTTTGATGCTTTAAGTTGTTTTTTATGTCTGCTGTTTTGTGCCATTAAAGTGTTGTTAACTTGTATTCGTCTGTTTTCGCCTTAGACCTGATGCCGTTGAAAGAGGAGAGTCAAGAACCGAATGGAATGGAAGAGAAAGATCAGTATAAGAAACATCATGATTTCATGACTGGAAAGAAATCCACAGTGATGGAAAAGACTCGCTCACGAAAAAGAGCTCAAAAGACCAAACCTAACAGTTATTTCACTTGCCGTCTATGTGAAAAAAAAAAAGTCAAAAACGAAACCTTGAAATCCACATGAGAGTTCACACTGGAGAGAAGCCTTTCACATGCCAACAGTGTGGAAAGAGTTTCACTCAAATACAAAGCCTTAATGTCCACATCAGAATTCACACTGGAGAGAGTCGTTTCACCTGTCAACAGTGTGGAAAGAGTTTCACTCAAAAACAAAACCTTAATGTCCACATGAGAATTCACACTGGAGAAAAGCCTTATACTTGCTCTCATTGTGGACAGAGTTTTGCACATAAAAACACCCTTAATTCCCACATGAGAATTCACACTGGAGAAAAGCTGTTCATATGTGATCAATGTGGAAAGCGCTTCACAACAGTTGTAAATCTTAGGTATCACATTATCATTCACACTGGAGAGAAACCACTCATTGGAAAAAGACCGTTCACATGTGATCAGTGTGGAAGGATTTTCACACGTAAAGTAACCCTTAATTGCCACATGAGGATTCACTCAGGAGAGAACAGTTGTATATGTCATCACTGTGGAAATTGTTTTAGTCATAAAAGTAGCCTCAGCACTCATATGAGACTTCACACTGGAGAGAAACATTTCATCTGTAAACTGTGTGGCAAGAGTTTTTCACAAAACGGAAATCTTAAGGCTCACACGAGTACTTGCACTGGAGAGAAGCGGTTCACGTGTTGAAAATGCTGTCTTGCTGTGAAATGCTACTATGTAACTGAATGATTATACATATAATTACAAAAACTGAATGTAATAAGAACATTACACCGCATTCTTTCCTTGCATTTTTAGTGAGAGAATGAATTGGTAATGTCTTCAATCTAGACATTTATATGGCTACTGGGCTCATCTGGTAGTTTTTTAGATCTGCAGGTGCTTCACCACTGATCCTGCCTCACCGCTAATTGCATGATGGGGACTACTTCCAAGTAGTATTTGCCCATTGCAAAATGTGTCCAGAGAGCAAAGAGATGACAAAGGTAATGTTTGCTCGAATCTTGGAGAAGGGATGCGGCTGCCTCTCTATCTAGTATGAACAATGTAGCAGGAAGCCACTGCAATCCACTGACATACCTATCATCATTCATGCCAACCCCTACCTCCCCTTTGTGGTGGAAGTAGATGTCGCCAGACTCGCCACCTTAGGCATTGGAGCAGTGTTGTCTCAGCAGCAGAGGAATCTGTCCATGCGCATACTTCAAAAAGCTCTCCCCAAAAGTGCAGAACTACGACTTTGGTAACCGTGAGCTCCTTGCTATCAAGCTGGCACCAGAAGCGTGGCGTCACTGCCTGGAGGTCCTAGTGATCACGGACCATCGCAACCTAGAATACCTTCACAACACCAAATGGCTGAACCCTCTCCAGGCCCAGTTGGGCATTGTTCTTCATGTGATTGAACTTCACTGTATCCTACCGTGCATCCAAGAACACTATTAGGGACTTTAAGCAACAGCCTCTGGTGGAACGGCAACAGCATTCTGTTGTTCTATTCTAACTGCTACTTCACGACGTTCTACTGTAACCGTCTACTACGGGGGAACAGCTGATTTGCCGTAGTCGTTACTACGTGACAGATTAAGAAAGTTAATGTTATGATTTAGGTTATGTGGCATTATAATCGTTTCTGTATATTATTAAATGCCAAAATCAATCCTTCTCTTACTTTTTAAAATCAGTTTATTTTTTGTATTTTGTCTGATGATTAAATTATCCCCTATGCCGTCCTCTTTACTGTTGCTTAGTGATTTTTGCGCTCTTTAGCTACGGCAGTTAACCGTTTACTTCCGGCTGCCGTTGCCGTTCTATCAGCAGCTGTTGCTTAAAGTCCCTATTGTCAAGATTACACTCCTGACGCTCCCAGCTATTCGTCACTCACACTTACCTGAGCTCTAATCAAGCTTACCTATTTCCCTTTATCCCTTCATCACTGACACTATATCACCGCAGCACAGACACACAGTCAGCGTCTGGTCTCTCCATTGTATTACCCTGTAAAACTGTATGAGTAAGACAAAAGAAAGAATCTTCATGACCAATTTGAGACTTTCAGTGTATTGTTTATCTGGATGTTCATGTCCTTCATGTGTCCTCGTCTTTGCTCTTACTCTCTGCAAGATCACAACTGAGTTACTTCCAGTTAAATATCCTTTTCAGTTTCTGTTGTATTCCACCAGTACCTGATGAATTGTGTGCAGTACAGCTGTGGCAAATATATTGGCAGTGACAATTTTGTTTCACAAAATTTGCTGCTTAAGTATTTGTATATTATATTTTTCACATGTTTCTATGGTATACTATAAAACAATACAGGCTTTATTAGCAAAAACATTCAATATATGAAAAGAGTCAATGTTTACAGTGTTGACCCTTCTTCATAACCTCTGCAATTCAGTCTGGCATGTTGGATATAAGCTTGGGCCAAATCCTGACTAATTGGCGACCCATTCTTGCCTTATTAGTGCTCAGAGTTTATCACAATTTTGGGGCTTCTGCTTGTCCACTTGCCTTTTGAGGATTGACCACAGGATCTCTATGGGATTAAGATCCGGGGAGTTGCCTGGCCACAGATCCAAAATTTTAATGTAATGAATGCCAAGCCACTTCATTATGATGTGATGTGACTTGACATGAAGGTCAAGTATGGTAGCCCATACTTGGAATTTGTCCTCTGCCTTTAACCCATGCAGGTTAGTCCACACTCATTAGGAGTAGTGAGAACGCACCATGTCAGCCATTTGCACCCGGGGAGCAATTGGGGGCTAGGTGCTCAAGGGCACCTCAGTTGTGTGTATTGAGGGTGGAAGAGAGTGCTGTTCATTCACTCCCCAACCTACATTTTGCTGTCGGTATTGAGAATCGAACCCACAACCTTTGGGTTACCAGTCTGACTCTCTAACCGGCCTTGACTGCCCCAATTATCACTCTCGTCTTGTGACATGGTGCTCCATTATGCTGGAAAATGCACAGATCATCACCAGTTTGCTCCTGGATCGTTGGGAGAAGTTGCTGTTGCAGGAAGTTTTGATAACATTCTTTATTCCTGGTAGTGTTTTTGGGCAGAATTTTGAGAGAGCCCATTCCCTTAAATAAAATAAGCAACCCCAAACATAGATGGTCTCAGGATGCTTCACTGTTGGCATGACACAGGACTCATGGTAGTGTTCCCCTTTTCTTCTCTGGACAATTGATTTTCCAAATGTCCCATACAGTTGGAAGGGGGCTTCATCAGAGAAAATAACTTTGTCTGCTGTCTAACCCTTTTGCTGCCCTTCTTGACACCAGGCTGTTGTCCAAAAGTCTTGGTCTCACTGTGTGTGCAGATGCATCACACTCACTTGCTGCCAATATTGAGCATCTCTGCACTGGTGGTGATATGATTCCATAGCTGACTCCTCATGAGGAGATGGTCCTGGTGCTAGCTGGACACTCTGGGACATCCTGAAGCCTTCTTCACTGCAGTTGAACCTCTCTCCTTGAAGTTCTTGATGATCCGGTAAATTTATCTTTCAGGTGCATATTCTTTGCAGCAATTTCCTTGCATATGAGGCCATTTTGATGCAAAGCAATGATGGCTGCGCATCTTTTTTTTTTTTTTTTAGGTAACCATTGCCAACACAAGAACACAATGATTGGAAGCACTTCTTCCCTCCTTTTATAGAAATCAGTCTGCTCGTATGAGTGATTTCCCCTGACTAGTACTCCACACTTTTCCATTCTTTTTTTTCAGCCAATTAAGCTTTTTGCAATTATTTAAAATTCATCTGATCAATCTGCAAAATCTAGAAAAGATGTGAATCAACACCCAAACAACTGAAGCAAACAATTTTGCTAAACAAAATTTGTCACTGCTAATACTTTTGGCCTCGGCTGTAGGTTCACACTTTACAACATCAGAAAAATCAGACCCTTCCTGTCATAATACATGGAAAATACTATGGAAACTAGCATGTATAAACTGTAATTAAACAATTGAATAATAAAAAAGGATTTTATGCCTGTATGATATTATGCTGGACCAGCGTGTTTTGAAAAATGGATGGATGATTGATTCTGCTGGAGAGATGCGGGAATTCATTCAGTCTGCGACTCTCACAGTGCATTATACCTATTTATCTAGCCGTTGAGCGTACATCGGTTGTACATTCGTAACTGCGGTGCATTTTGGAATTGAATGAGTGCACTCAATAGCGTACACTATGGTCTCGGACAACACTAAAAATGTCTGTCCCCTCAAATAGTGCCCTATTTAAGGGTATATGGGGCGATTTCAAACACAGCCTAAGTATGATCCAGAACACAGCAGCAAGTCTGGTCTTCAATCAGCTGAAGAGAACCCAGTTCACACCCCTCTTGATCTCACTCCACTGGCTCCGAGTAACAGCCAGTCCCCACACCTTAAAAACAATGCACTTATTTACACACACACACACACACACACACATATTTTTCTTCCTTGCATTTCTCTTCTTCTCTATCTTGCTTGCTTGTCTTGTCTAATTAACCTGGCATTGTATAATACTATTATTGTTGGCTCTTTTTAAATCACCTTGGATAAAAGCATCAGCTAAATGACTTTACAAACTTGTATAGAAAAGAGAAAACAGCCCTCATTGACCACCTGAGCAGTTTCCACAGCAAAAGCATGACGTCCTCTTCCCCAGCTGAGCAGAATTAAGAGGAACATTTGACGGTGTCCCGGTTGTTCTGCGTTTTACTGTTTGCTGGACCACTTGTACAGGGGCGGTGGGAATTTGAAATGGATTTAGCCTGATTGGCAGCAGATTCAATCTGGCTTGCTATCGTAACAGCTCTGCCCAGTGTAATATCAGTTTATAGTAAAAGTCTCTTAAATATTCATGGACTAAGCACATTCTCTACAAACTAATTTAAAAAAAAAAATTTAGGTAACCATTGCCAACACAAGAACACAATGATTGGAAGCAATTCTTCCCTCCTTTTATAGCAATCAGTCTGCTCGTATGATCCAATCAGAATGATAGAGTGATTTCACCTGACTAGTACTCCACACTTTTCCATTCTTTTTTTTTCAGCCATTTAAGCTTTTTGCAATTATTTAAAATTCATCTGATCATTCTGCAAAATCTAGAAAAGATGTGAATCAACACCCAAACAACTGAAGCAAACAATACCGGGGCGGCAGTGGCTCAGTGGTTCATGTGGGTTGTCTACAAACCGGATTCCACCTGACCAAGTGTCGAGGTGTCCATGAGCAAGACACCTAACCCCAGCTGCTCCCGACTAGCTGGATGGCGCCTTGCATGGCTGCCGTCGCCCGTCGGTGTATGAATGAGTGAGTGAGTGAATGGGTGAATGGGTGAATGTGAGGCAAATGTAAAGCGCTTTGGTGGCCATTGGGTCTGTGAAAGCGCTATATAAATGCAGTCCATTTACCATTTACCATAATCGTAAATAATTTCATCAGTACTGGCAGTGAACTCAAATGAAACAACAAGCTATATTAGCTTTTGGCACAAAGTAGGCTTTCAATGCTGTGTTTTTCTTCCGGCCAGGCATGCCGTTACATCAATAACTAGTTGGTAATTTAAAAAAAAAATCAGAAGCCATGTTCTGAACGGCATAGCAGGGTCACCGGGGCAACGCTGTTAGCAACAGCCATCTTTATGACCAACGATGGCGAAAAAATGCTTAATCCTTCAGTTTGCAGTATCTGATCATATCAGACATAATAATCATGACTTCTTGAACATAAATCACTTTGAATAATAAAAAGAACTTAAATGTGCTTATCACCGGCTCAAATCACTCTGCTCTCCCCTGTTACAAAAGAAAGGAAATAAGCTTTAAAAAAAAAAAACTCTTAATACAAGATTAAGCAGGGCCTTGGCATCCATGACAAATAAAAACTTATTTCATACTGGGTCTGTTTCAGATTCCCAATTATATTACCTGTTGCAGCAGTCATACTGAAACTGAACGAGACAGTGACATTACAACATTTTTTAAACAAGGTGAAAATCAAGAGCAATTTGCTGATAAACAAACCCAAGAGTCCTCTGTGGCTTCTTTGTAATGCTACGTTCACACCGGACGCGAATAGCGCGTCAAATTCGCGCCTACCGCGTCTAGTTATACGCTTGACCACTTTGAATCCATTCGCGCGTCAAGAGCGAAATTGACGCACGTATAAAACAAAACTTTGAAGCGAAATTTACGCGCGTCTGAATCGAAACCCGTTGGCGGCCATCTTTTTTTATGTTGATCGAGCATTCATCGAGAGAGTCATCGCTCTGTATTTGCTCTGAATAGCACATATTCTGAATACGAGAGCAGAACGGCGGCGTAGGGGTCATCGTCGCCGTATTTGTGTCCACCAGACCCTTCAAAGGCGAACCCAGTGTGGCGAGTTTCACCATTTGCTCGCTCCAGGAGCTGCGCCTGGATGACGGCCGCTGTCAGCGGTACTTCCGCCTGTCCCGCACACATTTGCTCTCTCCAGGAGCTGCGCCTGGATGACGGCCGCTGTCAGCGGTACTTCCGCCTGTTCCGCACCCAGCTTGATGACCTGTTGTCCCGCATCGGAGCGAGGATCACCCTCGCCCTCATCCACCTAATCTGTCATTTATTTTTGTTTTGATGATAAATGGAGCCAGCCTCCAAAAGTGATTAATCTGTCCTGTGATTTTTTTCTCTCTCACACACATCACTGTCCAGACACGAATGTTGGTTGTCTTTACATTATAATAATATTTCATATAGGCCTAATCTAGATATGGAATAAATAGCATTCAATACAAAATGAATATGTCTCATAGGCCTATATTGAAATCAAGTTTTATGTGATAAAATATTTGCTTTGTTGTGCATTAGAACTACATTAGAACCACCGTCAAATTACAAAATAATTTATTGAAGCATCCAGATACTTCACCACGTGACAGCAGCAAGCAGCTAGGCTCCTGATTGGTTAACGCGGCGCGAATTGACGCAGAAGTTCACATTTTTCAACTCGGGCGGGAGACGCGAATTCGCGTCAAACGCGTGAATGTACAAAATGCACCATTCGCGCGTAACGCGCCAGACGCTCAATTCGCGCCGCAGGAATTTTTTACGTGCGTAACGCGTCTTTGCATTGACTTAACATTGAAATCACTCGCGCCTGACGTGCTATTCGCGTCCGGTGTGAACGTAGCATAAGGATATTTTTCCATACATGCCAAGTGTAAATCTGACAGGTCTTCTGTGGAAATAAACACATCAAGGTGTTGCACATGATATTGGTGAAATAAACTTGTCAGATAAACATCGGCATATAAAAAAATAGCAGGCAATTTCTTGTAGCAGGCAGAGGTTTATGTCTTGGCAAATCGCATCAATGATGGCCGTTGTGCATAGAACAGCTTCTGCAAACTACAAAATGAAGTCATGAAAACCAGGCATAAATCACATTTTAAATATTAGCGAATGTGCATTATAATGAGTAAAAAAGTACAAATTCCCCATATTAATTGCCATCTTGTTGTAAACAGTCTGATAAAGTCCTAGTTTTCCCTTTGTTATCATAAATTAGCTTTTTTTTTGGGAACAGAAATGTTTATACAAGTTAACAATCAGACCGATAATTAATACATTTCATATTTTTGTCCTGAACTTGGAAATGAGTTGCCGTTGTTACGTTCAAAGAGATCAAAGAGGAGATCGAAGACACGCAGCAGAGAAATTACCAGGCACAGCAAGATCACTGTTTGTGATGCTCGAAATAAAGAAAAAAATATTGAATACATTCATAATTGAATGTTTGGGATGCTCTGGATCGGCGTATACGACAGCATGTTACAGGTCCTGCCAATACCAAGCAACTTCACACAGGCATTGAAGAGGAGTGGACCAACATTCCACAGGCCACAACCAACAACTTTTCTTTTTTTTGAATCGGACCCCAACCAATACAGTAAAACTGCACATTTTAGAGTGGCCTTTTATTGTGGACAGCCTAAGGCACACCTGTGCAATAATCCTGCTGTCTAATCCGCATCTTGATATGCCTGTGAGGTGGATGGATTATCTCGGCAAAGGAGAAGTGCTCACTAACACAGATTTAGACAGATTTGTGAACAATATTTGAGAGAAATAGGCCTTTTGTGTACATAGAAATGGTCTTATATCTTTGAGTTCAGCTCATGAAAAATCGGGGCAAACAGTGTTGCGTTTATAATTTTGTTCAGTGTATGACAAATCCACCTGCTAAATGTGAACGTGAGAGACAAGAGAAGAGGCATTCATCATCTACCATCTATGCAATATTCAATAATTTAACCATAGTTTTTTAAGAATTGTACCTTTTCAATAGTCTTTCAACCAATCCATTAGTATGTGGATGGTATGGAGCACTTAAAATTATTTTAATTTTGAGTAACTGACAGACACCCATATTGATATACAGTGTAAATAAAACAATGGGAAGTATATTTTTCCAATTTCTAAAACAAACAAAACAAATCATTAAGTAAACGTTGTTCACAAATTCTGTGCCTTGATCAATCAACAGCATTTTGGGAGGACCAAATTTGTAAAACGGTTTTAACAATACATTCTGTGACGACCTCAGCACTTTTTAATAGAAAAGCTTAACACCACTTTGTGAAATAATTTATCATTACAAAACTTATTGTAAGTAAAGCTTAATTTAAGACATTTTAAGAACCTGTGATATGCCACACCTGTGCAAATACAGAAAAGAAAAAGATACATACAGGCATAATAGAAATAAGATGATTTTTTTTTTTTTTTTTTTTTTTTTTTTTTAGGATCCCCATTAGCTGATGCAACAAGATGCATCCGCTACTCTTCCTGGGGTCCACACAAAAATACATAACACGAATAAAATGCACTACACAATCAATACAATATTAACATATTACAAAATGTACACAACCAATGCCATAGCTGCCAACTCTCACGCATTGGCCGTGAGACACCCGCATTTGATTGGTTTCACACGCTCACACGCCACACTCCCGATTTCTCACGCTGAAGTGTCAACCCGGGCGGTCAAATGCCTGGAAGATGAGTTTATCTATATATCTACCTGTTGAGCCACTCGTGATCGACTAGTTATACCGCAAATTCGTTAAAAATCTCCCGTTATCTAGAGCGAGCGTGCATGCGAGACAGAGATTGTGCTCCAAACCGCGTAGAGCGAGCGAGAGACCTTGCGCGAGCGAGACCCCCCCCCCTCCAACAAATCTCACTCGTGTCTTCCCCCCCCCCCCCCGTCAACAAATCTCACGCCGAGCAAAACTCAAAAGTTGGCAGGTATGCAATGCACAATCATACACTAAAACAAATTCTCGTGGAATACAAATATACATATATATAGACATATATATATATATGTAAATACGTACACACACTCATATATACACACACACACATATACACACACACACACACACACACACACAATATGCTTTATCCACTACTATAAGCTAACATAAAAAATTCCTTAACTTGTTTTTTAAAACCAATATTATTTTGAGTTTTAAAAATATGACCTGGAAGAGAGTTCCATTCAACCATAGCTCTATACAGCACTGTACGTTGTTTTGAGTTTGTTCTGGATTTTGGAATAATATATTTACCAATGACGGCATGCCTCGTGAGATATGTATGAACATTAGAACTCAGAGTAAGTTGCCTATACAGACAGTCAGGAGTTTTCCATACATTAATTTTGTTTATAAAGCCAAGAAGGGATGCCTTTAACCTCCTATCAACCGGTAACCAGAAGAGTTTGCCATGCATTTTGTTAACATTAGCCCTTATTGTACAGCAAAGGGCTAAACGAGCAGCTAAAATTTGTTTGATAAAACAAAATACAACAATAAAATAAATCTAAAAGAAAAGGCACTAGAGAACAGATACTGTTTCAAAGTGCATAGTGAGTTGATTGCTCATAGTTTGTCAAGAATAGAGTTCCATAGCTTGGGACCGAAATGACTAAAGGCTGACTCACTGATTTTCAGCCGTGTTTTTGGCACAACCAAACAGTTATTACTGGGTGTACTATCGGATGTATTGGATCTTGCTGGAGTATATTTATTCAACAAATGAAGACATTTAAAAACTAATGATACTATAATAATATATAAATTCTGAATGATACTATAATAATAATAATAAACTAACATTTCAAAGCGCTTCACAAAAATAAGAAAGAAATAAGAAAAATACAACATTATAAAAGAAAAGCATTCATAAAAGAGAAATATATTCAAATATACAATACAAATATAAAATGTTATCACAAGAGTTCCATAGAAAAAAATTGTTAAAGTAGTCAAATAAAAGCTACCCAAAAAGTAAGTTTTGAGGGAAGCTTTAAAAACATTCAGAGAATCTGCTTGCCTAATCTCTGAGGGCAGAGAGTTCATTAGTCAAGTCAAATATATTTATATAGCGCTTTTCACAATACAGATTGTATCAAAGCTGCTTCACAGTATCAATCAAAACAATTTAACAGTGTTTGTTTATTACTAGAAAAGACATCCAAGTTTGGTAGAGCTGATCAGTGGTATGATGGGTCATTTAATTTGAATATCCCCAACTGAGCAAGCCAAAGGCAACAGTGGCAAGGAACCGAAAAACTCCATCAAGTGACCCGATGGTGTCCTAAAACTCCTTCAGATGACCCAATGGAGAAAAAAAAAACCTTGGGAGAACCCAGGCTCAGTCGGGGCCAGTTCTCCTCTGGCGTTTATGAAGAAGAGGCCGAATTTACAGTAACTGTAAGATTAAAAATTTTATATGAATGCCTGGCTAAATAGATGCATCTTTAGTCTAGTTTTAAACTGGGAGAACGAGTCTGAGCAACGAACAATATCAGGAAGGCTATTCCAGAGCTTCGGAGCTAAATGTGAAAATGCTCTCCCTCCTTTGGTGGATCTGGATATCCTAGGAATGACCAGAAGCCTCGAATTTAGTGATCTTAAAGAGCGCGATGGATTATAGGGCGATAGAAGGTCCATTAAATAGACTGGAGCTAAACCATTCAGAGCTTTATAAGTCAAAAGCAAGACCTTGTAATTAATACGGAACTTTATAGGTAACCAATGAAGTGATGATAGAATCGGTGTTATATGATCATATTTTCTTGATCTAGTAAGAACTCTAGCGGCTGCATTTTGCACTAACTGTAGCTTGTTTATTGAAGATGCAGGACAACCAGCTAATAAAACATTACAGTAATCTAGTCTCGAGGTCATGAATGCATGAACTAACTTTTCTGCATCAGAAACTGATAGCATATTACGTAGCTTAGCAATGTTTCTAAGGTGGAAAAAGGCTGTTTTTGTAACATATGAAATATGCTTTTCAAAAGACAGGTTGCAGTCTAATGTAACACCCAGTTCTTTTACTGTAGCGGATAAAGTAACAGGGCATTCTAATATGTTAAAGTCGTGCTGTGAAAGGTTTTGTGGACGGTTTTTAGAACCGATAAGGATTACCTCTGTCTTGTCTGGATTTAATAAAAGAAAATTACGCATCATCCAATCTTTTATATCTTTAACACAATCTGTCAATTTGGATAATTTAGCGTATTCATCTGGCCGTGATGAAATATATATTTGAGTGTCATCGGCATAACAATGGAAACTAATTCCATGTTTGCTTAGAACAGTGGTTCCCAAACCTGTCCTGGCGACCCACCAACACTGCACGTTTTCTTTGTATCCCTAATCAAACACACCTGATTCAACTCATTCGCTCATTAACCCATGTGATAATGAGCTGATGAGTTGAATCAGGTGTGTTTGATTAGGGAGACAAAGAAAACATGCAGTGTTGGTGGGTCGCCAGGACAGGTTTGGGAACCACTGCCTTAGAATATTACCAAGTGGCAGCATATATATTGAGAATAATAAAGGGCCTAACACAGATCCCTGCGGCACTCCATAGTTTGCCGAAGTTATGATCGATTTTTCTCCATTTAAGTAGACGAAATGGTAGCGGTCAGATAAGTATGACCTGAACCAGCATAATGCTTGTCCTTGAACACCAATGTAATTTTGTAGTCGATCTAAGAGTATTGTGTGATCTATAGTATCGAACGCAGCACTAAGATCAAGTAAAACTAGAACTGAGATACAGCCTTGGTCCAAAAGCTAAAAGTAAATCCTTTGTGATTCTAACAAGCGCAGTTTCAGTGCTATGATGTGGCCTGAATCCAGACTGAAACTTTTCATAGATGTCGTTTTCTTGCAAGAAAGAGCCGAGTTGAGCGGACACAACTTTTTCTAATATTTTAGACATAAATGTAAGATTTGAGATGGGTCTGTAGTTTGCTAGGTTATTTGGATCTAATTGTGGTTTCTTAACTGCCAGCTTGAACGTTCTTGGAACATGACCTAAAGATAAAGATGAGTTAATAATATTAAGAAGAGGCTCTTCCACTATAAGTAACACTTCTTTCAATAGTTTAGTTGGTATAGGACGTATGGTTGGTATAAGTTTATTTAACTCTTTTTGTTCTATGGTTGTAAACCATTGTAATTGTTCTTGCGGGGTGATAATTGCGGCTGAATTATAAGGCGCGAGCAAGGATTGAGCGTTTACGATTGTGATTCTGATGCTTTCAATTTTCTCGGTGAAGAAGTTCATGAAATCATTACTACTAAACTGTAACGAGGTATTTTGTTCAGACGACGTCTGTTTATTTGTTAGTCTAGCCACGGTATTAAATAAAAACCTTGGATTATTTCGGTTGTTTTCTATTAGTTTGCTGAGGTGCTCAGCCCTGGCCGTTTTAAGGGCCTTTTTATAACGTGACACACTGTCTTTCCACGTGATTCTAAAGACCTCTAAATTAGTTTTTTTCCATTTACGCTCTAAATTACGGGTTTCTCTCTTTAAAACATACGTAGTATTATTGTACCATGGTGCTATACTTTTTTCTCTGACCTTTTTTAATCTAATGGGTGCAACAATATCCAATGTTCTAGAGAGAATGGAGCTCATAGTGCTAGTTAATTCGTCTAGTTCATCTGTTTGTTTGGGTTCAGGCAGCAGCTGAGTCAGATCAGGTAAGCTATTTGAGAAATGATCTATGGTGGATGGAAGAATTGTTCTACCTGGTCGATAACGTGGCGCAGCATGACATATTACGGAAGTGCGTAATATGCAAGTTACCATGTAATGGTCCGTGACATCATCACTTTGTGGAATGATATCTATATCGGTTGGATCGGTTCCATATGATGTAATTAAATCGAGTGTATGATTAAGACGATGAGTTGGTCCGGTGACGTTTTGCTTGACCCCGAAGGAGTTTAATAAATCTGTGAACGCAGCCCCTAACGCATCATTTGTGTTATCTACGTGTATGTTAAAATCTCCAACAATTAATGCTTTATCGACGTTGACCAATAGATCTGATAGAAAGTCTGCAAACTCTTTTAGGGAAATCGGTGTAAGGCCCTGGAGGTCTATATACGGTAGCCAATGCTAGAGATAATAGGGATTTTTTTCTTACATCTAAGAGCGTGACATTTAGCACAAGTACTTCAAACGAATTAAACCTATGACGAGTTTTCTGAGTAACATTAAGGATATCTCTGTAGATTGTTGCAACACCGCCGCCACGACCGATCAGACGGGGCTCATGCTTGTAATAGTATCCTGGCGGAGTAGACTCATTTAGACCGAAATAATCATTTCGTTTAAGCCAGGTTTCAGTAAGGCACAGAACATCGAAATTATTATCTGTGACCATTTCATTTACAATAACCGCCTTAGGTGTGAGCGATCTAATGTTTAGAAGACCTAGCTTTAGAAATTGTTTTTGTTCACTAATAGCGAGATTTTTTGTTTTAATAACAATTAGATTTTTTTTTGATCCCGCGGTAGATTTATTATTTGATCTCAGTAAACGAGGAATAGACACAGTTTCTATGCAATGTTCTACACTAGTATTAATATCAATTAAATTGGTGCAGTAGAGACTGTGATTTGGATTTTTGGTTACTAGTCAAACGGTATTTAACATCTTGGAGATGTTATCCGACAGAAGATCTGTCCCGATTCTACTTGGGTGTAAGCCATCAGTGCGGAAGAACCTTGGTCGCTCCCAAAACAGATTCCCAAAACGCTCCCAAAACGTCACCGTTCAAGATCTCAGTTACCCGCGCAGTGATATCGAGAACACGAGCACCAGGAAAGCAATGAGTGTGCACCTTACTTTTACCTAACATAGCGTGGAAGTGTCGGACCGTGGAATCGCCGATGATCACAGCATCGCGTTCCGTTTCACGAAGAGGGGAGAAGCGGTTCTGGGTGGAGATCTCGAAAACCAGGAGGGGCGAAAAGATTCTTGTCCTGGCACGCGGCTTCTGCGGAACTACCCAGGCTTCGTGGTGGTGAGTTGGAGCCGGGGTGAATGAAACCATTGCTGATCGTGACCTGGACACTCGGGGCCAATGCTGAGAAACGCACGGAGTAGATGTGGTCAGCGTCAGCGGGTTACTAACGTTAATCACTGTTCCGTGTGCATCAGCGCGTGATGTTTCAAGAGCTAAACGCCGGTCTCTCAGCTCAGCTTGTCTCTCTAGAAGGTCACGGATCTGTTTTTCTACAGCCTCTAATTCAGACTGCACCGCGAGCAAATCAGATTTATTCTCATCTGCACCAAGAGGTAGATAACATACATCTGATATATTCGCCATTTTAACAGATGGACAGTAAGTTAGCAATGATGCAACCAGTGATGCTATTAATATTTATACTAATTTATGACTCAAGTCTTGGGTATAATCCGTCTTTTTAGTGGTACGGGTGTAATGTAGACGCACGATAGACGGGAAAATGTTCGTTTGTAAGTGAGTGTAAAGAACGCGTCTGGCAATCGATCGTAGGGCTGAGCAGCAGTGAAGCAGTGTCTCGCTCTACAACCAACAACCAAATGCTCCAACCGTGTTTGCGGTTCCAGCCGTATAATGGCTTGAGACGCGTCTGGCCACGTTTGTAAGTGAGTGTAAAGAACGCGTCTGGCAATCGATCGTAGGGCCGAGCAGCAGTGAAGCAGTGTCTCGCTCTACAACCAACAACCAAATGTTTCAACCGTGTTTGCGGTTCAAGCCGTATAATGGCTTGAGGCGCGTCTGGCCAACAGCCGAGTTGTAATAATGAGTTAAATTATGGTTCGGAATAGAATAAAAGAAAGAAATACGGAAAAACAGAAGGAAATACGAAGCTAATACGAGGCTTAGACAGCCACGACGCAAACAAACTCACAGCAGGCAGCGAGGCAGACAAGAGCAATCGAGCAGACAAGAGCAATCACGGCCAAACACTTTGTTTGCCCCAATTAGCTTTGGGGCAAACAAAGAGAAAGCCCTATAACCCATAGATCATAAACGAGTTAGTGAAGACCAGCTTCAGAGGAGCGGAGATCACGCTTTGGGATGTACGGAATTAAAAGTTCCCGTACTGACATTTTGGTGGTGGTCTTAAGTGATAACTAAGATAAACAGAAACGTACGTAAGCATGGGTCTCTTATCTGTGGAAGGCAGGCAAGAGAAGCCCGCTGAAGACCTTGCAATGAAGGCTGCCCATTGCTTCCTGTCTGGTGTCTCACTCACTCCACAGGATAACTTCTGTGTGGAGACTGGGCCTATTCTTGCAAGATAATACTTCTCTTTTATAAATTTGATTCCAAGTGTCTCTTATGCAGTGATTATGTTTAAAAGAATGTTTGCCACAACAGTACATCCCTATTAAATTGCTTTTGCTGCACACATCACACATGCCGCTCAAGTGATAAATGTACATCACATGCAAGTTGCTCTGATAAACAGTTTGCCAAAAAGCTCTCCATACACAATATGTATGTGAAAAAAATCTTGAAAATACATTGGTGTATGTACATAACATAAGCAGGCAATATTCCAGACTACACTTATCTTAAAATACTTGTGTAACCGATGGCAGGGACTAGGGATAGGGGTGAACTTTGAATCAAGTAGTATCTATATATACACCAAGTAAACTACCCTCTGTTTCTGATTTTAACTCAAGATTCTTGTGTCGGCGACAAGTCATCGTTCAAAGTCAGTGTGGAGTGGACGCCATCTTCATTACTGTCACAACACCTGATTCATTATTTTCAAACAAAATCGAGCACTGACAATTGCAATTTAAGAAATCCTCATGAATGAATATTTGTTTGAGTATTAATTTTATAATATGTCTTTAATCACATGGTCAACACTTGTTGAAAGCGTTAAAAATATTGTTTTGCCAGATTGGGTCTTTAAATAGTAGATGGACTGCCGTTTATGTAGTAACATAATGTATTGGAAATGTGTTAATTACTTTGTTTCATTCCAGGTCCAAAGACTTTCTGGCTTGGGCTATATGCCCATATTATTCATCAGCCAGAGCAGAACATATTCAGAACACGCTGTTACGACCGCTAGGGGTCACAGTACCAGAGAGATGACATAATATGAGCTTTATTTACCATGAAGGGTTTAGCGTTAGGGGCAGACAAGGCCAAAATAACAAACAAAACAATCTTCTTTTTAGAACCTAAATGACCTCAAACAAAAAATAAAGAAAACAAAAATACAGTTTAACTTACCTAACTCCCTTAACCATAAACAAGGGGAAAAAGAGATACAAATAAATTGGCGTCAAACCCCCTACATCCCTTAATCTGGTAAGAATTTAATTTAATTATACAAGATATATTTACACATTTATTAACAAAGTCTCAGGTCAACAAGTTAGAATCGGAATCCAAAGCGTCGTCAATCAGGCAATAGTCAGATAAAGGAGAATATCAGAAGTAGGATTACCAGACCCGGCGCCATGGGGGGGCATTGGGGGGCCTGGCCCGCCCTGTGAGTCACTAGTGCCCGCCCTGGACGAGCCTGTCTCCCTTCATCAACTCTACGTCACGTCCCACATCTCGATCATCGCGATCTCACAAAGCTCTTTTATTATCAATGAAGCTGACTCCACAATGAATCTTTCATAATGTCAACACTTTGTTTGGTATAATCAAAGGATTTGCCAGCATGCAGAATTCATCACTGAACAAAAACTCCAAAGTTTTGAGCGGTGAGTGGATTTTACCTGAAACGCATCTGATTGGCCATTGCGTTTTAGAAATCAACACATATGTCTGTGATTGGCTACATTGCACAGCGCTGCAAAAACACGTTATAAATAGAAACTCTACCTAATTGCGACTGTAAATCGTTATTTTGTTTAGTTGTTCTTATTGCTTTTGTGCAATAGATGAATAACAATTTATTTGTTTTTGGATGTTTTGTTTAGATAGGAGTCCCACGAATCGTTTGATTCTCCCGCAACCGCCCGCGCCCGCACTCGGCCATCAAATCTAAATGTTAGAATAGAATAGAAATATAAAAGATAATTGACTAATGAACAATGAATTCATAAATAAATAAAACGTGTCAGGGCTTGACATTGCGACAATTGTGTTGAATATAATTTATTATAAATCAGTAGGCCTATTCACATCAGAGTTCAATCAGCTTTGACATATTTAAATCTGCATATTTGTGATATTTTTACTTTTATAAAGGACATTTTCCCTAATTTTATTAAATATATAATTATATATTTTAATGATTCCTCTTTCATTTTAAATTCTTTAGGCCTATTTGATCAATAAATTAAATTAGAATAAGACACTACAGGACTGTTACCAATCAAATTAAATCATTTAGACTAAATAATATACATTAAATAATGTTATGAGATTGTTTTAAATCTTTTTTTTTTTAAATATACAAATAAGAAAAGTTGAAAAGAATGACACTTTTAAACATGAAACTAAACCGCCAGTAGATGGCGGTAAGTGATAAGCGGTGTTATTAAGCGAGTCATTGAGTCATTTGTTCAAACGATTTGTTCAAACAGCTGATTCATCAAGAAAAAAGTAGTCGTTCATGAATGGGTCATTGAATCTTTGACTCAACCGATTCGTTTAAAACACTGAATCATTTAGTAATGAAAACACGGTTGACTGAGATGCGTTCGGTTTCTGCTGGGATCTTTGTTTGGATTGGAATTATTTTCACTGCTAAAATAGAACAAAAAGTCAATATTGCATCTAAAATGTAAGTGACTTAGGCTAATATGAATTACTTATTGAACTGTCGAAATCAGTGATATTCAGCACTTGGTCGTGGTGTTGCTTCATGTTATAAATAACGTTATAAAAACTAACTTGCACATTTAAAAAAATTTAACCGCAGTGTGCTGCTAACTGAGTTTGTTTGTGTGAGCTGCAGTTAGGCCTATTTGTTTAATCGAGAGGCTGCGCGAGCCTAAACAGCACAAATTGTTAGCGTCAGTAGGCTACTAGGCTACATTATCTAGGCTTGTTTTTTCAGCCGTGTGTCGCTCTGGCATGGCTTTGGTCTGCAGAACGGCACTCTGCATCTCCCAGTTTAGCATGGAATGGGAAGTGATCGTAACATACGATTCAGTTGTCAGTGCCGTCCACGAATCCGTGGTCAATGACACTGTACGTGCACTCGCTAAACGGCCGCGCAGATCAGTTACGCTTTCACCATGCAATTTTTCTACTCTGGTTGTGATTGTCTTTCTTGTTGGAATGGTGTATTCAGGCTCAATGAATTTCATTAGCTCCCGGAAACCTTCTTCTTCAACAACGCTGACGGGGAGCATATCCTTAGCTATCATCTTAGTAATTAGCACAGTGATCTGCTCACTGTGCTTAGCATCCAACTTACGTCTACTCAAGAAACTAGCCATTGACTGCTGCGTGCTGCCTGAGGAGGATGAAGCTGCTGCCGGGTGCTTTGATCTCAGGTGGCTATGCATCGTTGTTGTAGATTGGTGGTATGCCAGCTTTGCTTGGCATAAATTACACTCAACTTGATTGTTAATTTTTTTTAATGAGTCCCACACGGAGCTTCTTGGTTGTTGCATGGTTGGTCGTAGAGTTAACAGTAACGAGACAATGCTATTCTTCTGTTTTTTTGTTTACACTCACTATGCTACAAAACGTATACGCATAACAGCTAGATCGCGCAGTAGGGGGTTTCATTCATGTTAGCTAAATCGCGCAGTGACAGTGCGTATTTAGGCCACGCCCACACCGGGGGGGAAAACAATACACCGTCTCCATTGACTTTGCATTGCGAGAGGCTGCCTCCTTGTCATTTATGACTTATAACAAAAAACAAAACAATGTCTAAAAGCTGCTATGTGACAAGGTGTACATCAAACAAGCTAAATAACCCAGAAATACATTTTTACAGGGATTAAAGTTCTCCGTCGCTACGACGGATTTCCGTCAATTGTAGGGTCGCCGTCTGTCCTTAATGTCTTAAATTCACTTTTCAGAATTTTAAGGCCGTAAATAGGCGTTCATTTCTCAAATAGTGTAATAAATGTCTTAATTTTAGTTTGAACCCATACGGGAAAAAAATATATTTTAAAATATATTTTAAAATATATTTCAAAATATACAAAAAATGGCCAAAAAATATATTTGCTAAAATATATTTCAGAATATATTTACATAAATATATTTCCTACAAATACATTTTTTTAATATACCTTGTATTTTTTAAAAACATATATTTTGCCCTGCATATATTTCAGTCCAAGAAAATACATTCACAATGTAACATTTGAATAAAATCTTTATTTGCTGTCCAAAATGTGAACATATCACACATCTGAATAAATTAGCTTTTTTTTTTTTCAAGCAGTCTCAGTTCCCCCAGCTTGGAATTCACTGCAATACCCAAAGCTCCTCTGGATACATTGGGAAATCTCTTCTTGACTGCCACTGTAAGAGACAAAAATCACAGATATATATTTAGTTCATGCACCCAAAAATGAAAATTCTGTCAATAACTACTCACACTCATTACTTCTAACCCTGTTGAGACTCTCGTTCATCTTCTAAACACAACTGAAGATATTTTAATAACATTTGAGAGATTTCTGTCCCTCCATTGCTGCGTATTTTGCCACTGCCTATGTTAATGACGGCCGGGTGTCCACTGGCACTGGCGCGCTTCACGCGGAGCAGAGCGAGCACTTTCAATTCATTTATATGGAAGTTGAAGAAGCTCAACTTCCATATAAATGAATTGAAAGTGCTCGCTCTGCTCCGCGTGAAGCGCGCCAGTGCCAGTGGACACCCGGCCGTCATTAACATAGGCAGTGGCTCACTTCACTTTTGGATTTTTGTTTCAGAAAACTTTTTTTCTGTTTTCTTGGTTTTTATTTATATTGTATAAATGTAACACTTGAATTTTTTAAATTCCATTTTTTGCCACACAGATGCATTAAATAAAACTACTGACATCCGCTCAATTCATATGGATTAGTTTTACGATCTCTTTAGGAACTTTTTGAAGCGTCATAGTGGTAGTTGCGCAGCTGTCAAAGGAGGGACAGAAATATCTCAGATTTTATATCAAAAAGATATTAATTTCTGTTTCGAAGATGAACGAAAGTCTTACAGAAATGATTACAATTTTTGGGCGAACTAACCCTTTAACTGAAATTTTCTAGTAAATTTTCCTTTCACCAACTCTGCGTCCGAAATCAAATACTTCTCTACTATATAGTATATGAAAAACAATACGCCAACAGAGAAGTATGTCCGAATTCATAGTATTTTTAAAATAGTAGGCAAAAAGTATCCTCATGACCTACTACTTATGCAGAGATTCTGAAGTGTGCATACGATGGACACTTTACTATCCCATGAGGCTACGGGAGGGGATTTATGACTGGCAGTGAAGCTACGTAAATTACACTGGTAAGTCACGTGACAGCAACAACATGGTTGATTTAGTAATGTCCGAAATTCATTCATATAGAACATACTTTTTTAATGGTTGCGATGTAAATTCAAATACAAATGTATCTACTCAAACAGTATGTGATTTTGGACGCACTGCAAGTCTTGATTTACCAAATATGGCTCCCATGGTTTCCTTGTCAAGGGCACTTCTTCTCTCTGTACTACCGTCAGTTTTACTCTTTCCCCCTACAAAAGACAATACATGATACATGAACATTTGAATAGGATACAGAGGGCATGCACAATTGTCTTCTGACTAGTTTTAGATCTCCAAATATTTTTGTTCACCTCAACAGTGGAAGTAAAGAAAAATAACTACAGGTATGCTGAATTTGAAAGATATTTTTATGGGCAAGTAAGATGTAGATGCCTTTTTTAAACTACTCAGATTAATATCTAAGAATTTGACTTGGCCTTTGAAACGGTCTACCTTTCAAATTGCTCTGGATCAGAACCTCTAGTGGGAAGGCGGCCATTAAAAGAACACGGACCATTGAAGTGGCTGTTTGGGCCTGCAGAGCAGAAGTCCATTGATGCTGTAGGATTGTTATGCCCGTGCCATGTGCTAACTCCACCTGTGGTTGTGATCACATAAACAAGTTTTAAAAGATTTAATTTGAAAATAATGTATATTGTAAATCTCTTTTTAAGTTTTTATTTAGCCATTTCACCCATTGCAGAAATGCTTAACAAATCTTTATGTACACACCTAAATCCTCAGCAAAAAGTACTTACATAATTAGCATCACTGGAACACTAAAAAAATAAAATTGAAATAAAACCAAAATGAAAGTCAACAATGTTATTACAGACAGACTGTTGCTGGTAAACTATAAAGAAAAGAAGGAAGTGCTTAACTACAAACCTTTACACACTTTATTAAGAATTAACAAAGCAATTACTCGTAACTGCACCATGTATTTTGGCAAGGCAAAAACAAAGTACTTACTTTACTAGCAGACAGAGAAGCATTGGATGTAGAACATATTTTGCTGTTATGCTGAGGAAAATAAGTCACACAAACATGAGAAAACACAAAGGTGAGTAAATGATGAGATATATCAATTTTAGGTGAACTATTGTTTATCTACCACAGTCATGTTCAAATAACGATGCTATGATTAATGTTCCTGACTTGACAAGTATATTTGAAATGTAAAAAATAAGATAAAAACAATAGTTAAAATGCATAACTTACATCAAGGACATCTGCATTTGATTGCACAGGCTAAAATGAATATGGTAAATGGATATGTTAGCAATAGTACTGGACAATTGTTTACAATATACGTTTATCTAATGATCTATGTAACTGGCACTTCTAGCAGGATAATTATACCACAAAATGCCGAGATTTAATATACAGTATAGTAGTTTGCATGTAGCCGTGGTATGAAGTACAACTTGTTCTGTTGTAATTTCTTTATAATTATTTTAATTTCATGGTTTATTATAAATGTTTAAAAAATCGATTAGAAATGTCATTATTTCAATAGTTATGCTTAGTATGTGACATAATAGCATGTGGCACAGACATTACATAAAAAGTAGCTAATACTTACTTTAGGAGCATGTGAGAGGGGAACATGAGATGGAGTCTTTGAAATCTGTAAAAGAGAAATTCATGTATTAGAAACAAGTCAACACTGTAAATCAGAAAAACATTTACATAGCAGACTGTTTCTTGTTCAGATTCAGTGTACAAGTACAATCAGGACCGTCCCAAGCGTAGCGTGGAGTGGTGTCGGGCAGTGCAAGTTAGTATTAGCACCCCTCTCAATCCCCCACCCCGTTCGTTCGTGATCACGGCCCTGAGTACAATGTACAAGTACATATGTTTAAAAAAAAAAATATATATATATATATCATATGTTAATAGATATGAAAATGTGTAAAATGTACATCATGAACATCTGCAACAGATTCCACAAGCTATTGTAAACTGCACCAAAAACAACAACAACAATAATGATAATGACAAACAAATTAATTAATTAGATTTAAATCTTACGTCAGGGACATCTGCAATTGATTTCATGGGCTGAAATAAGAAGGCAGAAATATTACTAATGAGCAACTCTAAAGGTCTTAAAAAGTTTTAAAAGGCAAGAAAATGTGGAGCATTGTAAAATAAATTAAGGCATAACTGTGCTTTACATTATGTAAACAATTGTTCTAACCTCTTGGAGTAAGTGCTTCGTAGCCAGAAGGAGAGGTGGGATTTCTGTGAACGTAAAATTAAATGTGAATATATTTTGAAAAATACTGTAGAAAGACCAAACTGTAAGCACACACACACACACACACACACACACACACACACACACACACACACACACACATATATAGTGTACTGGTCAGAAATTTGGAAACATTACTATTTTTAATGTTACTTTTTCTAATGATATCTATTTTTTTTTCAGGATTCATTGATTAAAAAGAACAAAGTTAAAAAGAACAGCATTTATTTAAAATAGAAATATTTTCTAACAAAATTTAACACTTTTTATCAATTTAATTTATCCTTAAATTGATAAAAAGTGTAACTGTTAAATTGATACAAAGTGATAGTAAAGATTTATATTGTTAGAAACGTTTTCTATTTTGAATAAATGCTGTTCTTTTCAACTTTATATCCATCAATGAATCCTGAAAAAGTATCACAGATTATAAGAAATATTATGCAGCTCAACAGGTTTTCAACATTGATAATAATCATAAATGTTTGTTGAGCATCAAATCATATAAGAATGATTTCTGAAGGATCATGTGACACTGAAGACTTTATGGATCATTAAGGATTAATGATGCTGAAAATTCAGCTTTGTTTACAGGAATAAATTATGTTTTAAGTATATTTAAATAGAAAACCATTATTTCAAATTGTAATAATATTTCACAATATTACTGTTTTTTTCTGTATTTTGATCAAAATGCCGGATTGATAATATATTACACACACACACACACACACACACATATATATATATTTATACAGTACAGTACTTACTTTCAAGTATTTCATTTTTCAGCCTCTCATTTTCTTTATTTAGACTCATGTTCTCTTCTCTCAGCTGATTTATCACACGCTGTAGATGTTCAATTTTTTTTTCATTCCACACCTTTAGATCATTTGGTAGTAGGTCTGTGAGCTGTCCATTAAAAATACATAATTGACTGTAAACAAGTACATTTATATGTATTTATAATTATGTTATATATATATACACATACAGTTCTAGCAAACACTCACCTTTTTCTTAGCTGCTGGTTCCTCTCTCACCTGTGCGGCCTCTAGGAGTTTCATTGTGGGTCTAGTCTTTCTCTTGAGAATGACTGGCTTGGGTAGCTGTTCTTCAAGCTCCTTGAGCTGTATTTGCAACGTTCTCTCCCTTTCTGAGGAGATAGAATAATGCTGAGATAAAGGCTAACGTTAATGATTGTAGCACGTCACACGGTCCTGATGATGTTAATTACATAAAAAAAAAAAAAACAAATTGAATAATTTACTGACGTCTTGTTAAGCGTATCCAGAATAATAAAGCATGATATAAGAGTATAGGATAATAAAAATAGGAAACTTTACCTGCTATCTTGACGATGGAGGCCTCATAAACCGCCCACCCACCTTTCGGCTCTTTGACGCCTTGGCGCCACTCCACCAAGTAAACTTCCTTTTCTTCCATACCCGCTGAGTATTCATCCTCATCAAATCCTCTTATTTGTTCGGTAGGCAGAATAGAGAATTTTCCATCCTCCACCCACTTAATTAACGCAAACATAATCGGCTCGTTTCTTACCGTCTCCAATTTTCGGGTGCAGCGGTGACACGGTCATATTATTCGCGCCTCAGGCTGGCAACGGTTTTTTTTAATGACGTCATAAAGCTGCTTTTTTAAATTATCTAAATTGTTGCATTTTTTTGTATTTGCACTTACATAAAAATGTTTTAGGATTCTTTTAAATGTTGTTTTTTACCTTTAAAATCTAATTATGCAGTTTTATTATAACATCACTAAGGCATTGCGCTGCGTATGCATTGCGCACGCGCAGACAGTAAGCGCATTGACGGACGGATTCCAGACGATCCATTTTTTTACTTCCCTGGAAAACTATTTGGTAAGCATAGATGTCACAATAAATAACATTCTAACTTTATTACAAATGTTTAACGTTAACCCTTTGGATTGTATGATTAATCCTCAATGTTGTTCTTTATTTTGTCATCTTAATTTCATCAGTAGGTCACATATGATTTGCTGTGACTTACACAGACACAATGAGCGAGCCTCGACAAAGGATTTCGTATAAACGTTATCTTACTGATGCTGAAGAGGAAATTCCTCCAAGAACCATACGAAGATGGGCACAAAAAAAAAGGTGTGTTGAAAACAGTATCTCCCACTGCTAGGTCGATTAACTGCAACCAAACCAAATGCCCTTAAATTTCCCCAATCAGCCGTTCTGGCGGGTGTACTTTTGTTTCTGCCTATGGTGCGAACGGCTCCCAAATTAATCACTCGAAGTTGGCTCTTTTGATCAGGGGATTTAGGCCCTGTCCTAAATGTACCCTAAGCACTCGTGGTCTTCCTACGAGTTCGCACTTTCGTGACTTATAGCGCGAGAATGTCCGATTTCTCTGCATATTCTTGATTCAGTATAATATAGGTGTATGGTGTGAAATGTATTAGATCACTTTTTTAAATTTATTTACTGTATATATATTTTTATTTTTCAGAATGAAGGCAGCAGAAGACCTTGAGAATGTTATCAATGAATGTCATAAGGTATGGTTCTGGTAATTTGCACAGTTTACATTTGATACATCCCTTTAATTAATTAAAGGTATGGTTCACCCAAAAATGCAAATGTACTGTTGTTCCAAACGTGTAGTTTCTTTGTTCTGTTGAACACAAAATAAGCTATTTTGAAGAATGTCAGTAACCAAACAGTTTCTGTTCTCTGTTGACTTACACAGTATTTTTGTTTTATACTATGGAAGTCAATGGGGTCCATCTACTGTTTGGTTACCTGCATTCTTCAAAATAGCTTCTTTTGTGTTCAACAGGAAAGAAAATCTTACAGGTTTAGAACAACTTGAGGGTGAGTAAAGGATTACAGAACTTTCACTATCCTTTTTAATTAATTGCTCCTTTATAGCAAGTAACAAATACTATCTTATTTGTCTGTTTTCAAGGTTTGTGTCAAAATACACAAAACAATACACTCCCTTCACTGTAAACCCGAATAAGTTGGCACAACTCAAAAAATTTAAGGCAATAAATTGCCTCAAATTTTTTAAGTTAAGAAATTCAAAGTTTAAGTAAGCAGAACTGACATATTTTTATTTTGTATTTGTACATTTGAATTGTTCTTAACTTGAAATGGTTGAGTACACTAATTCATACATTTAACTTCTCAATGTGAACACTTTTATTAGTATAAAATTAGCTAGCTTTAACAAGCTAGTTTGCTAACATACTATTTTGTTAACTTCTTAACAATAGTATGCTGTACAGTAACACTTGCAGCAATATAAAGGTATTATTTGCTCTCAAATCAAGCTCATGCACCACTTGTCACCATGATGGTAACTATCCTAAAACCAACATTAACAGAAATTCTTCTAAATTAGCATAACGAAACATTAATCATTACTAAATCACCCGCTTAACATTAATCTTGCACAAAAAAACATTGTATTACACTTAATTTTAGCATTTACTCTCCCTTTCGAGTGCCATCGGCAAAGCATGCTGGGAAATATACATCCCAGCCGTTTCAGTGAAACTTAAGTTCGTCTAAATTAAAAGAAATAATTTCATAAAACTCAAAACAATGAAACAGTTCAGTTCACTTAAAATATATCCATTCTGTGAACTTGAAAGAAAAAGAAAGTGCTAAATACTCATAATAGTTAATTTGACTGAACTAATTAGTTTAATTTAAGTTTTTCCTACTCAAACCAATTAAGTATTTTGAGCGTTAGGGTTTACAGTGTTGATTGTGAATAATTCTAAAAAGATGTGATGCTGAGCAGTAAAAAAGAAAGTTTTTACTAAGAAAAAAAAATTGCCACTTTTTATTTATTGCAGAAAGGATAATGGAGAGAAGACAGGAAATTACAGGGCAGAAGAGTATAAATGTGGATTGGGAAAGGACCGATCTGAAACTTAAACTTAAACTCCAGGCTACATCTCTTCGAAGAGTATTAATGTGATGTTAACAGGACCCATAATTCTCTCTTCTTCTTTTTTTAGCCGTTCCCAGACACCACCCCAGAAGACATCCAGCTAACTACTCCTGATGAAGAGTGCACTTCCAGTCCTGTTCAGATAGAGGATCCAGTGGATTCAGGTCAAACTAAAGAGCAAACCCAACTACTTCTTTTGGCACTTAAGCTTAAACACAATTTGACCAATGACTGTCTTGAGGATGTCATGAAAATTCTAAATGTTGTTGGTGGTAATGATTCGGTATGCAGGACAAAATATTCATTTTTACAAAGCTTTCGATTATACCAAAGACATTATGAAAATCTGTTATGTGTGTGACCAGTGCAATAAAATAATGTCAGCTGAACTGGACCATGTTCATTGTGTTCAATGCAACATTACTTATGACAAAGCCAGCAGGTTCACCAATAATTTTTTCATATACCTCTCCTTGGAAGATCAAATAAAACATCTTTTGAAAATTCCAGGAATTACAGACGAATTGGTACAAAGGCAAACAGAAACATCAACATCTGTCAGTGATATTTGTGATGGTTTTTTGTATCAGAAAGCTTTAAGTGGTTCAGATACGCCCCTTCAAACCCTTACCTTGACATTTAGCTGTGATGGTGTGCCAGTTTTTAAAAAGTCCCCTTGTAGTATTTGGCCCCTTTTATGCACCATTAATGAGTTGCCGTTGAAAATGAGACAGGATAATGTACTCCTTTGTGGACTGTGGTTTGGGGATGAGAAGCCTAATATGAGAACATTCTTAAATCCTTTTGTAGAGGAATGTGTAAAACTAGAGGACAACGGTTTCACATGGGAAAAGGACAAAGGTGTTTCTATCACTACAAAAGTAATCCCTCTAGTTCTGATGAGAGACTCAGTTGCCAGACCTCTAATACAGAATGTCAAACAGTTTAATGGTGAATATGGCTGCTCCTATTGCCTTCACAAAGGAAAATGGGTTGAAAAGGGCAGAGGATCTACTCGTGCATATCCTTTTCAGAAAGACCTCCAGCTTCGCAATCAGGAACAGACTAATGAATTTGTAGAAGCTGCGTTAGAGTCAGGACAGCCTGTTATGGGTGTCAAAGGACCAAGTGCATTGTGTCGGCTTCCCAGTTTTGATGTAATTGAAGGGTCTGTGCCAGACTACATGCATTCAGTACTTCTGGGTGTTGCACGAACTGTAACAGGGCTGTGGTTAAACAGTGAAAACCATGAAAAACACTGGTATATAGGTAGGTCTACAAAAGTGATCGACGAGTTGCTTTTAAAGATTAAACCACCATGTAATGTACCTCGTGTGCCAAGATCAGTCACATTGAGGAAATTCTGGAAAGCCCACGAGTGGTACATGTGGCTCTTTTATTACAGCTTCCCTGTACTAAAAGGTGTCTTGCCAGAACCACTACTGAATCACTGGTCAAAACTAGTTAAGGGTGTATCACTTCTGTTGGGTGAAAATATAATCAGAGACCAGATTACGGAGTCTGAGGCACTTCTAACAGATTTTGTGAAAGACATGGAGGTATACTATGGGGAAGCCAATATGTCTTATAATGTCCATCTTTGCCTCCATTTACCAAGAAGTGTAGTTAACTGGGGGCCTTTGTGGGCTCACTCTGCCTTTGTATTTGAGTCTTATAATGCTAAACTACTCGACATGATCAAAAGCACTCAAGGGGTTGCACTGCAGATTGTCAAAACTTTTTGGTTACAAAAGGCTTTACCTTTTTATGGTCAGACTATCCTAAAAGATGCCTCAAATGAATGCAAGGAGATCTTTGAAACTCTGACAAGACCAAAACGGTTGAAACATGTAACTCGCACACATGATGTCACTGCACTCGGTCGTCCTAAAGTGCGATTACTTAGGAGAGATGACTATATGGCACTGAGTCGTTATGGGGTACAAAAAGGCAGGGTAAAGTACTTTCAACGAATCATTACAAATGACGAGGTGGTTCACTCAGAAGATTACAGCCGTGTATCTAAACGCAATTCATTCACTGTTGTGTTGAATGACGAAGATCAAAACTTTTTTAGAATTAAAAGATTCTTGATTTGTCAAAATGAAAATGAGGAGAGGTGTTATGCCATTGGCAGATTCTATGAACAAGCAAAGCATAGTCTCTGTGCCTCAAATCCAAGTCACTTTGAACCAGTTTCAAAAAATCTTGGACATCTTACAGCTATTCCTGCTTCAGCTATCAAATGCAAATGTCTGATCATTCACACTGTAAAACTCAAAGTTGATTACATTTTTAGAAATATTAATCAGTCTGAATTCCTTAAATGAGACGTCAAATGAAGCTAAGAAGAGTGGCCTAAGTTGTTTTATTCAATTTGATCTTTAGTGTCAGTGTACAATGTTTTTTATAATGTAATAAGTGTATATTTATCTTTTAAAATTTGACGATGAATTAATGGCAAAAAGCTATGTGTACATTACTAAAGCAATGCAAAATATTATGCTATGTGGTATATTTTGCAAAATGATTTAAAAACAATTTATGTAAATAATTGTAACTTTTTCAGTTTATTTTGTAATGCTTATGTTGATATAACACAGACATCTTACCACTATTCCTGCTTAAGCTATCAAGCAAATGTCTGATCATTCACACTGAAAAGCTCAAAAGTTGATTACATTTTTATAAATATTAAAAATGATTTAAAAACAATTTATGTAAATAATTGTAACTTTTTCAGTTTATTTTGTTATGCTTATGTTTAAATAACACTTACATGTCATTATCATTAAAAAACACGTAATTAATTGAATATTTAATGGCAAGAAGTCAAATGTACATTTCAAAGCAGTGTTTTATATTGTGCATTGTTTTTGCTCTGTTTATAGGCTACTGATGATTTTAATACTGTCACGGCTTGGCAGATGAAACAGACTGACGACGTAAGTTTCAGACGATAAGATTTAATGTAACAGCGTGTTAACAGAAACATCACGTTCACAAAAACAATAACCGACCCGGGAGAGAACTGAACGGGAGAATATACACAGGGTACTATATACACAGGTAAACGAGAGAATATATATAGCCTACAGGTAAACGAGGGAACTAACTAGACACAGGTGGATGAAGGTTAACTAATCAGGGATAGAACAAGAACAGGTGCAGACAAGACAGAGCATAGTGACATGCCCGGATATAATGGATACTTTTGCTATCCATCCACATTCTACTGTAAGGTTGGAAATGTATTTTCTTGACCCTGAAATACATTTTGAAATATATTTTGGTAAATGAAGGATGAAAATAAATATATTTTAGATTTCAAAAATATATTTTTTTGAATTTCACAGTTACAACATATATTTAGCATATATTTAAAATATATTTTGGCCAGAAAAAATATATTTTTTTACCGTATGGGAATAGTTTGAATAGGTCTTAAATTAAGGAAAGACAAGGTGTATTCACCCTGCTGAGGGGGATGTGATCAAAGCCTGGAGTGGAGCGAAAGCACGTTCCTCTCTCCACTCTAAGCATTCTGTAATCACTCCGCTCTGGATCCACTCCGGGTTTTCAATTCCCGCTCACGGAAAAACTAAAAAAAATTCCGCCAGAAGACTTTTTTCACTTTAATCCCTGTTTTTATAAGCTGTCGACGCCAAAAAACGGTTGTTTCAGGACATAAAAGTGGATCAATTGAGACAGAGCGCAACTATGCATCTTCAGATGACGCGTTTATTATGTAGAACACATTGGAATTGCGCGAAAATATAACGATATTCGAAAAAGCTATTTTATGATCGAATTTCGAACGCAGTTCGACTATTCGACTATTCGAAGATCGTGACTCATCCCTACTTTAAATCCATTTTATCTGTTTAAAATAACAATAATATCAACTTTGACAAATGCTAAATAAATAAATTAAATTATGAGCGTTCAAGAAGAGTGTAACAAACTCAACAATATAACAGAAGTGGAACCAAATATTTATAAAGAAAATGAATAAAAATTCAAATACAAAACATACAGCGGCTTCGTCGCATTTACAACACACAGCATCTTTTTTAATCATTATTACAATTTTTGTAGCAAATAAACACTTAATCTAGCCTGTAAGTGAGCACATGAAATATTAGACGCTTGTTGTGTTGTCAATAACTCCTCCTCTCACGGGGTTTCTTCTAAACACGGTATTATGCGAGTTCATATGCACACTTCTTTCGCTTTCCTTCTAGACTGACTGCATTTCCTCACTCTCTGTCTCTCTCTCACACACACACACACACACACACACACACACACACACACACACGCGGAAACAAACGACACACCGTGCACGCGATCTCAGAGAGAACTTAACTACAAACTGGACTTTATAAAGACGAATCTGCTCCGTTGAAGAAGAATGAAGCCCGTGTTCTCCTGTCTGTCTGTGGGCTCGTTGCTTTATATCGTCTACGTCTGCGCAGGTGAGTTTCGCTCATAATATGTTATAGAGACTTTTACACGAATTAAACCTCTGTAATAATATTAATGATGATGATAAAAACTCTATTAGTTAATAGTTCATATCATTCTTTGACACTGCTTTGTAATTGTCAAACTTTAGTCGTGGCGTCAAACATGTTCGGGGAAACCCTGTCCGCCTGACAGTAAATGATCGCTGAACTTCCTGATAATGTTATGAATGATTCAGACTGCAACATTAACATCAGCAAACATTCACACACTTCTCTGGACTTAGTGTTTAAAAACTCTTAACCACTCATATTTAAACTCATACATGAACCCAATTTTGTATTATAAATATTAAACTAATTTTGTATTCAGGCCTATAAAAACGCACTAGAGTTGCAGTGAAGATCATTGACTCGGATGTTTGTTTGTGTTGAATCACGAGTTGTTGAAAAATACACAATGTATCTCCTTACAAAGTAATAACATATACCCTTTTTTTCTTCTTTTTTCCCCCTCCTAGGGATAAAAATATAATAAATTGTATTATTTGTATCCACTTTAGGAAAGATTGATTTGTTTATCATTTATTGGTCACTAGATAATTTCCTTCCATTTGTGTTATTTCAGGGTTTTCATGACTTTCATAAAGTATGTGGAAAAGAGTAATAATAAATATGAATATGGTGGCAGTGTGTATTTTCCAGTGATGTATTTTAGTAAACCTTTGTTTTAATGTGTGTATGTCTGTGTTAACAGAGAGCGTCCCAATCCCTGAGAATGTGACCATGACATCACTGGACATGGGATTGGCTCTGCAATGGGATCCGCCACAAAACACCACTAATCAACTATTTAACTACACCGCTGAAGTGAAGTAAGTTAATTATGATACACTCATTTTACGGCTTACTGTTATAATATGCGTGACATTTTACAAATATAATTAAATGGCTTCATACTATTAGAATATTCCTGGTTAAAAACATCGGTTTGCCTGCTGTTGTCTCTGAAAAAAAAGAGGAAAATCTGTATAATAAAACACAAAGACCAAACTTGTGTATATTAATGCACTTATAATGATGTACTGGAGGGTTTAGAAGCAGAATATGCTTTTCTGGGTTGATGAAAGTGTGGTTATGCATTTCTGTAATGTTATTGTTTCATTTTCTCCCTGTATGTGTAGACTGTGGAGAGATTATGAGCCAGTATGTGTCTGCAGCTCATCACTAAGATGTGATTTCACTTATAATGTGAGCATTTTTGGATTTTACCAACTTCGCGTTCGGACTGAACTACACGGAGAGACGTCTGATTGGGTGGAGACTGGAGAGTTTGCAGTGGATGAGATAAGTGAGTCACTTCATCTCTGATGGCAGTATGCATGTTTGTAAATGATCCCACTGAAGCTTGTCTGGAAACTCTAGAGCACAAATAGAGTTTTCTAGAGGACCTTGAGCTTCTATCCCTCTCGTGTCACATGTACAAAGAAGTATCCAGAACTCTTCAGTTTTCACATTTTGTTGTTGCAGCCTTATGCAATGTGTGAAATGTGTGATAACTTTGTAAATGTTTGAAAAAAACTGAAATATAGAAATGTGGCAATCGGCCAGGGTCCGGAATCAGCTGATTTTCCGCATTTTCCGGAGCCGGTCTGTTTTGTTGCCAGCGGCACAGGCAATACCTTCAGCTGTTCTCACTCTCTGCTCTCCAACAGTGAAGTGACACACACCCGCCTCAGTTAAATAGTGCTTTTTTGCGCATAACTTTACTAATTCCTGCAGGTTTTGTACTTCTATATGTGGAGCGCACATAAAGCCGACTCTCAAAGAGCTTGTGAGTCGCAATGCCAAATTGAGTTACAAATTGACTTAAATACACACAAAATGATGTCAAAATGACTGTCTTGGCGAGTATTCAGGAAAACAGTCAGTTTTGAGACATAAATAGTTGAGAAAGATAACGCATATTGTGCAACAGCATATTGGATCCATGCATGAACTCTTAGGCCCCATTTACACTGCATGGATCAAGTTACCCAAATCCGATTTTTTCCTCTCATGTGGCACAGATCGGATATGACCCATGAACGTGTAAGCAGGAAAAAAACGCCTGGATTCCGATTTTCTCAGATCCGATTCAGGCCTCACTCATATGTGGTAATAAATCGGATATGAATCGGATATGTGCATTTGCGTGTGCCATGTAAGCAGACAAATCGGATATTCCCCAGTAAATGCGAGTCGTACGTCATTAAAAACGTCAACTCAGTGACGTCAACTCAGGTGGACACCACCAACTGAGAACACGTGACTTATTATAGGCTCGATGGAGGACGAAGGATACACACAGTGGAGCAATGCGGAGGTTTCGTGCAAAAATGCAGGGTTGTTACAGAAATAAATCCGTGTTTGAAGACATTTCTCGAGATATGGGGAGGCACGGTTTTAAGCGTTCGTGGCTACAGTGCCACCGTAAGATAAAAAGCTTAATGACTTTTAAAAATATTGTGGAAAGCAAAACACTAAATAATTTTATTCGCATCTGCATCCATTGTATTTCGTGCTGTTTTACTTCCTTTTCCGGGTCAGAACGTCTACATTTGGTAGTTTCAGCAGTGTATAGTGTAAATGCAAAAATCGGATACGGGTCACTTTTCAAAGATGATGTAAGCGGGTCGTCAGAAAATCGGATTTGGCCACCAAGACCTGCAGTGTAAATGCAGCCTTAGACAGCGGCAGGTTTATTAGGCTGTCGTCACTGTCATGTTAATCAAAGAACAAAACACAGAAAATCACTCTGCTCTTGACTGAAGGACTTTTGCAACTTTAATTGTAAGGACTAATCTTAATCTAAACATGTATCTTCCTTTTCAAAGTGATTTCAATCATATGAAGCGATTCAAAACCATCAAGGGCGAGCAGAGCGCATCTGAAGTGTCTGAGCTGAAGGAAGTAATACATTATCTATCGATTTATTTCTGAATGCCGACAGCACACTGTAGTTTGTACACATTATGTGTACAGTTAATGAAGAAGAGAAATAAAGTTTGCCAGAAAACACTACTAATTTAGTCAGTTTATGAGCTGAACAATAATAATAAAACATAAATGACACATATGATGCACATTCTTTGAGTTTTCCGAACTTGTAAAAACAAACATCCCAGGAGAACTTGAATGCACACTATGGTATTGCCTGAACAAAAGTGGTCTAACTGCAGTGTTGCCCTGAGGCCCAGTTGCCCACAGTTGGCCGATAATAATTACCATTTATCGGCCGATATCGATATGTGGTCAATATAATGTGCATCCCTAATTTAAATTATAGAATGGGTTATATTAGAAATCAAGCAAAGAGCGGTGCTTTAATAACCAGTGAAGCTGATAGCAGTTCAGTTTTTTAAATTGTGCAAATAGAAAAGTCCATAGGCTTGTTCCAGTCTGGATATTCTCAATAGTACACCTCAAAATTGGGAAGATCGTGATTCAGATCGTGATTGTTTGTTATGGGATCGTGATGTGAAGATTGCAAATCCCTTTCTTTTTTTGACAAAAGAAAAAGCCGGCAGAGCTCAGAGACAGGATTGTGTGGATGCACAGATCTGGTGAAGACTGATAAATATTTCTGCTGTATGATCACAGTGGCCTTCATAAGTAGAATAAGCTGGGAACGATTACTCTTCCTATCTAGAGAAACTGAGGGATTGAGGGAGAAGGTCTTTGGTAAAAGAGGCGACTAAAAATCTGTTGAGCTCCAGAGATCTTGTGTAGAGTTGGGAGAAACTACCTTGCAGAAGGAGAGACGTCCCTGCATCACTCCACAGATCCGAGGTTTAGGACCGACTGTGTGAATGTCCTCGAGTGGACAAGCCAGATCCCGGACTTGCAGAACCCAGTCGAACGTTTCTGGAGAAACCTGAAAACTTCTCCAACTTCAGTCCCCATCCTGACAGAGCTCGAGAGGGTCTGAGGAGAACAGTGGCAGGAAATCCACAGATATTACGGCATCATACCCATAAAGACCTGAGCCTGTACAAACTAACTTTAAACTGACTTACTACTTTATTAAAAATCACTGAACTACAGAAAAAGAAACGACAAGATGTTTCGGTGTTCATCCAAACACCATCCTCAGCTGTAAAACACAGGAAGTGACTCACACACACTAAAGTCACATGATCAACACATGTAGTCCAAAACGTCTTGTTTCTTCTTATGTAGTCCACCGATTTTTGTTTTAATAAAGAGTTTATTTGAATATTTTACTACCAGGATGATTTCGACATTTTACTGGAGACTGTTATTGCAACCAGCGGTGCTTTAGCTAAAATATTGAGGGTCTGAATACTTATGTGACATTTCACTTTTTCAATGTTGCTGTGTTGTTGTTTTTTTACAAAATCATCACTCATCTGTCATTTGCTTTGCTTTGCTATGGGTTACTGAATGAGGATTGAAAAAATACTTTATTTTAGCATAAGACTGTAACAAGCTGACTTTTTCCTGAATGCACTGTATATCAAACAGTGCATTTGATTAACATTCATAAAAAATAATTTGTCTCACTGTAACTGTTTAATATATGTTACTGTTATACGTGTATAACACAGCATTGCCCTGTCTGTGCAGCGGAGGTCAGCGCTCCTCATGTCCAACTGAGCAGCAGAAAAGGACAAACCGAAGTGGACATCACTGATCCTCCGATGAGAAGAAGCACCTTGAGGGATGTCTTTACTGGGGTTTCATACCTCATCCGCTTTTGGGAAAAAGGAGAGGCAGAAAAGGTAATGAATGCAATATGTTGTCTAAAGTGTTTGAGCTGTCAGCCTACATATACTGTACAACAGATCAAACTCATGTCTGCGCATGTGAAGGATGCTGTTTTACATGGATATTGGGAAGTACAAAGCCTTCTTGGATTGGTGCCGGAACACAAAATCATTTAGGCTTTCAAATAAATGTTGTTTGTAATGAATGCCATTATAAGCTAGTTATTTTTCTTCTGTCTTGTTTTGTTCTGAATACCGTTGAACTCAAAGGATTTGTTCTGGACTAAGGGGAACTAAAATACATGTTTATAATGTTTATAATTGTGCTGTATTATTGAAAAGTGCACATTTACTGATGGGGACAGTTTACGCCAATAAAACAAGCATATTGTGTTCATTATCCCACCCACAATAACTTTGAGGGGGTCCTTGAAAAAAAAAAAAAAAAAAATACAATACCAACAAACATTTCCCCCTTCAATAGCAAACTAAACCGGATAAGACATCTATTCCAGTTATATGAGACAGGCCATTCATGCTCAATGTGTTTTTGTTGTTTATTCTCAACAGGAAGAACTAATAAGAGACCAGAACAGAATTATGTTACCAAACCTGGAGCCTTTGGTGAACTACTGCGTGGAAGTGGCGGTTTTGTACAATAAAAGAACAAGCCAGTTCAGCAACACGACCTGTGTGACCAACTCACCCAGCAGTAAGCTTTCCCCCATATAAACCAGCTTTCCCCCATATAAACCAGCTTTCCCCCATATACACCAGCGTTCCCCCATATAAACCAGCTTTCCCTCATATAAACCAGCTTTCCCCCATATACACCAGCTTTCCCCCATATAAACCAGCTTTCCCCCATATAAACCAGCTTTCCCCCATATAAACCAGCTTTCCCACATATAAACCAGCTTTCCCCCATATACACCAGCTTTCCCCCATATAAACCAGCTTTCCCCCATATAAACCAGCTTTCCCCCATATACACCAGCTTTCCCCCATATACACCAGCTTTCCCCCATATAAACCAGCTTTCCCCCATATAAACCAGTTTTCTCTCATATAAACCAGCTTTCCCCCATATACACCAGCTTTCCCCCATATAAACCAGCTTTCCCCCATATACACCAGCTTTCCCCCATATAAACCAGCTTTCCCCCATATACACCAGCTTTCCCCCATATACACCAGCTTTCCCCCATATAAACCAGCTTTCCCCCATATAAACCAGCTTTCCCCCATATACACCAGCTTTCCCCCATATAAACCAGCTTTCCCCCATATACACCAGCTTTCCCCCATATACACCAGCTTTCCCCCATATACACCAGCTTTCCCCCATATAAACCAGCTTTCCCCCATATAAACCAGCTTTCCCCCATATACACCAGCTTTCCCCCATATACACCAGCTTTCCCCCATATACACCAGCTTTCCCCCATATAAACCAGCTTTCCCCCATATACACCAGCTTTCCCCCATATACACAAGCTTTCCCCCATATACACCAGCTTTCCCCCATATAAACCAGCTTTCCCCCATATAAACCAGCTTTCCCCCATATAAACCAGCTTTCCCCCATATAAACCAGCTTTCCCCCATATACACCAGCTTTCCCCCATATACACCAGCTTTCCCCCATATACACCAGCTTTCCCCCATATACACCAGCTTTCCCCCATATAAACCAGCTTTCCCCCATATACACCAGCTTTCCCCCATATACACCAGCTTTCCCCCATATAAACCAGCTTTCCCCCATATACACCAGCTTTCCCCCATATACACCAGCTTTCCCCCATATAAACCAGCTTTCCCCCATATACACCAGCTTTCCCCCATATTTCCCCCATATAAACCAGCTTTCCCCCATATACACCAGCTTTCCCCATATACACCAGCTTTCCCCCATATAAACCAGCTTTCCCCCATATACACCAGCTTTCCCCCATATACACCAGCTTTCCCCCATATACACCAGCTTTCCCCCATATACACCAGCTTTCCTCCATATACACCAGCTTTCCCCCATATACACCAGCTTTCCCCCATATAAACCAGCTTTCCCCCATATACACCAGCTTTCCCCCATATACACCAGCTTTCCCCCATATAAACCAGCTTTCCCCCATATACACCAGCTTTCCCCCATATTTCCCCCATATAAACCAGCTTTCCCCCATATAAACTAGCTTTCCCCCCATATAAACCAGCTTTCCCCCATATAAACCAGCTTTCCCCCCATATAAACAAGCCCGAGTGCTTCAGCTGTGCTTTACACACTTACTGATCGTGTTCTCTCAAAGACTACATTTGCATGCATCCTCGTAATGTGTTAACATGAGGTAAAGTTTGCAATATTGCCTACATCTCATTATAATCTTAATACTTAGATCAAATAGATGCAATTAAGCTCATGGTTGGTTGGTTTAGTGTGTATGTATGTTGTGTACTACTGCAGCTTTGAGTCCAAGACATATTTCCTGAAAAAGGACAATAAAGTATACTAAACTAAACTGAATAGTACAATATGTGGTGCATGCGTATTTTAATCAATAAACAGGCATTTATAAACTTCAATGGCATCTGTGCCACTCTGATGGAAGTGTGCATGTGCTTGTGACGAACACAAATGATGTTTTCATGTGCAGATTCATAAACCGCTGTAAAGAAGCCATTGTATTTTTGTGGTGCTGAAGAAACTGAGTTCATATTGACAAGGTTGCATGACATGAATATAATGCAGTATACTGATGGTCGAAAACATCGGAATGAAGACATTCTAGGCTCATAAGCAAAAAAATTAAATGCATCCATAGAAATCTGTTGTGCATTTGACTCGGGTAGATTAAACAGTGGCCAGTAACACCGACTGTATGAGGGCATCATTTGTGCATGTAAATAATGGCGGTAAGAGTAACCATGATTCTTAGCGAATAATGCGAACTGCGCTTACGTCACATTAATAATCACATCATTGTTGCACATGTAAACATGGTCAATCTCACCATCCTGTAACATGAGTTGTGTGTGTGCTCAGGTGAGGTCGAACCCTGGCTCATCGCAGTCGTGCTCCTGGTCAGTCTTCTGGTGGTGTTAGTCGCTATTGTCCTGATCTTTCTGGCTGTGTGGTACGGTTATCAAGGATGCAGAATTATTTTCCCTGATACGAAACTGCCGGAGAACCTCAAACAGGTAATGCACGGGTAAGAAGAGGTAATAGATAGTCAACTGTTCTGTGTTACTGACATTCTCTCTCGTTTCCTCATAGTTTTTGTCGCAACAGTCCCAGTCGCCCATACTTTCAGCCATGCAGGAGAGCACTCAGCTGAAGGAGCACTTTCATGAGCTGAGGATATTTCACACGGAGCCGGACAGCTCTCAGGACAAACCGCAGATGGAAGGATCCGGGATTCAGACAGAGAAGGATGAGAGTTGTACCGGAGCAGACGTTACACAGAGAAGCGAGGACAGATCTGAAACAGCCAGCACCACATCAGAAGAGCAGCATTTACTTGCTGAATAAGGACTGTTGTGATGCCAAACCATATTTATTTAAAGTCCCCGTGGTGAAAATCCAGCTTTTAATGTTGTTTATATTTGTATGTTGAGTTTTTGATATGCTATTAGACAAACCATGTGTAAATTCAGAAGTATACACCATTGCTGAGTATTTTCTCCTTAACCCTCTGGGCCCTAAGGGTATTTTGGGGCCCTGAAGAAGTTTTGATATTGGTGCTTTTTTCAGTTAAAAACATATTAATGACTAAAGTCTGATAACACTGTTTTCAGCACAAACAAGGCTACCGTAATATGTGAGCAACATGTACATACAAGTTTGTAGTTTTGAAAAAATAATGTTTATGCTTGTTTGTTTTTTTTAAACTAAAATTTAAAGTAAATGAAATAAAGCCATATAACACATAGTAAACATTTGTTCACAAGGCTTTTCAAAACATGGATCTTGTTGCTTAGAGTGTTTTCTTCAAAACAATGGGTAAATCATCCTCATCACTCCTTCATAAAGCCGATCTGAGAAAGCAGCGGGTGTTAAAATTACGCCATTATTTCACCACAGGGTGTGTGTTCGTCTAAACTAGTGACCACGACGCTGAAGTGTGTGACAACAGATGAATAACATCAGATCGAACCACCAACGTTTATTTATTTGGATTAAATATTTTAATCATTCTGTATCACTTTTCAATTTCAATCTTTTTACTATTTACCTGTAGCCTGGTTAAAACCAGACCATTCTCAGTTGTAACTGAGTTATGGTCTGGCAAAGCGTCATAGACAAATCATTTCCAGAGGGGCGTCACCAACGGACGTCGCGGATAGACCTAAACCCAATCAGAGCGATGAAGGAGATGACGTATGCAGAGCGGCGGAGACACATCTCCGAGTGTTGTTCTTTGCTCGTTTTTTAACAAAAAGGAAACGTTCAAATCGCTTAAAACAGACGCGATAGCTGATTGGAACGAGTGATGTTCGACGGCGGCATCCATCTTTGTAATGTAGGCTACAAAATCTGCTTCAAAATCCCAGCGCTGTCGTCATCGTGTAAAGCCCGCCCCAACGCTTCTGATTGGTGCCTCGATTTCGACGGATTGGAAATGGGCTTGAATGAGCTCTTTGCCAGACTAACTTTCAGAGCAAATCTACATTTGCCGGAAGTTGTCTGGGTTTTCCCAGGCTAATTTACATGTTTATGCCCAAAATGCTTCATTAAAGGGTTAGTTCACCCAAAAATGTAAACTCTGTCAGTAATTACTCTCCCTCATGTTGTTCAACCCCGTTCATCTTCGGAACACAAATTAAGATATTTTTGATTAAATCTGAGAGCTGGATCACTCCTCCATGTATAACCTATAACGGGTTAATAATAGCTCTTATTTTTATGAATGCTGAAAATTTTTGCATATCAATATTTTTTGTGGAAAAACTGTTTTATTTTTCAGGATGCTTTGATGAATAGAAAATTCAAAAGAACAGCATTTATTTGAAATATAAACCATTGATAATAATCATAAATGTGTCTTGAGCATCAGATCCTCATATTAGAGTGATTTCTGAAGGATCATGTGACACTGAAGACTGGAGTAATGATGCTGAAAATTCAGCTTTGGAATAAGGAATAAATTACACTTTACTATTGAAGGGTTGGTCAAAATCCCTTGCCTCTTCAAATACATATATAATCATATATCATTTTGAATGGTTATATACTTCCTTAATAAAAATCAATAATCAAATATATTCATTATCACATAATAATTTTTATATTCTTGTGCTTGTGAAATTATATTTTCTTAAATGCATGGATGTAAGTAACCAGTTTCTTTTAGGTGCATTCCAATCTTACTTTGAGATTGCACGTAGTACACGCAGGACACGAAGGCCACGTAACCCACAAGGCCGTTTGTCTCTTTCTCTGGGATCAGTAGAAAGGTTAGAGGGTCCTAAAGGCAGCGTGGGCACATATGATCCTTCGCTGGACATATGGTCAAGCTATATTGAGCGTTACTATCAAACTTTAATTGTTGTATTAAAATGTATTCTTTCCAGTATATTTCCTTCCTTGGGAGTAAATGCCAGTGATCTGTTTTTCTCCTAAATGAGTGAATGTTTTGGCATTATGTTTTGGTATACTTAACTGATAATAAGGAGCTCAGACTCTCTTCAGCCTTGATGGGAGCTGTTATTTGCTCGTGTCTGTTATTTGTGTGTGTGTGCGTATGACATTCTATGTAGGTTCTGGACGGTCGGACCAGACACCCCGGCGCCCTTCTCTAACCTGCGAGGCCACCACAGACCTAAATCTAATGAGTGGACGACAACTATCTTTACTAATGGCGATAGGCACCCCTATCTCCTCACATGTGTTAAATTGTTTAGGCTTTCATGTTTCTTAGCCAATGAGAATCATTCAACCTGTAAGCAATGACGTAGCTTAGACCTTGGAAATGGTATAACTGCTGTGATCTTTGTAACTGTAAGCGGGGCGGCCTACGAACTCCTGTGTGAGTCTTGAAGCTGACTTCTGCTGATGAAAATGCAAACTATCTTCAGTAAAACTTTTCTTTAATTTTTTATAATTCTGACTCCGGGTCTTCATTCTTCATATCTGGTTCTGGGTCTTTGACTGTATACCCCTTACAGTTATGGTGGAGGATGCGCTGGCAATTATTCTCGGTGACACCCCTGGCAAATCAACAAACAAGGTAGTAAGCTTTTGTTAATTGTTAGGGCTGTCTGACTGGAAGAGATTTTGAAGGAGAGCGGGAGAGCTTCACTCCGATGAGGCGAGTGAAGCTTCACTCCGATGAGGCGAGTGAAGGAGTAAGTTAATTATACTGCTGACAGTATAAGAAGTCGCTGAGAGCGTCGTTAAGGGTAACGGCAGCAGACAGCGCAAGCGAAGCGTGCTCTGTGGGGGCCCCGCTGGGCATTACTGGTGTAGCACCACCCCAGCAGAGCACGTCCCTGGGCTAGAGGTCCAGTGGCACCGTAAACCTGCTCAATCTCTTCCATCTCAGATAGGGGATCCCCGAACTTAGTGAAGTGAATCAGGCAGTTAGGGATACTAACAATAATAGGGTTGTTTGCCAGGGATGCATCAGGAACAATTCCGAGAGAAAATTAAAAAAAGTTGTGACCCAAATTGGCATGGACCAGTATATGTAACTGTGATTTTGGAGTATACTTTGCAGTTTCATCACGCAGAAGCCAAGCTGTGTTGTTCAAAGATCGCCGCCTCCATTTCTGCAATAACTTCAGGTGAGTATGAACCATGATTAAGATATGGCAGAAAAATATAATAACTTAATCAGTAACCTGAAGAGTCCTGAAACAAATAGTGAGACAGGAAAAGCAAACGCTGTAAGCAGCTGTGCTCTAAAGCCCTCACTTTAAATAAATTTGCAGAAATGATTAAGTAAATGGTAGTCAGGATTTTGATTCTGATTGGAAATTTAAAAAACTTGACTGGCTACAAACAAACTGAAAAATTAAAATGTTTAGCCTCGTATTGCTTACGATGATTACAAGAAGCAAGTGAAAGAAATTCTGGGTCAGGGATAATTTCCCTGGACAAGCGACTAAAGTTAAACAGACACTTTGTGAAAACAACTTAGAATATTTTGCAGCTTATGAAAATTAATGTTCTGCCAATAATAATGATGAAGATTATGATTGGGTTATTATGATTAAATCCGCCACTGGTGGACTGTAAAAGAATACAGAGAACTGCTTAATCAGTGGCTCTGTTTACATTCCTGAATGGGACACACACTGCTTCAAGGGCGTGCTTGTTGGAGCCGTTGAGGCTGACACATGAACCCTTTTGAAGAAAAGATCTATAATACTAATTTTTATAAGTGAATTGATGAATACAGGTTGATGTAAAATTAATGACTCCAACAAATGTGAGTTGCAAAATATATCAAAGTAACTAAAAGGATGATTGTGTTGTAATTCAACATTTTAAAAAGGTTTTAGATGATATAGAGAGACTAATCTCACAGATGATTTACAATAACTGCAAAAGTATCACAAGCAGAGAGTGCTTGCCTCGTCAAACTTAGTGTGTGAATCCTAATTGGAGATTGATAAACTCCAAGAGAAATCTTAAGTCAAATATTAAACTATGGTTGAGAACTTGACAATTAAAATTGAGATTGAGAAATGTGAAACGTTATTGAGAACTAGAATAATTATTTTTATGTAAAACAAATAAGCAGAAGCCGTACTGGATTAACAGTTGCTAAATGCTGATTAAACAAACAGCTTGAAAAGTTGACCATGAAAGAACTAGAAGCTGATGTTTTGCTTTCAAAAGATAAGTTTGTTATTGGCTGTAATGAAACAGTTTGCTTATCTGAATCTGATGTGTGCTGTGGCTGAAACTGCCAGTGCAACAGACTCAATCTGAGTGGAAATTTGAAATGCCTAAATTTCCTGATGTGTGGGCAAAAGACAAATATAAATAATATGTTTATTTGAAACCGTATGTAATATCTGGCAAAGATGCCTTAAGCTGGGATAGAGTTAAAAGATGATAGATAAATGTTTGATGTTAGAAGTATATGAGAGAGCAGTGTACCATCCAATAGAGTCTCAGAGTCTCTCTCATTCAATGAGTCAGCTAAAAGCTGTTATCTGTGATAATGTGTAAAGCACAGTGTGTCAGTTGAAGAATCATAGACACAGAGATGGTAAAAGAAACCATTTAGAGAGCAATTTGTTTTAGAAGTAAAACTGAATGACTTTTTAAAGAAGTATTTAAAACAATAATACAGATAGAGATGACATTTTGATTAGCTTATTTTAGGACAGTAACTTCTCTGTCTCATTTAGTCTCCACCATTCAGGACCGATGGCTCCGGCTACAGATGAAGTACACTGAATGTACGGTTGTGATCTAAATTCACTGAGTATAATCCAAGTAGCTAGGTTGCTGCTTTTAAGATAGTTAATGGATTTAAGTGATTAAATACTGTTGTTATTGAACTGTCTCCCCATGTGAACACTATTAGGCAATCCGAATGGCTCTGGATGACTCTTGAACGTGCCTTTCCTAAGCTCCAGAAAACAGCTGAGTTCTGTTGAAGAGAACTGATTGTGTGATTGGAAAGAGCGGTCACCAGTGGGCACGAGTGGCTACTCAATGACGGGTAAGACCTTCTATTGGCCTGACAGGGGGCAACCCAAGCCAGAGTGGATCACGTAAAGTCATTGGGCATCTCCTGAATGGAGGTGTGTTATGTGAGACAGGTATGAGGGTTGAGCAGGAGCTGTGAGGCCAGCAGCGTCCTTATGGCGTTAAGGGGAGATGACGCGGTGACGAGTCACGGCATGTCTCCCCAATAAAGCAAAGCTCCTCGATATATACCACTCGCCAGAAGAAACCGCATTAGTTGTATGGCTTGTTTTTTATTGTGACAAGCGTCTGCAAATATGCCAGGGGAAAACACCCTGATGGAGATTATAGATAAAGGGCGAACAGGAGTGGGCTTTCAAGAGCCAGCTGAGGCCATGAAGTGATTCCCATTAGTTGTTGTGGAGACAGTAATACATTTTTTTTATGTACTGGTTGCCTTATGGGCAAGGAAAATCATAGTGTTGATTTTGAACTAATATGTTATAACATAGTTTTAACTCTTGAAGGTCGTTAGACATGGTGGTGGCTAAAGATGAAGACAGCTTTTGATTTAAGGAAAGTCTGGATGACAAAGGTGAATGGTCAAAGGTTATTGTAATGAATACAAATTTTGACTAAGTTACAGCCTTAGGAGGCTGGTGAAAAATATTATTTGTTTATAGTGAGAGAGACTGCCTGAGTTGGAGGAAGGGATGGTAACTGTGTCTGTCTTTCTGTTATCGGCCTGCTAGAGCAAGCTGAAGCAAAATAATGATAATGAAACAAAACAACCCAGCTGACCTTGTTAAATTCTAATGAATAATGAACAAGACATGCTTTGAAACTGGTTGGGAGACCATGTAAAATTAGGTAGAAGCTACCGGAAAATGGGAAGTTTAAAATCTTATTTAAAATTTAAATCTTTTAGCAATAATATAAAGAAAAATGAATATTGAAAATGAGCAGTTAACATATGTGTGTCTAATATGAGTGCGTGTGATGGTGACAGCACTTTATGTCTTGTATGTATTAGTTTGGGGTACTATTATTTCCTGATTTTGAGGATATTGTGACATTAACCCCTGGAATTAGTGTTTTATCATTACAGATGGGTTAAGTGAAATGACCAACTTTAAAAAAGTTGATAATTCTAAGACAATCTGATGAAAAGACAATGCAGAACATGGGACGAGCTTTAATTGGAGTGGTTTTCCAGCTCTGTCTGCTATTGGTAATTATGAATGCTTTTGTCATTTATGATATTGAACTGAATTACTCTCTGGATTAGTATTTTATATAAATTGGAATTGTAAAGAAGATTGCCGTCCATTATGGGGTAAAACTCTTGTCTAAATTCAACTGAGGGTCTAAATTTAAATAGACAACTAGGTGGGATCATAAGGTTAAACGTAGGAAAAAAAAAATATATATATATAGACTTGACGGCAGAGAGACAAAGTGGCACATTGGCTAAGTCACTATCCAAATTATCCAGAGTGAGCTCCCTCATTTTATTGAAAGGCCGGAGGGCGAATAAAGGAGGAGTGAATATAACTTCTAAAAAGAAAAGGTTTTATTTCTCAATCCATTAAATGTATGTATGACATTAGATGTCTAAGAAAACTACAATTTAATAAAGGTAAAAAGAGAAAGCAGCTATATGGCTGTGGGCTGGGATCTGAGTAACATAATATTTTGGTTTCTGTAAAACTGTAAAGATAAGCGGAACTGAGACAAATACTGTGAGAAGTAGTTATAATGAAAAATAAAGTTGAAGTTAATGATAAGAAAACAAGAGTATTGAAGAATTAATAAAATACCATGATTCCCCTAACGAGGGAACTTTAAGTGTCACTAGGCTGACAGTGGTGAGAGACTCGGATGCAGAAGGAACTGGCATGTAGGGCAAGATGGAAGAAATATAGTAGAAGAAAATGTATGTTATGAAAATACAATTTCTGATAGGATTTATGGAAGTCAAATTAAGTTTAAATGGTATGAAAAAGGTTAGGGTTAGACATTGTATGATTGACAGGGATTCAAGTGATATAAGGATAAGGAATGAACAAAAGCTTTATTAAGCAGAATGGGGAACGATCCTATATTTTAGTGGTAAAATAATGACTGAAATGATGATGTGAATTTGTTTTATTTCATTTCTATTTTTTGAAACAAACAAAAAAGGGTATAAGATGTTATACAATTAAAATGGTACATGCTAGGTGACTGTAAACTGAAGGATGATTTCAGTAAAGACTTAAAGTGCTTACATCGATTATTATGGGCCTTAATTATTAATATTCTATTGTTTGTTGTTTATTTTTAGTTAGACAACCATTGTGTTTTAAACCTAAAGGGTCTATAAAAGGGGTAGTGAAAATAATGGATTAACCATCCAACTTTGTTTATAATAAAAGGATTTGGAAATCATAATTTTATAAATAAAAAAACTAGTGCATATATTCTGGTACTCATGATTATAGACAATGTCTTTATTTAGGATCTGAGTAGTGACTGTGGATCTAGCCCATGCTAGGAATACAGCAATAGTGCTTGCTTATTTAGCCTGGCTTCCAGAGAACAAATATGTACTTGTTTCGTAATCAGTTATGTGTTTTATAAAAATTTTAACCTGACTGATAAACTGAGGAAGAATGACATTGATGTCCTGTTGTGAGTGGAAGGTGGGAGAGCCTCTTAATGGGGACTGGAATTTTTAGTATCCAGCATGTCCGTGACGAGGTGAAGAGACAAGTGTGACCCGTCAGGGGAGCATGCGTCACCACTCCTCCCTTCCGTAGTGACCTCACTGGTTAGACCAGACGTGGCGGTATTGGACCCCACATTGGTCTAAAATGGGGGACTGAAGGGTTGGTCAAAATCCCTTGCCTCTTCAAATACATATATAATCATATATCATTTTGAATGGTTATATACTTCCTTAATAAAAATCAATAATCAAATATATTCATTATCACATAATAATTTTTATATTCTTGTGCTTGTGAAATTATATTTTCTTAAATGCATGGATGTAAGTAACCAGTTTCTTTTAGGTGCATTCCAATCTTACTTTGAGATTGCACGTAGTACACGCAGGACACGAAGGCCACGTAACCCACAAGGCCGTTTGTCTCTTTCTCTGGGATCAGTAGAAAGGTTAGAGGGTCCTAAAGGCAGCGTGGGCACATATGATCCTTCGCTGGACATATGGTCAAGCTATATTGAGCGTTACTATCAAACTTTAATTGTTGTATTAAAATGTATTCTTTCCAGTATATTTCCTTCCTTGGGAGTAAATGCCAGTGATCTGTTTTTCTCCTAAATGAGTGAATGTTTTGGCATTATGTTTTGGTATACTTAACTGATAATAAGGAGCTCAGACTCTCTTCAGCCTTGATGGGAGCTGTTATTTGCTCGTGTCTGTTATTTGTGTGTGTGTGCGTATGACATTCTATGTAGGTTCTGGACGGTCGGACCAGACACCCCGGCGCCCTTCTCTAACCTGCGAGGCCACCACAGACCTAAATCTAATGAGTGGACGACAACTATCTTTACTAATGGCGATAGGCACCCCTATCTCCTCACATGTGTTAAATTGTTTAGGCTTTCATGTTTCTTAGCCAATGAGAATCATTCAACCTGTAAGCAATGACGTAGCTTAGACCTTGGAAATGGTATAACTGCTGTGATCTTTGTAACTGTAAGCGGGGCGGCCTACGAACTCCTGTGTGAGTCTTGAAGCTGACTTCTGCTGATGAAAATGCAAACTATCTTCAGTAAAACTTTTCTTTAATTTTTTATAATTCTGACTCCGGGTCTTCATTCTTCATATCTGGTTCTGGGTCTTTGACTGTATACCCCTTACACTATATAATCAAAAAGACAGAAAAAAGGTTATTTTATTGTAATATTTAACAATTTTCATCATAAGAATCCACAATTGAAGCTTCTCCTTATTCCTTAAAATGACAGCTGAAAGGTCAAATACTAAAACCATGTGAATATATGATGTATATGGACTGATTTTATGGCAGGTATTGAACTGTCCCTCTGTGTAAAAGAGCTGTTCTGGATCGTTCTGGTATCCAGATAAAGTGCTTTGGCATATCAGACTTTTCTTACTCTTGGTTTACTAATAAACTGTTTTCAAATCTGCTGCTCTTATTGATTCAAACCAACTGTAGAAGATGAACATATTGGTAACACTTTACAATACGGGTGCACTAATATGCATTAATTCATGTTTAACTAATGCACAGTACGACTCATGAAGACTAAACCATTAATTAATGATTACTGCATCAGTAACTAATAAAGAGTCTATATGATTAATAAATTAAGTAATACGTGAATTGCTATTAATTCAATGTGTCATTGTGTATTAATTCCTTAATAACATTTTATTAACTAATAGTGTAAATTAATGTGTTAATTACCACAATTAGTCAACGCTATGCACTTCAACTTCCAGTTGTCTGCTTTAATTAATCATTAGCTAATGATTTGCAAAGGTATCATTATGTTATGACTTTACTTGTTGAGGAACATGACTATTAACTAATTGTTAAGTAATATGTAATTTTGGTTTTGACATCCACACTATGGATTTCAATTCATACCGGGATTCCACTGTGATATGAACCGCCACATCCAACAGTTCATGGCACAGGAGTGTGTCAGGTTAAGCTTGATCTCTAGGATTTAATGGAAGAACACTGAGAACATGCGGCCGAGCTCTGCTATTTCATAACACTGTGTCTAGACCGGACAAAGAAACTAGAACCCATTATAATCAGTGATGCGACACAATGCTACGCGACACAATGCTACACGACACAACAAAACCCCGACAGTAAACTGATGCCACTCTATTTCTGACGTACTCCGAGCTCTTGCGCTACTTCTGTTAGGAAGGACAAATGGACTTGCAATGGTCTGTCATGTCCAGTGTGGACAGCTGTAATGGTATGTCATGTCCAGTGTAGACAGCTGTAATGGTCTGTCATGTCCAGTGTAGACAGCTGTAATGGTCTGTCATGTCCAGTGTAGACAGCTGCAATGGTCTGTCGTGTCCAGTGTAGACAGCTGTAATGGTCTGTCGTGTCCAGTGTAGACAGCTGCAATGGTCTGTCGTGTCCAGTGTAGACAGCTGTAATGGTATGTCATGTCCAGTGTAGACAGCTGTAATGGTCTGTCATGTCCAGTGTAGACAGCTGTAATGGTCTGTCGTGTCCAGTGTAGACAGCTGCAATGGTCTGTCGTGTCCAGTGTAGACAGCTGTAATGGTATGTCATGTCCAGTGTAGACAGCTGTAATGGTCTGTCATGTCCAGTGTAGACAGCTGTAATGGTCTGTCATGTCCAGTGTAGACAGCTGTAATGGTCTGTCATGTACAGTGTAGACAGCTGTAATGGTCTGTCATGTCCAGTGTAGACAGCTGTAATGGTCTGTCGTGTCCAGTGTAGACAGCTGTAATGGTCTGTCGTGTCCAGTGTAGACAGCTGTAATGGTCTGTCGTGTCCAGTGTAGACAGCTGTAATGGTCTGTCGTGTCCAGTGTAGACAGCTGCAATGGTCTGTCATGTCCAGTGTAGACAGCTGCAATGGTCTGTCATGTCCAGTGTAGACAGCTGCAATGGTCTGTCATGTCCAGTGTAGACAGCTGCAATGGTCTGTCATGTCCAGTGTAGACAGCTGCAATGGTCTGTCGTGTCCAGTGTAGACAGCTGCAATGGTCTGTCATGTCCAGTGTAGACAGCTGCAATGGTCTGTCGTGTCCAGTGTAGACAGCTGCAATGGTCTGTCGTGTCCAGTGTAGACAGCTGCAATGGTCTGTCGTGTCCAGTGTAGACAGCTGTAATGGTCTGTCGTGTCCAGTGTAGACAGCTGCAATGGTCTGTCATGTACAGTGTAGACAGCTGTAATGGTCTGTCATGTCCAGTGTAGACAGCTGTAATGGTCTGTCGTGTCCAGTGTAGACAGCTGTAATGGTCTGTCGTGTCCAGTGTAGACAGCTGTAATGGTCTGTCGTGTCCAGTGTAGACAGCTGTAATGGTCTGTCGTGTCCAGTGTAGACAGCTGTAATGGTCTGTCGTGTCCAGTGTAGACAGCTGTAATGGTCTGTCGTGTCCAGTGTAGACAGCTGTAATGGTCTGTCGTGTCCAGTGTAGACAGCTGCAATGGTCTGTCATGTCCAGTGTAGACAGCTGCAATGGTCTGTCATGTCCAGTGTAGACAGCTGCAATGGTCTGTCATGTCCAGTGTAGACAGCTGCAATGGTCTGTCGTGTCCAGTGTAGACAGCTGTAATGGTCTGTCATGTCCAGTGTAGACAGCTGTAATGGTCTGTCATGTCCAGTGTAGACAGCTGTAATGGTCTGTCATGTCCAGTGTAGACAGCTGTAATGGTCTGTCATGTCCAGTGTAGACAGCTGTAATGGTCTGTCATGTCCAGTGTAGACAGCTGTAATGGTCTGTCATGTCCAGTGTAGACAGCTGTAATGGTCTGTCGTGTCCAGTGTAGACAGCTGTAATGGTCTGTCATGTCCAGTGTAGACAGCTGTAATGGTCTGTCATGTCCAGTGTAGACAGCTGTAATGGTCTGTCATGTCCAGTGTAGACAGCTGTAATGGTCTGTCATGTCCAGTGTAGACAGCTGTAATGGTCTGTCATGTCCAGTGTAGACAGCTGTAATGGTCTGTCATGTCCAGTGTAGACAGCTGCAATGGTCTGTCATGTCCAGTGTAGACAGCTGTAATGGTCTGTCATGTCCAGTGTAGACAGCTGTAATGGTCTGTCATGTCCAGTGTAGACAGCTGTAATGGTCTGTCATGTCCAGTGTAGACAGCTGTAATGGTCTGTCATGTCCAGTGTAGACAGCTGTAATGGTCTGTCATGTCCAGTGTAGACAGCTGCAATGGTCTGTCATGTCCAGTGTAGACAGCTGTAATGGTCTGTCATGTCCAGTGTAGACAGCTGCAATGGTCTGTCATGTCCAGTGTAGACAGCTGTAATGGTCTGTCATGTCCAGTGTAGACAGCTGTAATGGTCTGTCATGTCCAGTGTAGACAGCTGCAATGGTCTGTCATGTCCAGTGTAGACAGCTGTAATGGTCTGTCATGTCCAGTGTAGACAGCTGCAATGGTCTGTCATGTCCAGTGTAGACAGCTGTAATGGTCTGTCATGTCCAGTGTAGACAGCTGTAATGGTCTGTCATGTCCAGTGTAGACAGCTGCAATGGTCTGTCATGTCCAGTGTAGACAGCTGTAATGGTCTGTCATGTCCAGTGTAGACAGCTGCAATGGTCTGTCATGTCCAGTGTAGACAGCTGTAATGGTCTGTCATGTCCAGTGTAGACAGCTGCAATGGTCTGTCATGTCCAGTGTAGACAGCTGTAATGGTCTGTCATGTCCAGTGTAGACAGCTGTAATGGTCTGTCATGTCCAGTGTAGACAGCTGTAATGGTCTCGTCCAGTTTAAACACGGTGTATTTCAGATTCTGGTGTGCTGATATTTGTGTGCGGCCTGTTGTGGCAAATTCTTGATCTTTGGTTCATTTCCTCAAAGTCTGGTTCAGGTCTCAGAAGAAATCTTTCAGAGTCGAAGTTTCAGGTCTCAGAAGAATAACTTTATTGAGCAGTTCAACAAAGTGAGATGGTAGCTAGTCATCTGATTTTACAATGGTCAGTGCTCAAATCTTATACCTTCTTCTTATCTTTTGGTACCCAATTAGCGCTCAACTCGTTATCTTTTCTCTCTTTGCTCCTCCTTATTACTCCGCCTCGATTAAAACACCTGCATCGTTATTTTATTTTTTAATTGGGGCCAGGGGCGTAGCCATCATTTCAAAAGTGAGGGGGACAGAATGTCAAGTGTAATACCATTTTTTTTTTAAGACTTTTGTTGACAGGTTAATTGGCTTAATATGCTATTTATTTTTAAAGCAATAAAACAGAAAGAAAGAAATGCAGATGTTCAGTAGGCTACTTTATATTGCACATGCAGGGTTTTTCCTGGCTTAAAACGAGGCGGAGGTGGTAAAATCCTGATCATGTATTTTAATTAGATAATAACTTTTTTATTTTTCGTAGACCATCATTTAGCCTACTGTGTTTCCCACAGTATTTTTGTAGGTGGATCTCGGTACTTCTCGGGGGGTCTGGGGGCATGCCCCCCCGGAAGAAAAATTTGTACACTTTAAAGATAAATTCATTAATCTGGTGCACTTTGAGTCCCCCGAATCCACTGTTAAAAATAAATAATCCACCCGTCAACCGTCCAAAGATATGATATTCTCTGATTTAGATATCTGATCATCGCATTACAATTATTCAAATTATCAGTGTTACTGTTAAGCATTATAATATGGTTAAATATCACACTGAAGTAGGCTGATTTAAAAATAACATTTACTTAAAATAAAAGTTCTTCTTTTGGCAAAATAACATTTCCTTAATAGCCTAAAGTCTGTCTTACTAAACTAAAACTTTCCAATTGAAAACCTTCAAACGTCAAGCTTTTAAAAATACTTCAAACTTTCTAGTTAGGCTTTTTCAAGAGAACTTAAAGTTTGTCTACAAACTTTTTTATCTAATTGTAAAGTGTTACCGAATTATGGTAAACATCACAGTCTACACATGTTACTGCCTGATTCAAGCAGATCGTGGCTGTTAATGCATGAACATACAAATTCAGCATTAACAATCACCATGTTTATTCTAATTTGAAGGGCTTTGATAACATATCTGTGAAAATAAAAGACATAAAAAGATTGAAAATAGTGCACGTTTGTGCGGGTATAGTGAATATTTTCAATTTACAACAAAACGTGTTAATTATTCAACAAGAGAAATAGGCAGAGTTATTCATCATTGTGCAACCCAACTCAGATACCACATGACAACTTACTTACAGTGCTTGACTTTTGAAAAAGGAGTGAAGAGGTTTTTTTGCCGTATTGAACTCTATGAAACTGATGGATTCGGCGCGAGTGCGAGCATGGGCGTGTCGTAAGCTAATGCAGTGACTGATTACCATGGAAGCGTGAAAGTCACGTATGTAACTGTTAGATAGACTATCCTTGACTCTTTGGATTTTAAATCTCGATGTATACACACCCGTGAAAACCTCAGCTTGTCATAGACACATTTGCCCTATGAAAAAGTGCGGGGGACGAATTTACATTTTATAAAAAGTCCCCCGCGTAATCTACGCCCATGATTGGGGCAACCTTCTTTGCGCATGCGTATCTTTTAAAAATGGCTTTATACATGATTTTCAGGTACTTTTCCATGCCCTTTCACCCAGTTTCTTCTCCTGTCCTTATCTAACCTCCCCTCAGGCCTAGTTTTCTGTTCATCTCATATCCTTAGGCCTGGTTTTCTCTAGCATTACAGCATCTTATATTCAGACCCATGTATGAGACATGTATGAGACAAATGAAATTCCCCAACAGGCCCAACTTACCCATCCTTCAAACACTCTCTGACATTACACTCACTGCATGTGCAACTGCAACTTTAGTGGGGATGAGAAAACTCACAACCATAATGACATATTACTTAACAATTAGTTAATAGTCATGTGCCTCAACAAGTAAAGTCATAACATAATGATACCTTGGCAAATCATTAGCTAATGATTAATTAAAGCAGACAACTGGAAGTTGAAGTGCATGGTGTTGACTAATTGTGGTAATTAACACATTAATTTACACTATTAGTTAATCAAATATGTTATTAAGGAATTAATACATGATGACATGTTTAATTAATATCAATTCATGTATTACTTAATCTATTAATCATATAGACTCTTTATTAGTTGCTGATGCAGTAATCATTAATTAATGGTTTAGTTCTTCATGAGTCATACATTAACTCATGATTATCTGTGCATTAGTTAAACATGAATTAATGCATATTAGTGCACCCGTATTGTAAAGTGTTACCAATATATTCAACCATTATATACTTTTTATTAGCTTTTTATCACTCAATGTCTGGACTGTCTGATGTTCAATTCCAAAATAAAAGCCTCATAAAATGTCATATTTCAGACTGACTTTAGAAATATATAGTGTGGATAGTAGTTGATGGTTGTTTGGACCAGATATTTGATATGTGAAACCATTTAATTTCATAATTTAAACTAATATGTTTATTAAATTGTATAAATGTGTGGCTACTTAGAATTGAAAACATAATCTGTATTTTCTCCTCAGACACATTACAGCAAATGTGTATTTAGAAATGGTGCTTATAGCAACGACATTTAAATTTACACAACTAAGAATCGTGTGAAAACAGTTTCCTTTATCTAGCTGAATTTATTGACAAAACAGGTTACATATGACTTTTTGGAGGGCTTTTATTTGGGAATTCAACATCAGACAGTCCTGACATTGAGTGAGTGATTTCTACTATCATTGTAGTTTCATTCTGAAGTGAAAGTGATGTGTGGAAACAGGGAGTTTCCTTTTATATAACTTTTTATTTTACTTTTCGTGAACAAAAGAGCAAAGAAACAGACACATTCTCTCATATATACATATGCACATATACATATACAAACATATACACAAGACACACATAAGAGATAATGAGACAAAACTATTTTGTTATTGAGTTTAGCGGGGAATATTATATCAGCTTCAAGCTCACACTTACTCAACCATAATCTGAACATGTTATTAATGTAATAAAGAGAAAGTAAGAGACTCTATATCATCTCAGTGTTTATGATTTATCATGCAGCTCAAAGAATTATGGGTAGAATCTCTCTACAGTGTATTCTGATTCATCAACACAGTTTCACTGATGATGCAAAACTATTAACCCCAAACCCAGGATAGAGCGGCTGAGTGAATGTGGTCTGGACTGTGTGGATGAGGCTCATTGTGTCAGAGACGCTGTAGAAGGACAGAGTTCCTGCACTGTGATCCACACACACTCCTACTCTACTGTAACACACACACTCCTACTCTACTGTGATCCACACCAGTGCCGATCCTGACCTCCCTGGGGCCCTAAGCAAAATTCTGCTAAGGGGCCCTCTACCTGACCCGTGACGCCGTGACGTGAGCTATGTAAACCATTTGCCAATGCTACACAGTCACACTCACACCTGACACTTCAGTGCTCCAAATACAATCCTCCCTCCTTTAAACAAAACAGTCAAAGAACAGAATGAGGTTCAAACAAACAATATTTATTGAATGAGTATTTTCCATAGAATATTAAGATAACAAGTGAATATTATTAAGTAAGTGAAAATTAACGTAAACATAAATAAGAATAATATAATAAATTATAACTCTGAGCTTTGGCTTTTGGAATTTACTTTTGTTCTCTCTACAGCCTGGGCATTTTCGGCAGCAGTATGGGCAACACCAGTCTATTTGGACTGTCTAGAAGAAACTTAGAAGAATATCACATAGTTAGTTAAACAGTCATCGTTACATGTTACAAATGTGTAAACATTTGAATGTTTGAATTAAAATCTTACCATCAAAATATTCCTTTTCTGAATGATGTCATCATAGGACAGGTGTTTCCCCACATCATGATTTATGCTCATGATGGCCAATCCACTCAAACGTTCCTGTGACATTGAAGACCTCAGGTAGCTTTTGATGAGCTTTAATTTTGAAAAGCTCCTCTCTGACGATGCTACTATGGAGGGATTATTGGGACAGATTGAAAACTAAAAGTCTAAAACTAAAAGTCTTAAACGAAAACCAAAAGTCTAAGTTTGAAACTAAAAGTCTAAGTCGAAAACTAAAAGTCTAAGTCAAAAATGAATTTGGTATTTAGGATTGGGCATTTGGTATTTAGGATTGGGCATTTGGTATTTAGGATTGGGCATTTGGTATTTAGGATTGGGCATTTGGTATTTAGGATTGGGCATTTCGTATTTAGGATTGGGCATTTGGTCATTTAGCCATTTAGGATTTAGGATTGGGCATTTAGGGATTTAGGATTGGGCATTTAATCATTTAGGCATTTAGGATTGGGCATTTGAGGATTGAGGATTGAGGAGTGTATGCAAATAAGGAGGCGTGGCCCAAATACTGGAGGCTGGGTTTGAAATGGCTGGTGCAGATGCACCGTATGGACAGCAGAGGGAGCTCCAGTCAGTCCAGTGCTAAGGAGCACACTGTAATGAAACCAAACAGAGCGAGTGAGCAGGTCTGGAGCGAGGACTGTACTTTATAATGTGATAACTTCAACTTAATGACAGCGTTGTATAGGGGTACTGGAACGGTACATGTATTCCTATTGAACCGAACCGGTAGCCTACGGGCGTCACAGTTCGGTGCACGAATTTACACGGAGAATACACGGTATAAAAATAATTAAAACTCTAAATAGCGATACATTTCGCTCTATTCGCGTTTGGTGTGAACGCAGCATAATAAACAGGCTGCGATATCAAGATTGCAATGTTGGAGTGTGTGCTGCAAAGTTCAAACTGCAAAGTGTGTATATTTGTGTACACTCGCAATAAAATACAACATTGTGCTTTTGTCACACTCTAAAATCTTGTCAAACTGTAACCTACAACTGTCACCCAACCAAAATCACACACACACACACACACACACACTCTCTCTCCCTCTCGGGAGGGTGACTGCAGTTCTTAGGGCTATCCAAAGATTAGGATAGAGTTCCTCCAGGTTTTTCTCACAGAGAAATGAAAGCAACTCAAATGCAGTCATCTTATCTGATGGCAGATCAGGTAAATTCTGAATCTCGTGTGCCAGATCCATTCCACTGATGTCATAGTCATCTCTGAAGGTTAGAGTATTTTGAACTTCCATGCAGTGAGCCTTTAAAGATTCACTAGACATCTGTGAGGCAGTGCTGAAGTTTAGCAACACTCCATATTTGGATTTCACCTCGTTCAGTGTTTCAAATCTCTCATCCATGGATGTCACAGCAGAGTCGACCACAATGTTAAAGAAGTTGACCTCAAGGTTTTTCAGTGCATCAGTCACTGGTTCATCAGGAGCCTCATAGCTGAAATGCCTCTTGCTGTTTCTCAATCTCTTCTCTTTCAGAACAGCCTCCACATTCTTACTTCGCAAATGCTTTTGGCTGTTGTCTGTGCCTCAGAGAATCCAGTTTCCCGGTATGTAGCGAGGGAAGCCTTTGCATTCGAGATTAAATTAACTGCTATATCCAACTGCATTGAGGCGGATTGGAGGAGCTTGTTCACTATGTTTGTAATAGTCAGTATCTCACACCATACGACACAGCAAATCAAGAAGCGGTAGGACCCAACTTCCTCTGCAAGTGCTTGTGCCTCCACTTTGATTGTCTGTCTGGCTTCCAGTAATGCCTCCCGAACCTCAGATGCCTGGTGCCTTATTGCATGCACGCTTTTGAGCCTACTCTCCCATCTTGTGTCACTCCATGACTTCATGGTTATCTTCACGTGTTTCTTTAAAACACTCCATCTTTGTGTGCCAGCTGAAAAGAAGGTGAAGAGCTTTTGCACATGTCCAAAGAACCCTACTGAAGATTTGGCAGCATCTGCAATTACAAGGTTTAGAGTATGTGCTCCACATGGGACAAACACGGCTCTGGGATTTCTTCTGAGCAGTCTGGCTTGTACTCCTTGGTTCTTGCCTTTCATGTTGGCCCCATTATCAAAAGCTTGCCCTCTGCAATCTTCAAATGAAATCTTCAGCTCATTCAGCTTATTTAAGATGACAGTGGACAGATTTAAACCTGTTGTAGCCTCAACATTCACAAAGCCGAGGAAGTGCTCCTTGATCTCTGGCTTTCCCCTTAAAGCCACGCTTCTCAGAATAATGGACATTTGCTCTTGGTGACTAATGTCAGGTGTACAGTCCAAGATAATGGAGAAGTACTTTGAGTCTCTTATTTGAGTCACTATTGCTTCCAGAATTTTGCCACTCACAATCTGTATTATCTCATTCTGTGTGCGCTGCCCAAGGTAATGAGCATGTGTATCTCCATCTTTAATTTTGCTGAGATGGTTTTCCATAATGGGGTCAAATTTTGCCAGTAATTCAACCTCTTTTAGGAAGTTTCCATTATCTGGCTGGAAGAGTTTTTCTGACGAACCCCTGAATGCTAGGTTTCGTTCAGCCAGAGACTGGGTGATACTTATTAAACGTGTAAGGACATCCCGCCATCTCTTTCTTTCAGCCTCATAAATGGTCATTTGTATCTGGTCAAGAGTCTGTCCCCGACTTAGGCGCAGATCAAGTTCTCTCCACTTAATCATGTTTTGTGTGTGTTCAGGACTACTCTCATGGTGTTTCAGAATGGCATTGATATTTGACCAGTCATTCACACCTTCCTTTATAATTTTGTTGTATTTTGTTGAAAAGAGCTTACAGCAAAAACAATAAACAGCATTGTTTTTGATTGAGTATGAAAGCCAGCTCCTGTGAATCTTTTCCCCATTTGACAGTTGTCTCTGTAATAAGCCTGAATGGAAAGCTCTTCTAGACTTGTCTTTAGGAAAAGAAAAATCCAGTCCTGGTTTGAATGGACCTCTGCGCACTAACTCAGTCCTCAAAAAGTCTGTTAAGACTGGGGGCCAATCTGCTGGGTCATTTGGTGGAGCGGCAACTGTTCTATTTGGGTCTGAGCTGCTTGTATCTGCTGCTGGCTGTACACCTCTTGTTGTGCTAGTACTGACTGAGGCTGCCTGTACTTCACCTGGGTCTGTGTTAGTACTTGCTGAAGACGGCCGTACTGTATTTGCTGAAGCTGGCTGTATTGGGTTTGTGCTAGTACTGGATGAGGCTGCCTGTACTTCACCTGGGCCGGTCACTGTGTTAGTACTTGCTGAAGACGGCTGTATTGGGTTTGTGCTAGTACTGGCTGAGACTGCCTGTACTTCACCTGGGTCTGTGTTAGTACTTGCTGAAGACGGCTGTGCTGTATTTGCTGAAGCTGACTGTACTGGGTCTGTGCTAGTACTGGCTGAGGCTAGATGTGTATCAACTGAGTCTGTGCTTGTACTGGCTGATGATCCAGCATCTCCTCTACTGACAAACTTAAGCATAGCACCTGCAAATTATAGATAACTCATTTTATAAGCTTCATCAGACCCATTCAAACTGGCTCCCAATTTCCTTTTATACATTTTCAAATATAAAATACTATTTATACTATGGCTTGGCTCTTGTAATAGTTAACTAGTGAACTAGTAGTGATGCAGATATCAATAATCCCTGTGAGTGATGACATCATTGATATCAAGAATTAACTTTTGTACAAGTGAACATGTATCCTGATATCAAAAATAGACATTGGTAGATAAAAATGTAACTAAGGGGCCTTACTAGTAAAAAATAATCAAGAATTCACATTGCAAATAGTAAAAAAAAAAATTGAATTCTTGATATCAAAAATACATAAACTGTGAATGAATAAAAGCTAAAATGGCTTGCCATGGCATGTTAAAGTTTTTTTTTATTATGCATGTTGAAGCAATTCTTGATTTATGGTTATTATTTACTGAGGGATGTGCATCCATATTGACCAGTATATCCAGCTAATCAACATTTTAAATTCAATATAGCCTATATATCAATAGTCAATCAATGTCAAATTGTCAATATTGCTTTCCATCTTGCATAATTAGTGCTGCTGCAGTTGTTTAGAATGTTTAACTACACATTGACTGAGACTAGATAATCAGTGTCTTGTTTTAAAAGTATGTATGTATAATGTGTACTTTGATGAGGAGTGCCATCATTTCCCGCCCATATATTGTACAGTCCACATATATTTCTGCTTGAAAAATGCGCGTTTAATTTCGTGCACGCGCATATGAACGCATGATAGCCTAACACACGCGACGCGGTTATCTTTTCCGAGCTGCAGTAAACAAACACCGTTGCACAACTTGTACTTTGTTGTTTATCAAAAACAAACGTAATAAATAATTGTATTTTACTCTCACTTTTGTCAGTCAGGCACAAAGAGAAGTGATGCAAGAGATGCACTGCCTGTCTGCCCAGCGAGGTTAGCAAGACCGAAAAAACACAATAGAAATGCACATAAACTTAACTTTACTGACTGACATCAAACTTGGAGAGGAGAGAACACAAGTTTACCTGAATGTTGTTCCCGCAATTCACTCTCATGTTTTTTCTTCTTCCTCTTTTCGTGACCAGAGGGATAGTTTCGCTTCATTTTGTCAACATTAATTGACGCGATATGACACGAGGAGGGGGAGGCGGGGCCTTGAGTAATTTGCGGGGCCCTACGCAGCTTGCGTAGTGAGCGTATAGGGCGGATCGGCTCTGATCCACACACACTCCTCCTCTACTGTGATCCACACACACTCCTGTTCTACTGTGATCCACACACACTCCTGTTCTACTGTGATCCACACACACTCCTGTTCTACTGTGATCCACACACACTCCTGTTCTACTGTGATCCACACACACTCCTGTTCTACTGTGATCCACACACACTCCTGTTCTACTGTGATCCAAACACACTTCTGTTCTACTGTGATTCACACACACTCCTGTTCTACTGTGATCCACACACACTCCTGTTCTACTGTGATCCACACACACTCCTGTTCACTCCTGTTCTACTGTGATCCACACACACTCCTGTTCTACTGTGATCCACACACACTCCTGTTCTACTGTGATCCACACACACTCCTGTTCTACTGTGATCCACACACACTCCTGTTCTACTGTGATCCACACACACTCCTGTTCACTCCTGTTCTACTGTGATCCACACACACTCCTGTTCTACTGTGATCCACACACACTCCTGTTCTACTGTGATCCACACACACTCCTGTTCTACTGTGATCCACACACACTCCTGTTCTACTGTGATCCACACACACTCCTGTTCTACTGTGATCCACACACACTCCTGTTCTACTGTGATCCAAACACACTCCTGTTCTACTGTGATCCACACACACTCCTGTTCTACTGTGATCCACACACACTCCTGTTCTACTGTGATCCACACACACTCCTACTCTACTGTGATCCACACACACTCCTGTTCTACTGTGATCCACACACACTCCTGTTCTACTGTGATCCAAACACACTTCTGTTCTACTGTGATCCACACACACTCCTGTTCTACTGTGATCCACACACACTCCTGTTCTACTGTGATCCACACACACTCCTACTCTACTGTGATCCACACACACTCCTGTTCTACTGTGATCCACACACACTCCTGTTCTACTGTGATCCAAACACACTCCTGTTCTACTGTGATCCACACACACTCCTGTTCTACTGTGATCCACACACACTCCTGTTCTACTGTGATCCACACACACTCCTGTTCTACTGTGATCCACACACACTCCTACTCTACTGTGATCCACACACACTCCTGTTCTACTGTGATCCACACACACTCCTGTTCTACTGTGATCCACACACACTCCTGTTCTACTGTGATCCACACACACTCCTGTTCTACTGTGATCCACACACACTCCTGTTCTACTGTGATCCACACACACTCCTGTTCTACTGTGATCCACACACACTCCTGTTCTACTGTGATCCACACACACTCCTGTTCTACTGTGATCCACACACACTCCTCCTCTACTGTGATCCACACACACTCCTGTTCTACTGTGATCCACACACACTCCTGTTCTACTGTGATCCACACACACTCCTGTTCTACTGTGATCCACACACACTCCTGTTCTACTGTGATCCACACACACTCCTCCTCTACTGTGATCCACACACACTCCTGTTCTACTGTGATCCACACACACTCCTGTTCTACTGTGATCCACACACACTCCTGTTCTACTGTGATCCACACACACTCCTGTTCTACTGTGATCCACACACACTCCTGTTCTACTGTGATCCACACACACTCCTGTTCTACTGTGATCCACACACACTCCTGTTCTACTGTGATCCACACACACTCCTGTTCTACTGTGATCCACACACACTCCTGTTCTACTGTGATCCACACACACTCCTGTTCTACTGTGATCCACACACACTCCTGTTCTACTGTGATCCACACACACTCCTGTTCTACTGTGATCCACACACACTCCTGTTCTACTGTGATCCACACACACTCCTGTTCTACTGTGATCCACACACACTCCTGTTCTACTGTGATCCACACACACTCCTGTTCTACTGTGATCCACACACACTCCTGTTCTACTGTGATCCACACACACTCCTGTTCTACTGTGATCCACACACACTCCTGTTCTACTGTGATCCACACACACTCCTGTTCTACTGTGATCCACACACACTCCTACTCTACTGTGATCCACACACACTCCTGTTCTACTGTGATCCACACACACTCCTCCTCTACTGTGATCCACACACACTCCTGTTCTACTGTGATCCACACACACTCCTGTTCTACTGTGATCCACACACACTCCTGTTCTACTGTGATCCACACACACTCCTACTCTACTGTGATCCACACACACTCCTGTTCTACTGTGATCCACACACACTCCTCCTCTACTGTGATCCACACACACTCCTGTTCTACTGTGATCCACACACACTCCTGTTCTACTGTGATCCACACACACTCCTGTTCTACTGTGATCCACACACACTCCTGTTCTACTGTGATCCACACACACTCCTGTTCTACTGTGATCCACACACACTCCTGTTCTACTGTGATCCACACACACTCCTGTTCTACTGTGATCCACACACACTCCTACTCTACTGTGATCCACACACACTCCTGTTCTACTGTGATCCACACACACTCCTGTTCTACTGTGATCCACACACACTCCTGTTCTACTGTGATCCACACACACTCCTACTCTACTGTGATCCACACACACTCCTGTTCTACTGTGATCCACACACACTCCTGTTCTACTGTGATCCACACACACTCCTGTTCTACTGTGATCCACACACACTCCTACTCTACTGTGATCCACACACACTCCTGTTCTACTGTGATCCACACACACTCCTCCTCTACTGTGATCCACACACACTCCTGTTCTACTGTGATCCACACACACTCCTGTTCTACTGTGATCCACACACACTCCTGTTCTACTGTGATCCACACACACTCCTGTTCTACTGTGATCCACACACACTCCTGTTCTACTGTGATCCACACACACTCCTGTTCTACTGTGATCCACACACACACTCCTGTTCTACTGTGATCCACACACACTCCTGTTCTACTGTGATCCACACACACTCCTGTTCTACTGTGATCCACACACACTCCTGTTCTACTGTGATCCACACACACTCCTGTTCTACTGTGATCCACACACACTCCTGTTCTACTGTGATCCACACACACTCCTGTTCTACTGTGATCCACACACACTCCTGTTCTACTGTGATCCACACACACTCCTGTTCTACTGTGATCCAAACACACTCCTGTTCTACTGTGATCCACACACACTCCTGTTCTACTGTGATCCACACACACTCCTACTCTACTGTGATCCACACACACTCCTGTTCTACTGTGATCCACACACACTCCTACTCTACTGTGATCCACACACACTCCTGTTCTACTGTGATCCACACACACTCCTGTTCTACTGTGATCCACACACACTCCTGTTCTACTGTGATCCACACACACTCCTGTTCTACTGTGATCCACACACACTCCTGTTCTACTGTGATCCACACACACTCCTGTTCTACTGTGATCCAAACACACTCCTGTTCTACTGTGATCCACACACACTCCTGTTCTACTGTGATCCACACACACTCCTGTTCTACTGTGATCCACACACACTCCTGTTCTACTGTGATCCACACACACTCCTGTTCTACTGTGATCCACACACACTCCTGTTCTACTGTGATCCACACACACTCCTGTTCTACTGTGATCCACACACACTCCTGTTCTACTGTGATCCACACACACTCCTGTTCTACTGTGATCCACACACACTCCTGTTCTACTGTGATCCACACACACTCCTGTTCTACTGTGATCCACACACACTCCTGTTCTACTGTGATCCACACACACTCCTGTTCTACTGTGATCCACACACACTCCTGTTCTACTGTGATCCACACACACTCCTACTCTACTGTGATCCACACACACTCCTGTTCTACTGTGATCCACACACACTCCTCCTCTACTGTGATCCACACACACTCCTGTTCTACTGTGATCCACACACACTCCTGTTCTACTGTGATCCACACACACTCCTGTTCTACTGTGATCCACACACACTCCTGTTCTACTGTGATCCACACACACTCCTCCTCTACTGTGATCCACACACACTCCTGTTCTACTGTGATCCACACACACTCCTGTTCTACTGTGATCCACACACACTCCTGTTCTACTGTGATCCACACACACTCCTGTTCTACTGTGATCCACACACACTCCTGTTCTACTGTGATCCACACACACTCCTGTTCTACTGTGATCCACACACACTCCTGTTCTACTGTGATCCACACACACTCCTACTCTACTGTGATCCACACACACTCCTGTTCTACTGTGATCCACACACACTCCTGTTCTACTGTGATCCACACACACTCCTGTTCTACTGTGATCCACACACACTCCTGTTCTACTGTGATCCACACACACTCCTGTTCTACTGTGATCCACACACACTCCTGTTCTACTGTGATCCACACACACTCCTACTCTACTGTGATCCACACACACTCCTGTTCTACTGTGATCCACACACACTCCTGTTCTACTGTGATCCACACACACTCCTGTTCTACTGTGATCCACACACACTCCTCCTCTACTGTGATCCCTACACACTCCTCCTCTACTGTGATCCACACACACTCCTGTTCTACTGTGATCCACACACACTCCTGTTCTACTGTGATCCACACACACTCCTGTTCTACTGTGATCCACACACACTCCTGTTCTACTGTGATCCACACACACTCCTACTCTACTGTGATCCACACACACTCCTGTTCTACTGTGATCCACACACACTCCTGTTCTACTGTGATCCACACACACACTCCTGTTCTACTGTGATCCACACACACTCCTGTTCTACTGTGATCCACACACACTCCTGTTCTACTGTGATCCACACACACACTCCTGTTCTACTGTGATCCACACACACTCCTGTTCTACTGTGATCCACACACACTCCTGTTCTACTGTGATCCACACACACACTCCTGTTCTACTGTGATCCACACACACTCCTGTTCTACTGTGATCCACACACACTCCTGTTCTACTGTGATCCACACACACACTCCTGTTCTACTGTGATCCACACACACTCCTGTTCTACTGTGATCCACACACACACTCCTGTTCTACTGTGATCCACACACACTCCTGTTCTACTGTGATCCACACACACACTCCTGTTCTACTGTGATCCACACACACTCCTGTTCTACTGCTGATGGGCTTTACAGGGAGTTCAGTCTCTATAGCTATGTTTCCATCTACACGTTTTTATCCGCATTAAGTGATATCGAATGAAAAAAGCCTTATGGAAACAGTAAAATTCGATTGAATTTCATGAATATCGACTCAAATGAAATACGATCGGTCTCATCGGATTTTATCTTGATCGATATACGGCTTATGCGATAAACGCGGATGGAAACGTTATTATGGTGCGATCCATTTTGCCTAGTAAAACTTTGTTCGCAAATGTTGGCTGGAATGTTGTGCACTTCGGTGAGAAAATGAATGGAAACACCTTAACATGTCTCAAATCAATTCGATATACCAATTTGATCGCAAAACAGCATGTGACGTCATTACGCACAGGTTTTTATCCGCTTTAAAGCCGTTTGATGGAAACACACTTTCACCAGCTTTATTCGCATGAGTTTTTTTACCGAACTTCAGATAATTCGATTGACAAGTGGATGGAAACATGGCTTCTGTTATTGTGTCTGAATGAGTAACTGGAGGAAGAGCAGAACAAACTCCAGGACTGATCATTATATCCAAACACACACTCATCACCCGATCCCTTCCTCCTGATGCTCTTATATGACACTGATATACACACATATCTCCCACTCCACTCAATCTCCCAGTAACAGCGTCCACACACACTCTCTCTACACAACACCTGCCACACTTCATCAGCTTATTATTATTATTTATATTATTATTATTATTATTATTATTATTTTTAATCGCATACCCAATGCCATAGAAGTCACCAAGTTTCGTAACATTCAGATGAAGCTGTGATTTTTAACATTTCGAAACAGAAATTTTTCGGTCAGAAATGACCAAAGAGCTCCTGATTCGTTCATTCTTGTTTTCTATTATTGACAGACTAGCCTAATAAATGAAACACAAAGCCCTTTTAAGAAGTAGGCCTATCAATAATTATTTATTTGTTATATTATCTGCAATAATTATGAAAACCCGTGCAGCCGGACTATCAATTTATTTATATATTCAGTTTAATTTTCTATTGATTAAAGATAGGACTATATACTTTATTTATTACAATTAAACTGCATGTTTCCATTGATTGTGAAGTTATGCATCAGATATTGCAGATCAAGCGCATGGGGCTGCATGTTTTTTCTTGTTATGAATTGTCTCCTATTTTCCGATATTACAGTCAGCTACGCGCAGTGATATGGAGCTGTAATGCGGTCAAACCTGCCGGAACTACTTTAGCCGTGCGTTTCCCTGAAAATAATTGCACATCTTAGAACGTTCGTCAACCAATCAGATTCAAGCATTCAACGGCCCTGTAGGATAACACTTTTTATTTTACTTTTCATGAATGAACAAAAGAGGAAAGAAACAGACACACAATCTCTCATGTGTACATATGCACATATACATCCGCATACACATTTACACAACACACACATAAGAGATAATGAGACAAAACAACATTTAAATGATTGAGTTTAGCGGGGAATATTATATCAGCTTCAAGCTCACACTTACTCAACCATAATCTGAACATGTTATTAATGTAATAAAGAGAAAGTAAGAGACTCTCTTCTGTATAAACATCTCAGTGTTTATGATTTATCATGCAGCTCAAAGCATTATGGGTAGAATCTCTCTACAGTGTATTCTGATTCATCAACACAGTTTCACTGATGATCCTTTATAAACCCCAAACCCAGGATAGAGCGGCTGAGTGAATGTGGTCTGGACTGTGTGGATGAGGCTCATTGTGTCAGAGACGCTGTAGAAGGACAGAGTTCCTGCACTGGGATCCACACACACTCCTATTCTACTGTAACACACACACACTCCTGTTCTACTGTTACACACACACACTCCTGTTCTCCTGTTACACACACACACTCCTGTTCTACTGCTGATGGATTCTACAGGGAGTTCAGTCTCTATGTTATTGTGTCTGAATGAGTAACTGGAGGAAGAGCAGAACAAACTCCAGGACTGATCATTATATCCAAACACACACTCATCACCCGATCCCTTCCTGCTGATGCTCTTATATGACACTGATATACACACATACCCACTCCACTCAATCTCCCAGTAACAGCGTCCACACACACTCTCTCTACACAACACCTGATGCACATCAAATCTGTCTGGATGATCAGGATACGGCTGAGGCTTTAGGAAAGAAGTGTCAGTAATCACTCTGTTATCCTCAGACAGACGGAGGCGTTTATTCACTGTGTTCAGATCCAGATTGAGCTGATGGGAATCTGATGGAGATAAAACACATCAGAATCAGGAATTATGAATCTGTCTGATCTTTTAATGTACACTGTAAAATGACTTTTGCTGCTTGTTAAATGAACTGCTAACAATTTATATGGCATGTTATGAATCATTAGTTAAGCATTAGTAAATAGTTTATTCATCATTTATAAAACATTAATAGACATTAATAAGCAGTTTATAAATACAGCTATAAATGCTTTATTCTTGATTTATACAAATATATGTAATTATATAATATAACGTGTTTAATAATTTTATTTTCATACTTTATTAATGATCAATTTATCATTTCTAAATTATGTATTACATTATTAAAAAACAGTTATTAAGGAGTTGTTAGTGGTAGATAAGATCATTTAGAAAGTGTAGGTAAATGATTAATAAACTATTATTTAGTCATATAGTAATAGTTACTCAGTGTGTTAATAAATCCTCTATTAACACGGATTCCTACTGTAATTCATGATTAATTCAGGAAGTTACAAAACATTTAGTAGTTGTCAGTTAACTATTTTTATTTTCTATTTTTTTAAAGTAATCTGATTAAGTAACTCACGCTTCTTGTAATGAGTTACACACACACACTGGTTCTTGAGCAAGACACCGACCGATCGCTCCCCGGCGCCACAGCAAATGGCTGTGTGTGTGTGTGTGTGTGTGTTCACTACTCCCTGCTTCTAATTTGTGTGCACTAACTTGGATGTGTTAAATGCTGAGGACACATTCTGAGTATGGGACACCATACTAGGTCTTCACACGTCACTTTCACTAACTTGTGCGAGTGTGCGGTTTTGAGTTCGCTCAGTCGTACGCTCTTCTGCCCGTGTGTGTTGTTGAGCTCTGTGTAGCACCGGCTCATGTTGTCATGTTGTGTGTGAACACGTGGATTATAAGTGTTCTCATTAGCTGTGTGTTCGTGTTTTGATAGTCTGAGCACATGGCTTGTCATGTCTGTCTTGTGTCATGTGCTCGCATGTCTGTTGTCTAACATCGGCCATCTTGTTATCTGATTATTGGTTCATTTGCCCCACCTGTCCTCCCCCGGTACCTGCCTTGTTTACTCCATACTTATTGTCTCTGTGTTTGCAGTCCAGTGTCAGATCGTCAGTGAATGTATTGTACCTCTCGTGTCCAGCCCTGTCTAATCCTGTTTCCAGTCATGTTTTCCTCCAGTTTTTTTATCAATAAAAAGCCCAAACTCTGCATCCTTGAGTCCTCGCCTCATCCCTTACCTCAACCGTGACAGGCTTCATGACGAACATCATGTGTGTTGCTTCAGTTGATGAGGAATAACTGCGCTCATGCCAATACCGAGACTAGTCTCTTTTCTATTAAATTGGTTCAACAAAACATTATTTGTTTAAAAGAACTTGTTTTATTGTTGTTGTACAGACCTAAACTAATTGCGTGGAAATGTTGCCCTTTAATTAGGGTCATTGAATAATTTTACAAAAGTATAGAATGTACACAATTTCAAATTATAACATTTCAAAAGTAATTTTTTGAATGCGTTTTGGACGCTCATTTACACGACAATGGAGTTCCCCTTCAGGGACTACCGCTGCGTGTAATCGCAGTGGGAACGCCCCCCAGCGTAGCGCGTCTGAAGCATGAATAAAATCAGTCAATGGAGCGTCACAGCGAGTGACGTCACCGACCAGGAAGCTATAAATATCCCCTGAATACACAAGCCACCAGCTTCTGTTACTTCAGCAGCGCTCTGTGTGTGTCTGATATCTTTCGATTGTGTTTGTCTGATTTTGTCAGGAGTTTTTCACTATATATATAGATATAAAAAAAACAAAATGAGCGAGCAGTATAGAAAGTGTGTTCCCCCTGTACACGTTACATCACGGGTGGGGATTCTCACGAGTTATGTGTAGCTTGTTTGGGAGTTCAGCATGCCCAGTCGGCTCTCGAGGGAGTCGATTGTGAGCATTGCGAGCGCTTTCCTTTGAGAACTCTGCGCTCGCGGCGATCGCTCTTTGAGGAGAGTGGTTTGTTGCGAGCTCCCCAAGGCTCGGGTCCCGCTTCTGTTGAGGCAGAGCGGCGGCACTTGTCTTGGGGTTCGCAGATGGATCTCACTGGCGACGCTGAGACGGGCCCCGCCCTATCTCAGCTTTCTCCGGCGGGATCCGGTGCCTCTCACCCGGCTCTGGAAGCACGCGCTGCGGCGGTTACTTCCGCCCGGGTGGAGGCACATGATGATGTGGAACTTAGATTATCCAGTTCTGAGGATCTGGACGTCGAAAGTTTGGCATCAGAGGAAACTAGCTCACTTCATTATACTGCTGAAGAAGGTTTGATGGATGTGTTATCTCGGGTTGTTGAAAAACTCAGTATTGAATGGCCAACTGATAGACAGGAATCTAGAAATAAAAGCAAACTAGATGATAGATTTCTCTCTGCACGTCCTCAGCCTTCTCGCCGGTGCTTACCGTTCTTCCCAGATCTTCATGCTGAGGTTTCAAAGACCTGGGTTAGACCGGTTTCGCGCAGAATATATACTAATCAATACAATGCTTATGGTAATATTTTTGGTGCAAAGTCTGCTGGATATGTGACGATGCCGAAGGCGGAGGAGACGCTCGCGAGCTATCTCTCTCCTGCCTCGGCATCTTCACTTAAAGCACTGGCTCTTCCTTCTAGACCACTAAAAAATACTTCTGTGCTGGTGGGGAAGGCTTACTCGGCGGCTGGGCAGGCGGCTGCATGTTTGCATACAATGGCCATTATGCAGGCTTATCAGGCTGACCTGCTCAAAGATGTGTGTGAGGGGGGAGAAATTTCGGCAGATATGATTAATGAGCTCAGGCAGACTGCTGATCTCACTCTCCGGGCCACCAGGGAGACAGCTAAATCTGTTGGTCGGTCTATGGCAGCCATGGTGGCCACAGAAAGGCATTTATGGTTGAGTCAAACCTCTATGAAAGAAAAAGATAAATCTCTCCTGTTAAATGCTCCCGTTTCGCCTGCGGGTCTCTTCGGTGACGCTCTTCACTCTGTCACTGAGAGGTTCCAGGAAGAGAAAAAACAGGCGGCTGCTTTTCATAAGTTTATCCCTCTCAAAATACGTGTCACTGGGGCTGCTGAGCGAGGGCAGTCCCAGCCGTCGAGTTCGTCTTCTAAAAGAGCACAGCAGAAGCGGAGTGTCGCGTCTCGTGCCCCCCCCCCCCCCGCAGACAAACTGGAGGGACGAGGCGGGGCGCTCTCCGGCGCGGCCTTCTCGGGGGCAGGACTGATCTGAGGACAGTCATTGTCGCCAGGAAGGCCGCGTTGAAAAAGTCCTGACGGGCTGAACGTCAGGACTCTGAGGGTGGTCCCCATCGGGAAAGACTTGAGTTCGCCGCTCAAAGACACGGCGCCCTGTCTTTCTCGATGCCCTCAGGGGTCTGTTCTACTAACCCTGCCTATACAGGGCGTAGAGAGACTCGGCGAGCGATTTCCAGAGGGACGCTCGCCCCCTCCGAGGAGGGTTGTGGAGTGCTCAGACCAGCTGTTTCCTGCCAGTATGTTACAGGGCGCTGTGTCTGTCACTCGGGATGTTCATCCAGAGGCCAGCCTCGAGAGGCTGGTTCCCTTAGTAGAGTTCCTGGCGGAATGGGAAATGCTTCCCAATGTTTCTCAGTGGGTCCTGAATATTATAAAGAACGGGTACGCTATTCAGTTCAGAACGCGTCCACCTCGGTTCAGAGGGGTTCTGCCCACGGTGGTGGGCCCCGAGCAGGCTCTGGTATTAGAACAGGAGGTAAAAACTCTGCTGCAAAAAGGGGCTATAGAACGGGTTCCTCCGCCCAGCAGGGAGTTAGGATACTACAGCCGGTACTTCATCGTTCCGAAAAAAGATGGAGGGCTGCGTCCCATTCTAGATCTGCGTCTCTTAAATCGCACTGTAGGGAAGCTCAAATTCAAGATGCTCACTCTCAAACAGATCGTGTCACAAATCAGATCCGAGGACTGATTTGTCACGATAGACCTAAAGGACGCTTACTTCCATGTATCCATCCTTCCTCAACACAGCAAGTTCCTGAGGTTCGCTTTCGGGGGCGAAGCGTACCAATATCGGGTTCTTCCGTTTGGCCTAGCACTGTCACCCCGCACGTTCACGAAGTGTATGGATGCATCTATAGCCCCGCTGAGGCTGCAGGGCATTCGTATTCTGAACTATATAGACGATTGGTTAATTCTAGCTCAATCAGAACAGCAGGCGGTTCGGCACCGAGATGTCGTTCTTGCTCTCGTTGAGGCTCAATGCCAAGAAGAGTGTTCTTTCTCCATTACAGAGAACCACTTTTCTCGGTGTAGTGTGGGATTCGACGACGATGCAGGCACAGTTGTCACCTGCTCGTGTTGCTTCGATTCTCGTCGCAGTAGATCAGGTCAAGCTAGGCCAGTCGTCCACTGTAAAACAGTTCCAGAGACTGTTAGGTCTCATGGCAGCTGCGTCCAACGTGATACCTTTTGGCCTCCTGCACATGAGACCGTTACAGTGGTGGCTCAGAACCAGGGGATTCTCCCCGAGGGGTAATCCGTTTCGCGTGATCATGAGTTCGCGACGATGTCTTCGCGCCCTGGTTATGTGGAAAGATCCTCGGTTTCTGTCCCAAGGCCCGGTGTTGGGAGCTCCTTGTCGTCGCGTTATGCTAACGACAGATGCCTCTCTCACGGGGTGGGGGGCGATCATGAGTGGTCGCCCAGCTCGGGGTCTGTGGGAGGACCATTACCGTCTATGGCACATAAATTGTCTAGAGATGTTGGCAGTGTTTCAGGCTCTGCAACACTTCCTCCCAGACCTAAGGGGCCACCATGTTCTTGTTCGAACAGACAACACATCGGTGGTCTCTTATATCAACCATCAGGGGGGTCTGCGTTCTCGCCCACTTTACAAACTGGCACGTCAGATTCTCCTATGGTCCCAGGGGAGAATTCTTTCTTTGAGAGCTATTTATCTCCCAGGGTACTTAAATCAGGGGGCAGACATCCTGTCGAGGCAGGGGCCGAGGCCCGGGGAATGGAGTCTTCACCCCGAGGTGGTGGAGCTCCTATGGGAACATTTCGGTCATGCCGAGGTAGACCTATTTGCTTCCAGAGAGACATCACATTGTCCACTGTGGTTCTCTCTCAGCCTGCCAGCCCCACTGGGGTTGGACGCGATGGTACATCCGTGGCCGAGGTCACGTCTGTACGCTTTTCCGCCGATCGCTCTGCTCCCGGGAGTTCTGGAGAGGGTTCGCCGGGACGGGCTCAGTCTTCTGCTAATAGCCCCGTTCTGGCCGGCCCGAGTATGTTTTGCGGACCTAGTGTCTCTCCTCGACGGCTCTCCCCTAGAGATACCGATCAGGAGAGATCTACTCTCTCAGGCGAGTGGGTCGATCTTTCACCCCCGGCCAGAACTATGGAAGCTGTGGGCTTGGCCTCTGAGGGGGCCCAGCTCATAGATTCTGGTCTCTCGACTGAGGTCGTTGAGACCATCCTCCAATCCAGAGCTCCCACCACAAGGAAGTTATATGCCGCGAGGTGGAAACTTTTCACCTCTTGGTGTGGAGAGCGCCAGCAGGACCCAGTTAACTGCCCGGTTGGTACAGTGCTGGATTTCCTGCAGGACCGTCTCTCCACAGGGTTATCCCACTCCACACTGAAGGTGCACGTGGCGGCCTTAGCTGCTTACCACGACCCTTCGAGCGGAGGTTCTCTCGGGAGACACCCACTTATATCTCGCTTCCTTCGTGGCGCATTGAGGCTGAGGCCTGCAGTTCGCACGAGGGTACCAGCTTGGGATCTGGCCATCGTCTTGGAAGGTCTCTCCCTAGCTCCTTTCGAGCCCATCGAGGAAGTTTCGGAAAAGTTCCTTACACTAAAGACTATCCTTCTTCTTGCTATCTCATCTCTAAAAAGAATTGGAGATATTCAAGCACTTTCGGTGGCTCCCTCGTGCCTGGAATTTGCTCCTGGTATGGTAAAAGCTTTTCTCTGTCCGAGACCAGGGTATGTTCCTAAGGTACCAACCACTTCGGTTAGACCTATAGTACTGCAGGCTTTCTGTCCTCCGCCTTTTTTGACGTCAGACCAGGAGAAACTTAATTTGCTGTGTCCCGTTAGGGCTTTAGATGCGTATGTCCACAGAGCTGCCCTGTGGAGGAAATCAGAACAATTGTTTGTCTGTTTTGGGTCACCTAAGAAGGGGTGTCCAGCATCTAAGCAAAGGATGAGCAAGTGGGTGGTCGAGGCCATCTCGCTTGCTTACGGTTCGGCCCATCAGCCTTCACCTTTGGCTGTAAGGGCTCATTCCACCCGGAGTATGGCTGCTTCTACAGCTCTTCTTTCAGGAGCTTCTCTTCAGGACGTTTGTGATGCGGCAGGCTGGTCCTCACCGCACACTTTCGTCAGATTTTATTCCCTTGACCTTAGCTCCACTCCCGGGGCTCAGGTTCTCTCGTCGGCTTGTGTCTCCTTATGACACACGACGGGGATTTGGTCGTATGGGGATGTGGGTATTGTGTTCCCACTGCGATTACACGCAGCGGTAGTCCCTGAAGGGGAACTTCCCGGGTTACGCATGTAACCCTAGTTCCCCGAGGGGACGGACACTGCGTGTCCTGCCATACTCCCGGCATCCCCTTGGATCGCTTGCTTCAGTAACATTAGAAGCTGGTGGCTTGTGTATTCAGGGGATATTTATAGCTTCCTGGTCGGTGACGTCACTCGCTGTGACGTTCCATTGACTGATTTCATTCATGCTTCAGACGCGCTACGCTGGGGGGCGTTCCCACTGCGATTACACGCAGCGTCCGTCCCCTCGGGGAACTAGGGTTACATACGTAACCCGGGACGTTTTGTGGGTCTGAAAACTCAGACTTTGACAATGTTGTCGTCTGTATGTGAAAAACACAATGGAAATACTTTTCCATTTTATGTTCATCGTTGCTGTGAAAACGTACCCTGAGACCAGTCTCTGTTACATATACCCCCAGTTTCACAGACAAGGCTTAAGCTAGTCCCAGACTAAAATACATGTTTGAGCCGTTTTAACTGAAACAACTTGCACTGAAAAATCTTAAAATATGTCAGTGCCATTGTTTTGTCTCAAGATGAACACCAGTAGTGTTTTTTTCTAAGGCTTGTTTATAAAAGATATTTATATCCTAATTGAACAAAGGCCTAATCCTGGCTTAATCTAAACCCTGTCTGTAAAACAATAATGACTCACATTTATAATAAATATGAAATAATAATAAACATAATTGTCTTTAGCATGCGAGCAAGCTTTTGCTAGTTATTATATAAGACAGGAACTTTAATCTATTAGGTTGGTTCATCAAAAACAGTCTTGTTCTAGTCTTGTTGGACAGACCTAAACTAATTGAGTGGAAAAGTTGCCCTTAATTTAATTAAGTTGAACAAACTAGTTTTTGACTGTGTATAATTTCAAATGATGACATCCCAAAAATACTTTGAATAGCTGGCTCCAACTGTTTAAACAATATATTTTCCTGATTTATGGTGACTCAAGTTCAAAAATACTTTGTGTGAATTATTACCTCAAATTTTTCAGGTGAATCAATGTTATATATTTTTCAGTGTAGCTGAACTCTTTATGTTCAATATATCATCAGTGTCTCAGTTTACCAGATATCCTGTGCAAATCATCATTTACATGATCAACTATAAACCTCTTCTGTCATGTTTTCTTCCACTTCTCCAGGAAGAACATGAACACACTCAGAGAGTTTCTGCTTGTTTTCTTAGTGACTTACATTGTAGGAAGTCGTTCCTGGTCGTGGGAACAATGTTGGAGAGAGTGACTGTGGAAATCAACAGACATGAAGAGTGTGATTATCATGTCTAGAGAAAATGATCCTGCATCCGTTCCTAAGACATTTCTAATATGATCTTCTACATGATCTGAGATGATGGAGGATCATTTCTGAGAGCAGAATCTCCAGGACTTTACCTCTGTCAGAGATCTTCTTCTCTTTGCAGAAATCCTCCAGTCTGTCTCTCAGCTGACGGACAGATTCTCTTACGCCATCAAAAGAGGAGAGAGAACTGAAGGGATTGTCATTGACGTCTGTAGATTCAGGAGGAGCTGAGAGAGACTGGAAACTCTACAGAAAACACAAATCAAAGCTCATCACCTCCACACTTCATCAATAACCGGCTCTACTGTCAGATGTGTGCGGCTCTTGATGATCTTTAGTAACTCTCCTCAATCCAGCACTTTCACAACATCAGCTTCATTCTTCTCATATTCATTATGTCACATTAGAGATACAAGTTCTTGTGAAGTGAAGGTGAAGAAACAATACTGTTGTATTATTTAAGGAAATAATATATAATTTCTCATTTTATTCTATTCATTGTCCAGATTGAGCAGTTAGTGGCACTGAAATCCACAAGGACTCTTAGGACACGATCCCAAGGCCAGGCTTTGTGTGGTTTCAGTGTGTTGAAGCATTGCTAATATACAGAATTACTTCATGTTTAGGGTCTTCATGGTCAAATTCATCAACGTGTTAAATGCAAACCATTATGAAAATACTGTCAATTCTGTCAAGCTTGAAGATCATCTAATGCAACTTTGATGAATATTACTCAAACTGCTACCATCAAGTTCACTGATTTCACCATGATATAAGAAATCAGAAAAAAAAAATTAGGTAAAAAAGTTAAAATGTGAGTGAATATGATCAGATGAGAGTCTGACTGATGATTATATAATAATAAACGAACACACAGATCAACACTTCAGTCAGCGGCTCATTCTGCTCTCATCAAATGTTTCTCTGAGAGTCTCTTGCTCTTGTCCACTATGATCCTGTTCTTCTGGATCTCTGTTACCTGCAGGAAACGTATGTGATCCTGTGTGTGTGAAAGCTGCTCCAGCTCAGCGTCTCTCCTCCTCAGATCATTGATCTCCTGCTCCAGTCGCTCCAGTCGTTCTTCAGCTCGACTCACTGCAGTCTTTTCCTGATCTCTGATCCGCTGTGTCGCCTCAGAGCGGCTTCTCTCAATGGAGCGGATGAGCTCAGTGAAGATCCTCTCGCTGTCCTCCACTGCTGTGTGTGCAGAGCGCTGTTAGGACACACATCACAATCACACAGTGAGCTTCAGTGAGTCCTGACTGAGACTTCTCAAACTTCTCTTCTTCTCCAGACTCACCTTATGAGACTCTACAGCCTCTCTCAGCTGCTGAAGATCTTTCTCTCTCTGCTGGATCCTCTGCTGGAACGACCTCTGCGTCTCCTTCAGCTGCTTCTGCAGCACAGACCAATAACAGAGATGCACTTTATACTCTCACTATATCATCATGTGAAGAGTTCAATCCAGTGACAGTAGAATTAATAACCAATGGCTGGAGGCTCAAACTCCTGAAGGGATGATGGATCAGTTTTACCACCATTGAACATGAATTTTCATGAAGCATAAGTTCTGTTTCACACTGCAAGCATAAGCATCATAAAAGTGAAACTGACACACAGATGTAAAGCTTCACAATGACAGAGTTTCTGCTGAATAACAGACCTGCGGATCTATATAGTTCAACTGGACTGAGTCAGATTTACTGAACAGAAACAGAAATTCTTGACAGAGATATATTTGACAAACAATAGGTGGATATTTTCCATTATTTTATGTTTCTTTATTAAAGTGGTCATGAACTGCATTGTTTTATCATTTTATAATGTTTCCTGGGGTGTGCACTTATAATGTTAGAATGAGTTTGACATCAAAAATTGTCATAATTTAGAAATGAAAGGCATTTTTGCTACCCTGATTTTAGTCTCAGAGTAAGTCACTGATAAACTCACACTGTTTGATTGACAGTTCCAGCGACTAAAGGGAGCGTCCTTTGATCGCTTTCTACATATAATTTATTCACAGTTTAAATAACAGAATATTTTCATCCTACTAAGAGGAACTATGTGAAGTTTATCGTTTAGTCACTGGTTTGAATGACTGACACATAGACAAAGATCATCTGACTGTACATGAATCATTACATCAGAAATCACTGGTCACAGATCAGGCATTAGTGTCATGATCTATAAACGAGGCTGGAAGCAAAAGCAGGTACTCAAAGATTTATTGGTCAGTAAACACAAACACAGAATGATGACACGGGCGTGGACGGATGACGCAGGGACTTTGATGGCCAGTGAAGAATCCGTGATGTGAAGTCCGTGCAGAGAAGAATCCGTGAAGAGAAATCCGTGCAGAGAAGAATCCGTGACGTGCGATCCGTGAGGTGAGGAATCCGTGCAGTGAAGACACGAAACAACAATCCAACACCGAGACAACGAATCCACAACAACACGACGAGGCAAACGGCAGGAGAACGGGACAGGAACACACACGAGACATCAACCAACGATCTGACAAAGGGAATGAGAAAATGGTGAGTATATATAGAGGAATGAGATCGGCTGCAGCTGGTGATGAGATGATGAACAGCTGGAGCGGATCAAGGAACGTCACTCAGTCACACCCACTACACACGTGCTTTCATACAACAACATAAACACAAGACAAGAAGGAACCAGTGGTTTGTATACCGTGACAGTACCCTCTCTCCTAGGAACGCCTCCTGGCGTTCCCAGCCTCCTTTACCTGTCGATTGAAATCATCGATCAGAGAATGATCCAGGATGTCTCTGGCAGGTACCCAACTTCTCTCCTCTGGACCGTAACCTTCCCAGTCCACCAAGTACTGAAACCCACGCCCCCTCCTCCTAGAATCCAGAATGCGATTTACCGAATAGGTGGTATCCCCATCTACGAGACGCGGCGGTGGGGGAACCGGGACTGGCGGATTAATGTGAGCATGAAATACGGGCTTAATTTTGGAAACATGAAACACGGGATGTACCCTCCTGTACGCTGGAGGTAAACTAAGGCGGACTGCCACCGGACTAATGATCTTGGTGACAGTGAACGGGCCAATGAATTTGGGAGCAAGTTTATTGGAGACGGATCGGAGTGGAATGTTCCTGGTAGAAAGCCACACTTTTTGACCAACGACGTATACGGGAGGCTTTGACCGGTGGCGATCGGCCTTAGCCTTGGTGCGCGCCCCCACTTGGAGTAAAGTCTCACGGGCTCTAGTCCAAGTGCGGTGACACCTCTGGATTAAGGCGTGGGCGGAGGGGACCGCGACCTCGGATTCCAGACTGGGAAAAATAGGTGGCTGGTAACCTAAGCTACACTCAAACGGAGATAGGCCCGTGGCCGACACTGGTAATGTATTGTGGGCGTACTCCACCATAGACAGCTGTTGGCTCCAGGAGGAAGGATTCTTGGACACCATACATCGCAACGCTCTCTCCAGATCTTGGTTGGCTCTCTCGGTTTGGCCATTGCTCTGGGGATGAAACCCTGAGGACAGACTAACCGTCGCCCCCAGTAACTTACAAAATTCTCTCCAAAATTTGGACACAAATTGGGGTCCCCTGTCGGAGACCACGTCCATCGGGAGGCCATGTAAGCGAAAGACGTGGTCAACGACAGTCAACGCTGTCTCCTTAGCTGAGGGTAATTTGGGTAAGGGAATAAAGTGAGCCGCCTTCGAGAACCGGTCCACCACGGTCAAAACGACTGTGTTACCCTGGGAGGGCGGGAGGGCGGTGATAAAATCTAGAGCGATATGGGACCAGGGTCTCGAAGGGACAGGCAGCGGTTGAAGGAGCCCATCTGGAGGTCGATTGGAAGTCTTACCAGTGGCACAAACCGAGCAAGCCAAAACAAAACTGTGAATGTCACGAGCCATGAGAGGCCACCAAAATCGTTGCTTTACTAAAAACTTAGTACGATTAACACCTGGATGACAAGCCACGTTGGAACCATGACCCCATTGGATAACGTCGGACCGTAATCCCTCCGGCACAAATAAACGATTCGGTGGGCAACCGGGCGGAGGCATTACCCCTTCTAAGGCCGTCTTGACCTTCGATTCGACCTCCCATACGAGTGTGGAAACAAATAGGGTCTCCGGTAAAATGCACTCGGGAGTAGACGGGCGTTCGGAACGATCAAAAATGCGAGATAAAGAGTCGGGTTTGATGTTCTTAGAACCCGGACGGTACGAGAGGGAAAAATCAAAACGACCGAAAAAAAGTGCCCACCGAGCCTGCCTGGAGTTCAGTCTTTTGGCGGTTCTGATGTACTCTAGATTCTTGTGATCGGTCCAGACGATAAAAGGTACCCCCGCACCCTCCAACCAATGACGCCATTCCTCCAACGCAAGCTTGACTGCCAACAGCTCCCTATTACCAATGTCGTAATTGCGTTCCGCTGGGGACAAACGATGAGAAAAAAACGCGCAGGGATGCATCTTGTCGTCTGCAGAAGAGCGTTGGGACAGAACTGCTCCTACCCCCACCTCTGACGCATCGACCTCCACCACGAACTGCCGTGAAGAATCAGGGGCAACGAGGATGGGAGCTGAAACAAAGCGGCTCTTGAGTTTGGCAAATACAGCCTCGGCTGTATCTGACCACCTGAACGGAGTTCTGGGGGAGGTCAAGGCAGTCAGAGGCGCGGCTAGTTGGCTGAAATTGCGAATAAACCGCCGATAGAAATTGGCGAACCCCAGAAACCTCTGTAGGGCCTTACGGGAATCTGGGCTTGGCCACTCTACCACAGCCTTAACCTTCTCAGGGTCCACCCGCATTCCTTCAGACGAAACGATGTACCCTAGGAAAGGAACAGACTGTGCATGAAAATCGCATTTCTCCGCCTTGACAAAAAGCCCATTCTCCAACAACCTCTGAAGCACTCGTCGGACGTGTTGCACATGTTCCTGGAGAGACGAGGAAAATATCAATATGTCATCCAGGTAGACATATATGAACTGATCGATCATGTCTCGCAACACGTCATTGATGAGTGCCTGGAAGACTGCTGGGGAGTTGGACAGCCCGAAAGGCATGACCAAGTATTCAAAGTGCCCCCTGGGGGTATTAAAAGCAGTCTTCCATTCATCCCCCTCCCTAATGCGAACCAAATGATAAGCGTTACGCAAGTCCAATTTCGTGAAGATGGATGCTCCCTGCAACCTCTCGAAGGCTGAAGACATCAACGGCAAAGGATAAGTATTCTTTACCGTGATGTTATTCAACCCCCGGTAATCAATACAAGGTCGCAGAGACCCATCCTTCTTCCCCACAAAAAAGAACCCCGCCCCCGCTGGAGAAGAGGAAGGGCGGATGAACTTGGTTGCCAGAGAATCAGAAATATATTTCTCCATAGCCTCCCTCTCCGGGACAGAAAGCGAATATAGTTTGCCCTTAGGCGGAGACTTACCTGGCAGTAAATCTATAGCACAGTCATAGGGACGATGCGGAGGAAGAGAAGCAGCCCGAGACTTACTGAACACTTCCTTCAGATCGTGGTACTCCTCGGGCACGTTAGACAAATCCCCTGCCTCCTCCTGAAACACAAAAACAGGCACAGACGGACAAGCAGACACGAGACAAGACTTATGACATTCCTTGCTCCACTCCAACACGGCTTTCTGATGCCAGTCCACTCGGGGGTTGTGACGGATGAGCCAAGGATGTCCGAGAACGATGGGTGCCAGGGGTGAATCCAATATGTAAAAAAAAATTGTCTCTGAGTGATTGCCTGAAGTAATGAGAGTGATGTCCTCAGTGATGAAAGAAATAGTGGGAAGTTCCTGACCATTTAAGGCATGTACTGCAATCCTCTGTGTGAGTGGTTTGAGGGGAATCTGACATCTGTGTGCAAAGGTGCTATCCATAAAATTACCTTCCGCCCCAGAGTCCAGAAGTGCCCGACAGTCCTGTTGGTGAACTGACCATCTCAGTCTTACCGGAAGGAGGGTAGATGTGGATGAGGTCTTCTCGGCGGAGATCCCACCCGATAGTAGCCTCATACTTACTATCGGGCTTGGCCTTTTACCGGGCAGCTGTAGGCATAGTGTCCCGCGCCACCGCAGTATAGGCAAAGGCCCTGGGACCTCCGCCTCTCCCTCTCCTCCCGGGAAAGCCGAGCTCGACCCACCTGCATGGGTTCGTGATCGAAGACTGGGCCGACCGCGTCCCTGCCACTGGACCGTGGAGTCTCTCCCGGTGGACGGAAAGATGAAGTTCTTCCTCCGGCTCTACACAGTCTAGCGTCCACTCTAAGAGCCAGCTCGATCAACCCGTTCAGCGACGTGGGGAGGTCCAGGGCGTAGATCTCCCTCTGGACGCGGTCAGCCAACCCATGCAGGAACATATCCCACTGCGCCTCCTCGTTCCAATGGCATTCGGCCGCCAGGGTGCGGAACTCGATGGAATAGTCCGAAACCGGCCTCTCCCCCTGGCGGAGGTCGGCCAACACCCTAGCGGCCTCTCTCCCAGCGACGGCTCTGTCGAAGACCCGCCTCATCTCTGCTGAGAGTGCCTGGAACGAGGCACAGCAAGGATCTTGATTCTCCCACACCGCTGTTCCCCATAGCGCCGCCTTTCCCGTCAGCAAAGTTATCACGAATGCCACCTTGGCTTGTTCGTTCTGGAATGTCCTGGGCTGTAAAGCGAAGTGCATGGAACATCTCGTTAAAAATGCACGGCAGTAAGCTGACTCACCCGCATAGGGTTCAGGAGCCGGTAGGCGTGGCTCCGCTGATGCAGGATTCGCCGGTGGTGTGGGAGGAACAGCGGGTGTGGGGGGCGCAGCGGGCATCTGAAGCTGTTGAAATTGTCGGGTGAGCTCGGACACCTGCGTCACCAAGGCTTGTATCGCACGACCCGTGTCACTCTGGATCCTCTCCTGGGCATCCATTCTTCTCACGCTGAGGTGGACGAAATCCTCCAGCGTGGTGGGTGCTCCTCCTGCTGCTTCCATAGCTTGGTCAGATCGTTCTGTCATGATCTATAAACGAGGCTGGAAGCAAAAGCAGGTACTCAAAGATTTATTGGTCAGTAAACACAAACACAGAATGATGACACGGGCGTGGACGGATGACGCAGGGACTTTGATGGCCAGTGAAGAATCCGTGATGTGAAGTCCGTGCAGAGAAGAATCCGTGAAGAGAAATCCGTGCAGAGAAGAATCCGTGACGTGCGATCCGTGAGGTGAGGAATCCGTGCAGTGAAGACACGAAACAACAATCCAACACCGAGACAACGAATCCACAACAACACGACGAGGCAAACGGCAGGAGAACGGGACAGGAACACACACGAGACATCAACCAACGATCTGACAAAGGGAATGAGAAAATGGTGAGTATATATAGAGGAATGAGATCGGCTGCAGCTGGTGATGAGATGATGAACAGCTGGAGCGGATCAAGGAACGTCACTCAGTCACACCCACTACACACGTGCTTTCATACAACAACATAAACACAAGACAAGAAGGAACCAGTGGTTTGTATACCGTGACAATTAGAATGAACAGTTACTTACATGTCGTGGCATTACTGTGGAGTTCATATCGTAAAAGTCTGTTTGCAAAGCCTGTGCCGAAATTGCTAATAATTGACTAAAGAATCCAGTGAACTGTAGTGAATATAAATAAATAATGCTCAACTGAGACATTCACATAAATAACCACATTCCTAGCATTAGGATCCTTTGGAAGGTAATGTTGTTTTTAGTCGAGTGATCCTGCATCTTCTCTCCTCGTGATCTGATCTCACTAACAGGCCAGTGGGCGGGGCCAACGTTACGATGATGAAGTAGGTGTTGATTTACTTCTGTAGAGGCGGTCTTTAGTTGCACTATTACGTCATAAAGAGGCACATTCCACAACCAGTTGTTCGCTGGGCTTGGTTACAATAAAACCTGTTTTTAGACTAACAAAGAAGTTTTCAGTTCTGAAACTTACAGGAATTTCTTATTGTATGATGACGTCTTATATGAAAATTTGATTTCTCAGTTCATGACACCTTTAAAGCCTGTTTTACAAAAGTTTGTGTTGATAAATGTTTACGGTTATTTTCACCATATTTTCTGTTAAGTTAAATGCGAAGCACAAATACGCTCAGCGGTGAAAGTCCACTTGCAGCTGCTCTTCACTTCTGTGACGTCTGCAGTGTGAATGATGTCTCCTGATCATATGGTGCCAATATAAACAGTGTCAACATTATTTCATCAGTGTCTAGTTTCATACCTGTTTCTCTGTCCTCTGCGCTGCAGCTGATACAGTGTCGTGGTTTTTATGATCGTCCATCGTACACAGCACACATATAAACTTCTGGTCAGTGCGACAGAAAACCTCAAGGAGTTTATCATGTGTTTGGCAGATCATCTCCTGCAGTCGTCCAGTGGCTTCAGTCACTTTATGTGGTTTACGGGAGTGAAATTCCTCGTGACGCTCAAAATGAGTCTGACAGTAAGACTCCAGACACACCAGACAGGACTTGACGGCTTTGTGTTTTCTTCCAGTACAGACGTCACACTGCACATCTCCAGCTCCAGCGTAACAGTCAGCAGGAAGTTTAGTCTTCTTCAGTTTCTCCACCAGTTCTGCCAGCATGGTGTTTTTAGCTAAAGCAGGTCTTGGCCTGAAGGTCTGTCGGCACTGAGGGCAGCTGTAGACTCTCTTCTCATCCTCCTGATCCCAGCAGCCTGTAATACAGATCTTACAGTAACTGTGTCCACAGGGAATGGCCACTGGATCCTTCAGGAGATCCAGACACACTGGACACAGGAACTCATCCTGATCCACTGAAATTCTGGCTTCTGCCATTTTACTGCATGAGACACACAAACACACAACAGCTCGACTGCACTTCAGTTTCCCTGATCTCATGTGATTCCTGTTTCCTGGTTCTGTGTTTAAGTGACGTGTGCAAAACAGGTTCATCTGCAAGTCTGTAAACCAGGTTTCTCATTCCTGATCCTGGACAGCCTTATTCCTGTGGAGTTCAGTTTCAATCATACTCCCACACACCTAGCAACATGACATCATGACTTTGCGTAAACATACACGCCACTTTCAATTCAAGTGGCGTGTTATCTATACGCATTTTGAGCTATCCGCGTGTATGTCCACGCCGAAATCTTTTGCGTGTATGTCTATGCCATTAAATGTCCGAGTGATTCCGCGTGTATGTGTACGCCGTTAAATGTCCGAGCGAAACGAAGCAAAATCTATATCTACATCTGTGGAGCGATATTTCTTTTCCTAGGATGGTAGGGGAACACTCATAAATGGTATTAACCCCAGTGACAGGTAGGTTTAGGGACGGGGTTGGGGTAGGTCATATATTTATATATACATAATACAGTAATATAACGTTAAGTCAAAGGCGTTGATAAACACGCTGAAAAGCGATTATGCGTGTTGATAGCACGCCAAAAATGGAAATACGAATTGGCGTGTCATACATACGCCATTTCATGAGATCAGTCTGCACCTAGATGTTAGTTTACATGCAAAAACCTTTCTTAGTTGATTCAGGTGTGTTCAGTAACAGCTCTGTTGTATCTCTCCGGGAATCAGGCATCTGTGGTGATCACCATCCATCTTGAGACTATCCCCAAGCTTACCCCTGACTCGAAGAGGCTAGGTTTTATCCAAGGGGCCAGGGCTCTGGTGCAGCCGTGGTCCACCCTGATATGAAGATGGCCTGAGCACCATGCCTGGGGAGGAACCTGCGGTTTCAGCGCATTTGAAGCATACCCAGCGAAGTACTGCTTGTTACGGCCCTGCCCCTGTTTTTAACTTCAGTTTTTTTTTGTGAGAATTCTAGGACTAACTCCTCCTTGGAGGGCGGGATTGCCCTAATCAAAATCAGCTGCACCTGTGGCAACCTATTTAAGGAGCTCCTGGATTTTGTCTAGTTCTCTCTCATTATTGTTTTGTCTTTATTTGAAGAGTGGGTTCTTGAGTTTGTGTTCCCATATGATTTTCACAACTCTACAAACCTAATTTACAACAGTTTATTGCTTTTATTTTGTATTTTTATTTGCTATTATTACCTTATGTTTTGACCCTAGACATTATTTGTTTAACTTTAAATAAACTTATATTTTCTCTATTGAGAAGGCCATGAGGCGAGTCTATAACTGCACCCAGGAAGAAGATCCTCTGACTGGGAAGCAGAGAGCTCTTGGCTGTGTTTTATTATGAGTCCCAGGCATTCCACATGGCTGAGGAGCACAGATCTGTGAGAGTTCAGTTCCGTCTCTGACTGGGCCAGAACGAGCAAGTCGTCGCAGTAGTTCAAGATACGCATTCCCTTCTGTCTCAAGGGGGGAAGTGCTGCATCCACTCACTTTGTAAAAGTGCTTGGGGCCAGGGACAGCCCGAACGGCAGGACTGAATACTGGCTGGCCACCCCTTCGAATGCGAATCTCAAAAACGGTCTGTGACGGGGGGCTATTTGGATATGAAAGTAAGCAGTTTTTTTCAGATCCACTGAGAAAAAAAAATCCCCCGGGCGAACTAGCGCGAGGATTTGTTTCAGGGTTAACATCTTGAAAGGCCATTTCATAAGGGCTTTGTTCAGATGTCTGAGATCTAGGATGGGCCTGGGGGCACCACTCTTTTTGGGAACGAAGAAGTAGCGACTGTAAAAGCCTGACTCACTGTGGGCTGGAGGCACTGCCTCTATTTACTATTTTTACTGCCCCCTTTTCCAGTTAGCTCCTCACTTCGGTGCGGAGGACATTAGACACTTAGACACATTGCTCTTCACTAAATTAGCATATCATGAAAAGGGTCTCTAAACAAGCTATTAACCTAATCATCTGAATCAACCAATTAACTCTAAACACCTGCAAAAGATTCCTGAGGCTTTTAAAAACTCCCAGCCTGTTTCATTACTCAAAACGGCAATCATGGGTAAGACTGCCGACCTGACTGCTGTCCAGAAGGCCGTCATTGACACCCTCAAGCCAGAGGGTAAGACAGAAAGAAATTTCTGAACAAATAGGCTGTTCCCAGAGTGCTTTATCAAGGCACCTCAGTGGGAAGTCTGTGGGAAGGAAAAAGTGTGGCAATAAACGCTGCACAACGAGAAGAGGTGACCGGATCCTGAGGAAGATTGTGGAGAAGGACCGATTCCAGACCTTGGGGGACCTGCGGAAGCAGTGGACCGAGTCTGGAGTAGAAACATCCAGAGCCACCGTGCACATGCGTGTGCAGGAAATGGGCTACAGGTGCCGCATTCCCCAGGTCAAGCTACTTTTGAACCAGAAACAGCGGCAGAAGCGCCTGACCTGGGCTACAGGGAAGCAGCACTGGACTGTTGCTCAGTTTAGCATGTCATTATGAAATCAAGGTGCCAGAGTCTGGAGGAAGACTGGGGAGAAGGAAATGCCAAAATGCCTGAAGTCCAGTGTCAAGTACCCACAGTCAGTGATGGTCTGGGGTGCCATGTCAGCTGCTGGTGTTGGTCCACTGTGTTTTATCAAGGGCAGGGTCAATGCAGCTAGCTATCAGGAGATTTTGGAGCACTCCATGCTTCCATCTGCTGAAAAGCTTTATGGAGATGAAGATTTCATTTTTCAGCACGACCTGGCACCTGCTCACAGTGCCAAAACCACTGGTAAATGGTTTACTGACCATGGTATTACTGTGCTCAATTGGCCTGCCAGCTCTCCTGACCTGAACCCCATAGAGAATCTGTGGGATATTGTGAAGAGAAAGTTGAGAGACGCAAGACCCAACACTCTGGATGAGCTTAAGGCCGCTATCAAAGCATCCTGGGCCTCCATAACACCTCAGCAGTGCCACAGGCTGATTGCCTCCATGCCACGCCGCATTGAAGCAGTCATTTCTGCAAAAGGATTCCCGACCAAGTATTGACTATTGAGTGCATAACTGAACATAATTATTTGAAGGTTGACTTTTTTTTTTGTATTAAAAACACTTCTTTTATTGGTCGGATGAAATATGCTAATTGTTTGAGACAGGAATTTTGGGTTTTCATGAGCTGTATGCCAAAATCATCAGTATTAAAACAATAAAAGACCTGAAATATTTCAGTTGGTGTGCAATGAATCTAAAATATATGAAAGTTTAATTTTTATCATTACATTATGGAAAATAATGAACTTTATCACAATATGCTATTTTTTTTAGAAGGACCTGTATGTGATGCTCGTGACAATCTGATGTCTCGAGTGCCTTTGGGTCTCGCTCCCTGTTTTTGCCATCGATTTGTAAGTCGATCGGCTTGTTTCTCTACACTCAGTATGGACTGTCGAGGAGGACTAGATTCATGGGACTCACCGGCTGTATGCTGAGGGCGTCCATGACGAAGCTCTGTTGTGTGTTCCGTCTGGTTTGGTGGTCCCACAAGTAACTTTGTTTCAAGAACTACAATCCTTTGTAAAAGTCTCTGGCAGTTAGTGCAGCAAGTAGATTCCAGAAGAGGCATTTTCTCTTATCCTTTAGAATGTAGGGAGTTGTGTTTTCTTCCCCAGAATGTAAGCAGTGGGAGGCTGGTTGAATAAAAGTATTCTGCTTTTTTGTAGTAATCCAAGCGTTTGAGCACTGTGCTGATTAGCTGAAGTTAAAATTAGGTGATAAAAGGAGATAAAATATAAAATATAAAAATATAAAAGCGATAGAGCAAAGCGTGGAGCGGTAAGCAAGAGCGTCCGAACAGTAGCAGAGCAGGAACTGAACTCCTAGAGAGGAGAAGTTTAGATGCTTCATCCTCGGTTAGTGGAGAGAAGGAGGAGAGAAGGTTGTTGGCTGTGGGAGAGTTTAGTCTGGGTTCCTGTGTGTTAAAGTTAAACATTATTTGTTTAACTTTAAATAAACTTATATTTTCTCTATTGAGAAGGCCATGAGGCGAGTCTATAACTGCACCCAGGAAGGAGATCCTCTTACTGGGAAGCAGAGAGCTCTTGGCTGTGTTTATTATGAGTCCCAGGCATTCCACATGGCTGAGGAGCACAGATCTGTGAGAGTTCAGTTCCAACATGACATCATGACTTTGCGTAAACATACACGCCACTTTCAATTCAAGTGACGTGTTATCTATACGCATTTTGAGCTATCCGCGTGTATGTCCACGCCGAAATCTTTTGCGTGTATGTCTACGCCATTAAATGTCCGAGTGATTCCGCGTGTATGTGTACGCCGTTAAATGTCCGAGCGAAACGAAGCAAAATCTATATCTACATCTGTGGAGCGATATTTCTTTTCCTAGGATGGTAGGGGAACACTCATAAATGGTATTAACCCCAGTGACGGGTAGGTTTAGGGACGGGGTTGGGGTAGGTCATATATTTATATATACATAATACAGTAATATAACGTTAAGTCAAAGGCGTTGATAAACACGCTGAAAAGCGATTATGCGTGTTGATAGCACGCCAAAAATGGAAATACGAATTGGCGTGTCATACATACGCCATTTCATGAGATCAGTCTGTCAGTTCCGTCTCCAACTGGGCCAGAACGAGCCAGTCGTCGCAGTAGTTCAAGATACGCATTCCCTTCTGTCTCAAGGGGGGAAGTGCTCCATCCACTCACTTTGTAAAAGTGCTTGGGGCCAGGGACAGCCCGAACGGCAGGACTGAATACTGGCTGGCCACCCCTTCGAATGCGAATCTCAAAAACGGTCTGTGACGGGGGGCTATTTGGATATGAAAGTAGAAACCGGGCGAACTAGCGCGAGGATTTGTTTCAGGGTTAACATCTTGAAAGGCCATTTCATAAGGGCTTTGTTCAGATGTCTGAGATCTAGGATGGGCCTGGGGGCACCACCCTTTTTGGGAACGAAGAAGTAGCGACTGTAAAAGCCTGACTCACTGTGGGCTGGAGGCACTGCCTCTATTTACTATTTTTACTGCCCCCTTTTCCAGTTAGCTCCTCACTTCGGTGCGGAGGACATTAGACACATTGCTCTTCACTAAAGTGTCGACTGTGCTTGCGAAGCGGGGTGGATTGCGAGTGAATTGAGCGAGTAGCTTTGTTCTACCGTGTTCACAACCCATCGTGACACACCAGGGAAAGCTTTCCATGCCTTGGCCTGGCTTGTTATGGGTTGGATAATTTTGTGTGGCGGCGCACTGCATTTGAGCAGGGAACCGACACTCGTGTGGTGTGGAAGAAGAAAAGTGCTCTTTTGCCGAGTATTTTTGTTTTTTTTATTTTGTTTTGCTATAACAGTGGTCGACTTCTTCTCCATTGGTCAGAACTGAACAGGGCATTTGGGGGAACACTCTGGGCTTTTTGGAGGGCGGTCCGGCCGCGGCGAGACTTAGCCTTTCCCTCTTCCTGTCTTGGTGATCAGGACTGCTTCTTGGGTTCAGGGTCCAGCGTAATCCTAGACCGGGGTCTTTGGCGCTTAGGCGGGAAGCGTTTTGCCTGATGGAGGGGCGGTGCCACTGCTCATGCATTGGATGAGGCTGAGTAGCTGCTGGCGGTGGCTTGGCTTGCTGCTGACTCGAAGTTGCAGAGCTGGAGCACTTAGGCAATAAGTGTCGCATAGCCTGCAATGCTTTCTGTGCGGTCATGTTAAGCGCTCAGCAAAACCATCCACAGCAGGGCCGAAGAGACCAGTGGAGGAAATAGGTGAGTCGAGGAAGGTGGTTCTATCCGAGTCCTCGATCTCCGTCAAGTTAAGCCATAAGTGGTGCTCCAGCACCACTAAACTGGCTGTGGCCCTCCCAATGGCGTGGGCGGTGGCTTTCGTGGCGCTTAGACCCAGGTCTGTGGTGCTACAGAGATCGTGAAAACCTTCTGGGTCTGGTCCAGACTCGTCCATGGTTCAGAGGATCTTAGCTGTGAACACCTGGAGGACCGCCATTGAATGGAGGGTGGAGCCTGCCTGGCCAGAGGACGTGTAAGCCCTGCCAGCGAGGGATGAAGCTTAAAACTCTCTGCTGATCCTCCTGATCCCAGCAGCCTGTAATACCGATCTTACAGTAACTGTGTCCACAGGGAATGGCCACTGGATCCTTCAGGAGATCCAGACACACTGAACACAGGAACTCATTCTTATACACTGAAATTCTGGCTTCTGCTATTTTACTGCATGAGACACACAAACACACAACAGCTCGACTGCACTTTAGTTTCTCTGAACTCACGTGATTCCTGTTTCCTGGTTCTGTGTTTAAGTGTGCAAAACAGGTTAATCTGCAAGAGTGCTGTTGTAATTCTGTAATACTGTTGTAATGTATGTCATAGTCCGCTTCTATAGATGCTATCTACACAATGAAAAATGTAAGCAAGAATATCCAAAGATACAGAGGGGAGAGATAAGAAAATAACTTGAAGACCAAAAAAAGTAATGCAAGAATGAATTAATGTAATTTCACGTGTGTATTTTTCATGGTGTGTACAGTATCTTGACATGTAGTACACTATGATATGATTGCCCAATGATGTAAACAATTTAATGTAAACAAATTTGTTTATAAGTAATGTAGAGGACTACTGTGTGGCATGGTGGAAAACGATACTAACTAAAGCATGATTGAAATGGTATATAAACAACTTCTACACACACCAAAAAATAATGGTTTACCCTTGTGCCGTTTTTAAGTTTATCTAAATTATATAACATTTTAATTTTTTTATTATTATTTTTTATACAGATTTGTACATTCTACATGTAAAAATATAAAATTGAAAGGTGACATTACTTTTTACTGTACAGTGTTTTAGATTATTACACATTAAATATGTGGGCATTATGCCATAAAATGAGAACGATAGAAAAGGTGGATTAGCATCATTAGCTAACTAAGGTCGCAAGATCCGTCGTTACCAACATTATTCAGTGATTCTGTCTTTACAAGAACAACAGTTCCAACAAAATTTTACAAATGGCATCGTAAACTTGTAAAGCTGTCCAGTCGTGGTTAGAAGCATATAATGCGTCCCATTGTGTGTACTTATACTCCATTCAAAGACATGTTTTTAATATAAATAGTGCATGAAGTGTGTTCACACTGAAAATCTCAACAAGAAAAGGTGCACTTAAAATTCCCAGATGATGCACTAATTTAACCATAAAAACTAAGTATGAATTGTTGGACACTTCATGCACTCGAGAGTCCCAGCGGCCATATATAGTTCAGGACGTCCCTTTCTAGTGTAGTCGTAGTGGAGTTCACTGGTTAGTTGTAACGAGGTGCGGTTGAAGTAAAGATGAGGCAGGATCCAACTGCAGCACACACTTTAATTAACAAACTACAAACTTTACAACAAGCAAGACTGGATACAGGGCTCGGGAACAGGAACAACCAACATCACGTTAAACAATAGACAAGAGCTGTGTCCCAATGTGAAGGCTGCGTCCTCCGAAGGCCGCATTTGAAGGCCGATTGGCCGCATTTGAAGGCCGATTGCGTCACAGCGGCGTGACGAAGGCTGTCCCAATTCAAAGGCTGCATCTTCGAAGGACGCATTTGAAGGCCGATTGCGTCACCGCGGCGCGATGAAGGCTGTCCCAATTCAATTCCGCATCCTTCAAAGGCCGTATTCGAAGGCCGGTTACGTCATCACGGCGTGACGACGGCTACCCTGATTCAAAAGCGACGCCAAATTCACCCTTCGTTTCCCCGTGAAAGGAAGGATACATAAATGGACACTTAGCGGCCTATCCTACCCTGATCCTACCCCATAATTCATTGCGCGCCGGTGACGACAGCATTTTTGGTGCAGCATTTGGTGTGTAGCCTACAGTTCAAATTCAAATGTTGGTGTTCAACTAGGCCTATGCCTTTTAAAACCGTTCATTTTTCGTTTTTCAATTAGGCCTACGGGTTAAAAAAATTAAAAACGAATGGATGCAAATTTACACAGACTATTAAACTAAAGATAGTTTAGTGATAGTTTTTTAGATTAAAGTCTTTGATTTTACTAGTATTTTAATTGACTATCGAACGTTTCTACAAAAACATTATTGTAAATATTTAATAATATAAGGTAGCCTACTTTTGCGTCCATTTGTTTTTCTTTTTTTTAACCCGTAATTGAAAAACTAAAAATGAAAGGTTGTTGTATTTTTAAAAGCCAAAGTTGAACACCAAAATTTGAACTGTAGTAGGCTACACAAATGCTGCGCAAAAAAAAAAGAAAAAAAAAAAGAAGACTTTTTGCCCCTTTATTAAACATTTAAAATATTCACAAATTACTATGGGACAAATGTCGATTTTACTGGTTTTCTAAGGCCAGATTAGAACCTGGAAATTATATTTTTCCCGCAATGCTGAATGAGAAGAGCCATGTCTCTAGAACCATGATTTATAGACTAATGATAATAAATGTGTCTGAATAAATAAAGAGGCATTTTAATTGTTCGTTTAAAAGTGAACATTTCAAGTTCACGCGCTCCAGTTCACAGAGATCATGAAAGTGTCACAGGCCGGGGGTGGGGAGAAACCACGACCCGTACCAACTACCACTCTGAGGAGCTACACCAAGAACACCACGAGGCTGGACACAAGGTACAGTAAGTAATTTGTCTTTATTAAATATTAAAACAGGTTTAAAAGGGCGTCCGCCTGGACGGCTAAACTCGTTCCACTCTTCCAGACGGCAGCGGAACTCAGGAGTTCAGGCAAAGGGGCCTTCAGGTGAATGACTCAGAATGGGTAAGTAACAGACTTCTTTTGTTTCCTTAGGATCCCGGAGGAGCTCAAGGCGGGCTACAAGCGTCTCCAGAAGAGCAACTCCATACAACGTGAGGGCTGGCGTTTCCTACTCCTTCCAGACGGCAGTGGAACTCGGGAGCTCAGGCAAGGGGACCTTCAGGTGAGTGACTCAAAATGGATAAGTAACAGACTTCTCTTATTTCCTTAGGATCACGGCGGAGCTCAAGACGGGCTACAAGGATCTCCAGGAGAACAACTCCATTCAACGTGAGGGCCAGCGTTTTCTACTCCTTCCAGACGGCAGTGGATCTCAGGAGCTCAGGCAAAGGGACCTTCAGGTGAGTGACTCAAAGTGGATAAGTAACAGACTTCTCTTGTTTCCTTAGGATCACGGTGGAGCTCAAGACGGACTACAAGGATCTCCAGGAGAACAACTCCAGACAACGTGAGGGCTAGCGTTTCCTACTCCTTCCAGACGGCAGTGGAACTCGGGAGCTCAGGCAAGGGGACCTTCAGGTGAGTGACTGGCTTTCTTGGTTCCTGTAACACAGCAATACAGCTGAAGTACCTGCAGTAGAGTAGCTTTGGAACTCGCAAGGAACTCAGGAAGTAGCAGTCTTCGAGGTCGGTGAGTCCTGGGCAGCGTGAGTGGCTGGCTTCCTCGGTTCCTGTAACACAGCAATAGAGCTGAAGTACCTGCAGTAGAGGAGCTTTGGACTCGTGAGGAACTCAGGAAGTGGCGGTCTTCGAGGTCGATGAGTCCTGGGCAGCGTGAGTGACTGGCTTTCTCGTTTCCTCAAGATGAGAGTCAATCGGCACCTGCACACATCTATACAGCTGGACTATAAACTTCCCCACCCCACACGGGCTGGACGATCCCAGGAAAAATTGGAGCGAACGGAATGGCTAAATCTTCTTCACACTTGTGTATACAGCAATCCCTCCACAATTCACACGTGAACACTTCAACTTGTAAGCACTGCAATTCCACAAATACCTCACAGTGGGTTTAAGCCTTCACTCCATTCAACCTGGATCATCCAAACTGCTGCTCGGGTTCCAACCGAGGGGGGGAGAAAGTGCAATGATGAGACGGCTGCACAGGGGGGTTATTCAGGAACACAAACGTGCCTTCCCATCACCAGCTTCAACCTCATGAAAATAGAACAGCGAACATGGACAGATCTTCTAATAGGTCACAAGGCCTCCATAAACTCAATCACAATGTTAGTACAGAAAGCTGGAATTGGGTACTTAACTCTTCGTAAAGGGCGATCTTCATAATGCATTCATCAAACTCAATCACAATGTTTGTACAGCAAGCTGAAATTGGGTACTTAACTCTTCATAAATGTTGGTCTTCACACTCACGGGGACAATCTTCTCCCTCGCCCGTCTGCTCACTTTTGGCCAGTCCTTCACTCTCCGTACCTCGCCGTTTGTTTTTCCATTCTCCCTCTTCCTTCAACTGCTCCATTTATATCCTCTGGAAACATACACTCTCGCTCGCCACCGTAATCAACTCTCATTTCATTCAGCTGTAAACAATTTCTCCGCGTTTTCCCGTTAGATCGGCCATGACGGCAAACCGGAACCGGCCTGATGTTACACCGGAAGTGCTCCCCCCGGGGGACTATGCACCGAATTTTAGTTCCGGCTTAGTCACCCGGTGACATCCTCCCCCACCATTCCGTTCTAGTCCCTAGAACCGGACTCTGCTACCCACTCCCCATATCTCTCTGGGGGCACTCCTCGGGTTTCTCTTTGTGACCGCCTAGGCGGGGAGACCGGCTCCGCTCCCCTGGCCTCGATGTCTGGGCCCCTTGGTAACACCGCCCAGCCTACCAGGGGTGCTTCCTGCGCCATCGGTATTGCGGGGGCTGCGGCCAAAAGCCTCGGGTAATTTGGACACGGGCGAAGCAAGTTCCGGTGCAGTACCCTTTCCGGCCCCGATCTTCCTTCGGGCCGAATGATATAAACTGGCTGGTTCGGACCCTGTTGTCTCTCCACCACATAAGGCGTAGCTTCCCACCTATCGCTGAGCTTACCCTTGCCCTGCCGCCGATTATCCCGCACCAACACCCGTTCTCCGGGTAGCAAAGGGGCCTCCCGTGCGGTTCGATTGTATATCCGTTTGTTCTTGGTAGCCGCCCTACCAATGTGATCAGCGACCCGTTCGTAGGCCGCATGGAGTTGCCGATGATGTCGATGTGCCCATTCGGTACGGGTTGAAGGTTCTCCAGCTGCCATCGTCCCCAGGAGTAGATCGGTGGGCAAATGTATATGCCTCCCAAACATCAAATAAGCTGGGGCATACCCCGTGGTGCTGTGGACGCTGTTGTTATAGGCCTGCACTAAAGCCGGAAGGCTATCTGTCCACCGGCTTTGTTGGTCCACATCTAACGTCCCCAGAAGTCCCAACAAGGTCTGATTGAACCGTTCACATCCCCCATTCCCTTGTGGGTGGTATGGAGTGGTGCGAGTCTTCTTGCACCCATAGATTCGGCACAGCTCCTGAATCAATCGAGACTCAAAGTTGGGTCCTTGATCGGAATGCAGGGTCTCGGGGCACCCGAATGGCTGGAACACTGCCCTCCACAGGGCATTCGCCGTGGTGGCTGCTGTCTGATCCGGAGTCGGAATTGCCCACGCATATTTGGTAAATAGATCAGTCACCACTAAAATGTTCTGGCAGAGGTCAGCGGGTCGACTCAACGTCAGGAAGTCCATGGCAATCATATGTAAGGGGGCCCTAGGCTGTACTGGGACCAACGGGGCTTTAGCTTCTCTTCTAGCTTTGAACAACATACACCGGGCACATCCCTTGACGTACAGGCCCACAGCTGCCTCCATCCCCAACCAATAGAAATGCCTCCGCACCAAGGCCACAGTCCTCTCCTTCCCTTGATGTCCTAACTGAGCGTGATACGCCCGTAGCAAGTGCTGCACTTGACTTTCTGGCACCACCACCTGGCACACGATCTCATTAGTTTTAGAATCCTGGATGTTACGGCAGACTACTCCGTCTCTCAAACAAAGCCGGTCCCATTGTACCAAGAGCTTGCCCACAGTCCGTGTCTGGCCTTTCCGTTCTGCCGCTCCAGGGGGTTCTCCCTGTTCCAAGTAAGTTCGTATGGCCACCAGCCCCTCGTCCTCTCCCTGTAGTCTCCTCCAACGCTGCGGATCCCATCCCCAGCTTGCCGGGACTTCTTCCTGTTGCACCCCAGGCGCCTCAACTATTCCAACCATTAGCTCCTCATCTACAGGTGGTACGGGTGGACGACCATTGCTGCTGCCCACAGGTAGTCGAGACAAGGCATCTGCATTGGCGTGTTCCCGCCCTGGCCGATACTGGAGTTGGTAGTCAAAATTAGCGAGTTGTGCCACCCACCGTTGTTCGACCGCCCCCAGCTTAGCCGTTTGCAAGTGAACCAACGGGCTATTATCGGTAACCACCAGTACTTTGGCTCCCCATAGATAATCCTTAAATTTCTCACACAGAGCCCACTTCATAGCCAACAGCTCGATCTTGAAGGAGCTATAGTTGGCATCATTTCGCTCTGCAGGGTGAAGGCTTCGGTTCGCATAAGCGATGACTCGCTCCACTCCTTGCTGTTTCTGAGCCAACACTGCTCCTAGCCCGATGTTACTGGCGTCGGTGTACAGGATGAAGGGTTGTGCAAAGTCTGCATATGCCAGAATTGGAGCCTGTAGCAACTCCCGCTTCAGTTTCTGAAAGGCCTCCTCGCACGCCTGGTCCCAGGCGACCGAGGGGGATCCACGGCCCCGCGAGCGACCCGAGCCAGCCAGAAGTTGGTTTAGCGGCTTAGCAATCCTGGAGAAGTCCTTAATGAACCGCCTATAGTACCCAACAAAACCCAGAAACGACCTCACTTGCCGTACAGTCCTCGGAGGAGCCCAGTCTTGGACAGCCGACACCTTGTCTGGGTCTACCGCGACTCCTGCCGCCCCAACACAATGGCCCAGAAATTTAACCTCTTTCCGGAGGAGTTGGCATTTACCGGGCTGGAGCTTCAGCCCATATCGCTCCATGGCCTGAAACACTTGCTCGAGATGTAACAAATGGGACGCAAAGTCCGGCGAGTAGACTATTACATCGTCCAAGTATACCAAGGTGGTGTCCACCAGCTGCCCACCCAGACACCGCTGCATGAGCCGTTGGAAGGTGGCGGGGGCATTGCAAAGGCCGAAGGGCATCCGGTCCCATTCAAATAGGCCAAAAGGCGTAGTGAAGGCGGTCTTCTCCCGGTCCCTCTCCTCCACCTGTACCTGCCAGTATCCGCTAGCGAGATCGAGGGTAGAGTACCAAGCGGCATGTGTCAGGCTGGTGAGGGAGTCTTCGATCCTAGGCAAGCGAAACGCATCTTTCTTGGTGACCTGATTCAACCTCCGATAGTCCACGCAAAACCTCCAAGCGCCGGTCTTTTTGCGCACCAGGACGATCGGGGCCGCCCAGGGGCTACTGCTCTCCCGAATGATCCCTTGCTCTAACATTCCTTTCAGCAAGGTGCGTATTTCGGAATACAGGGTCGGAGGGACCGGCCGGTACCGCTCCCGACTGGGTGCTGCATCTCCCGTGGGGATGGAATGTTTCACCACATTTGTACAGCCATGGTCCTCCTCATGAGAGGAGAATACGTGTTGCCATTTGGCCAACATACTCTGAAGCTGACAGACTTGACTCTCCTCCAGGCCTTCTCCTTGCAAAGACTCTTCCTGTAGATGGACCGGCAGGTCTCCACTGGAGCCGTTGGCCCGGGATGGTTCGTGCGTCAGAGCCACCTCCACCACTGTCGAGCTCACCTGGCAGAAGCTGACCTCTCGGCCCTCTCTCACTTGCTGGGGTCCCACCGGGGTCACCCGGGCTAGACGTTGATGCCGGTAGAGATGGACGGGGTAGGGGTTCCTGTTCCGCACTCGCACCGCCACTCGTCCACGACGGGCCACAGCCAATCCTCGTGCCACTTCCACTCGCTGACAATCCCAATGGGGCTCAACAAGGACCCAATCGTCTGGACCATAAGCCCGAGCAGGCAACCGAGCCCAGAGAACGGCCTCACTCTGGGCCGGGACAGAAAGGGCATAGCGACAGGCCACCCGGCCGGTATCTTCCCGATCTTGTTGGGAACTGGCTATCTGTATCCGTCGACAATCAGCCACAATGCGTCTCCACTCCCTCCTCTCGGCAATCGGGGCAGTTCGAACAGGCCCCATCCGAAACAATTCTTCCCAACAATCCGTAATCACGTTCATTCCTAGCAAAGCCCGGTGTGCCCCTAAACAAGAGTCCCGAACGATAACGACTCCCTTCTGCAGAATGGTTGTCCCGTGGATCTCGAAGTCTGTAACTCTGTATCCGATGTATGGGATCTCTAATCCATTCGCCCCTCGTAGAACGAGCCACGGGGCTTCTGTCTCAGGTAAGCACCGAACCCCAAACAGTTCCTTGGCCAAACTCTCCGAGAACAAAGTCACCTGGGACCCCGTGTCCACTAGGCACCACACCACGGTGTCGTTCACTCGGATCTCGACCAGCGGACACTGCCCGATCAAGCTGTCTCTTGGGGCTGGGGCTAGGGGAGGGTTAATAAAGGGGGTCCCGACCACTTGACCCACAGTGGCCGGTCGTTCTAAAAACCCCCTTGCGAATTTCGCCGCGCACTGCACTGACGGATGTAATAACCAGGTTCTCCACATCCATTGCAGACCGGGCGTCCCTGTTCATCCCACTGGTACTTAGGGCCGCTGGTCCGACCTGGGCGCCTGCCTGGGTCTCGTCTTCCATCTGACCATGAACGTTCTCGAGCCAGAGTTGAGGAGTCAGGCCGCCCATGACGGAGTTCCTCCAGGAGAGTCTTAGACAGTTCAGCCATTTGTTCACGGACATCCTTCTTGAGCTCTGCCCGTAGATCTTGTTTCCAGTCAGACGGCCCCGGGGGCACCGGAGCACCAACCTCCCTGGCAGCCATACACACGGGCGAATCCACCGTCTCTGCATAATCTTGTTCCAACGCCAGAGCTTCCCGGCGGAGGTCTTCGAAGGTTAAGGTCGCATCCCTGCGAAGCTGTAAGCGCAGGCTCTGCCGCAAAGGCCCTTCTCGTAGGCCCAGGAGGAACTGGTCTCGCAATAGCGTCTCTTCTGCCCCCAGCCCATGCTCTCTGCGCCCCTTCAGCCGGGCATGCTGCTCCCGTAAGCGGAGGGCGAAGGCCCGCAGAGTTTGTCTAGGCCCTTGTTTATAATTAAAGAATTGAGCTCGAAGCACAGCCACAGGGGTGGCATCGCCGTACTGTCCTGCCAGAAACTCGAAGATGGCTTGTGCACTGGCTCGAGTGGCCGCAGATGCGGCTTGGACCTCTCGCTTCGCTTCCCCTTCCAGGGAGTTCAAGACGAACTGAACCTTCTGGGGATCGCTCAACCCTTGCAATCCCGCCAGATACTCCACTTGGGCTCTCCATTCAGTCAGATTCAATTCCGATCCGGGTCCACCATACTTCTGGGCCCACGGGGCTCCCATAAACACAGGGGTGACCGGAGGCCGGCCTACCGGCGGTTCTTCATCCGCCATCGCGTGCCCCTGGCTGCTCAACTCAGAGTGGAATCCTGCCGACTGCGCCAATTTATGTCACAGGCCGGAGGTGGGGAGAAACCACGACCCGTACCAACTACCACTCTGAGGAGCTACACCAAGAACACCACGAGGCTGGACACAAGGTACAGTAAGTAATTTGTCTTTATTAAATATTAAAACAGGTTTAAAAGGGCGTCCGCCTGGACGGCTAAACTCGTTCCACTCTTCCAGACGGCAGCGGAACTCAGGAGTTCAGGCAAAGGGGCCTTCAGGTGAATGACTCAGAATGGGTAAGTAACAGACTTCTTTTGTTTCCTTAGGATCCCGGAGGAGCTCAAGGCGGGCTACAAGCGTCTCCAGAAGAGCAACTCCATACAACGTGAGGGCTGGCGTTTCCTACTCCTTCCAGACGGCAGTGGAACTCGGGAGCTCAGGCAAGGGGACCTTCAGGTGAGTGACTCAAAATGGATAAGTAACAGACTTCTCTTATTTCCTTAGGATCACGGCGGAGCTCAAGACGGGCTACAAGGATCTCCAGGAGAACAACTCCATTCAACGTGAGGGCCGGCGTTTTCTACTCCTTCCAGACGGCAGTGGATCTCAGGAGCTCAGGCAAAGGGACCTTCAGGTGAGTGACTCAAAGTGGATAAGTAACAGACTTCTCTTGTTTCCTTAGGATCACGGTGGAGCTCAAGACGGACTACAAGGATCTCCAGGAGAACAACTCCAGACAACGTGAGGGCTAGCGTTTCCTACTCCTTCCAGACGGCAGTGGAACTCGGGAGCTCAGGCAAGGGGACCTTCAGGTGAGTGTCTGGCTTTCTTGGTTCCTGTAACACAGCAATACAGCTGAAGTACCTGCAGTAGAGTAGCTTTGGAACTCGCAAGGAACTCAGGAAGTAGCGGTCTTCGAGGTCGGTGAGTCCTGGGCAGCGTGAGTGACTGGCTTTCTCGTTTCCTTAAGATGAGAGTCAATCGGCACCTGCACACATCTATACAGCTGGACTATAAACTTCCCCACCCCACACGGGCTGGACGATCCCAGGAAAAATTGGAGCGAACGGAATGGTTAAATCTTCTTCACACTTGTGTATACAGCAATCCCTCCACAATTCACACGTGCACACTTCAACTTGTAAGCACTGCAATTCCACAAATACCTCACAGTGGGTTTAAGCCTTCACTCCATTCAACCTGGATCATCCAAACTGCTGCTCGGGTTCCAACCGAGGGGGGGAGAAAGTGCAATGATGAGGCGGCTGCACAGGGGGGTTATTCAGGAACACAAACGTGCCTTCCCATCACCAGCTTCAACCTCATGAAAATAGAACAGCGAACATGGACAGATCTTCTAATAGGTCACAAGGCCTCCATAAACTCAATCACAATGTTAGTACAGAAAGCTGGAATTGGGTACTTAACTCTTTGTAAAGGGCGATCTTCATAATGCATTCATCAAACTCAATCACAATGTTTGTACAGCAAGCTGAAATTGGGTACTTAACTCTTCATAAATGTTGGTCTGCTTTTATCCAAAGCCACTTACATTGCATTTCAAGGACATTTACATTCTTATCAGTTCTTGCTTTCCCTGGGAATCGAACCCTTGACCTAAAACTGCACATTTTACAGTGGCCTTTTGTTGTGGACAGCCTAAGGCACACCTGTGCAATAATCCTGCTGTGTAATCAGCATCTTGATACGCCACACCTGTGAGGTGGATGGATGATCTCGGCACAGGAGAAGCGCTCACTAACACAGATTTGTGAACAATATTTGAGAGAAATAGGCCTTTTGTGTACATAGAAAAGTCTTAGATCTTTGAGTTCAGCTCATGAATAATGCGGCAAAAACAAAAGTGTTGCGTTTATAATTTTGTTCAGTGGAATTGTGATGTGAACTCCGCCGTTCTCAAAGAACTACAACAATTATTTAAACTTTATAGTTATTGTCTGTGGTGTGAACGGTCCTTGAGACCTAAACATATCCAAGAGTAATAGAAGAATTACTAAATAAATGAATGTTTGTGATAAACACTTTCTGTTCCTCATCCAGCAATAAGAATAATGTTTGTATGACATCATCTCCATCAGAATGAAATGCTATTCAAAACAAGAATAATAAAAAATACACTATAAAATTAAAAAAATCAATACAGTATAAAAATACATTAATCATCTTTATATGCTTGCGTGTTCTTTAATATTCTCACGTCTATAATGCAAAGGATTTAGTTCATTTCCCAGGAATCTAATTTCGACTCAAGTACCCCGAGCATTCCTCATCCTCTTCCTCCTCTTCCTCTGAGATGTGTTTCCCAGGGGAGTTGTGTGACTGTGGATCAGTCAGTAACAGGTTCTGAGGATATAAGCCCAGCTCGTCTATAACACTGCAGGTTTCCACAGGTTCAGCAGAAACTCCTCGTATGGTCACGGAGAACAGGTTCACATCAGTCGCGCTCTCTCCGTCGTCCTCGTGTGTGTGCAGAGCGATGCTCGAGCGCTGGAGAGCACTCGTTCCCCGAGGAGAAGCTGTCGGCTCAGGGCCGTCCTCGAACACAATCAGACTCGGAGCGTCTGTGGAGGAGCTGAGGCTCGCGTGGACATCGCCACTCGACTCACAGCTAGAGGACACTGGGCAGAGGAGCAGAGAGGAACCTCGAGCGTCCAGATAGTGTGCCACGATTCTCTTGAACGTCACAGTCTCCTCCTCGTCTTCCTCCTCGCTGCTTATCTTCGTCTTCTGGACCGAGGCGGTGTCCTCGAAGAGTGTGTGGATGAGTTCAGCGGGAGTGAAGAGAAGAACTTTATTCCCACTCTCGATCGAGCTCTGGAAAACAACAGGCATTAGTTACACAGATGAGACGGAGCAGGGCCGAGGAGGATTGTGGGAAAGGTTTTGTGCACTTTAAATCCAAACAATAAATGGATTTTTTTTATGCAGTATCATGCAATAAAGACCTTTTGACTTAAAACTGGTTCAACCAGCAAGTTTTCCCATTTATTTAAAGGGTTAGACTTTATTTCGATAGTCCCATTTAGACATTCTACAAACTATAAGTAACTTTGCAACTACATGTCAACGAACTCTCATTAGCATATTAGTGGAGTACTAGTGGAGTACTAGTGGAGTACTAGTGGAGTGTTAGTGGAGTGGAGTGTTAGTGGAGTACTAGTGGAGTACTAGTGGAGTACTAGTGGAGTGTTAGTGGAGTGTTAGTGGAGTGTTAGTGGAGTGTTAGTGGAGTACTAGTGGAGTACTAGTGGAGTACTAGTGGAGTGTTAGTGGAGTACTAGTGGAGTGTTAGTGGAGTACTAGTGGAGTGTTAGTGGAGTACTAGTGGAGTGTTAGTGGAGTACTAGTGGAGTGTTAGTGGAGTACTAGTGGAATACTAGTGGAGTACTAGTGGAGTGTTAGTGGAGTACTAGTGTAGTACTAGTGGAGTACTAGTGGAGTATTAGTGGAGTACTAGTGGAGTACTAGTGGAGTGTTAGTGGAGTACTAGTGGAGTACTAGTGGAGTACTAGTGGAGTACTAGTGGAGTATTAGTGGAGTACTAGTGGAGTACTAGTGGAGTACTAGTGGAGTACTAGTGGAGTGTTAGTGGAGTGTTAGTGGAGTGTTAGTGGAGTACTAGTGGAGTACTAGTGGAGTACTAGTGGAGTACTAGTGGAGTGTTAGTGGAGTGTTAGTGGAGTGTTAGTGGAGTACTAGTAGAGTACTAGTAGAGTACTAGTGGAGTATTAGTGGAGTACTAGTGGAGTGTTAGTGGAGTGTTAGTGGAGTGTTAGTGGAGTACTAGTGGAGTATTAGTGGAGTATTCGTGGAGTATTCGTGGAGTGTTAGTGGAGTGTTAGTGGAGTGTTAGTGGAGTGTTAGTGGAGTATTAGTGGAGTACTAGTGGAGTACTAGTGGAGTACTAGTGGAGTGTTAGTGGAGTACTAGTGGAGTATTAGTAGAGTATTAGTAGAGTATTAGTGGAGTGTTAGTGGAGTGTTAGTGGAGTGTTAGTGGAGTGTTAGTGGAGTATTAGTGGAGTACTAGTGGAGTACTAGTGGAGTACTAGTGGAGTGTTAGTGGAGTACTAGTGGAGTATTAGTAGAGTATTAGTAGAGTATTAGTGGAGTACTAGTGGAGTGTTAGTGGAGTGTTAGTGGAGTATTAGTGGAGTACTAGTGGAGTATTAGTGGAGTATTAGTGGAGTACTAGTGGAGTATTAGTGGAGTACTAGTGGAGTACTAGTGGAGTGTTAGTGGAGTGTTAGTGGAGTACTAGTGGAGTACTAGTGTTAGTGGAGTACTAGTGGAGTACTAGTGGAGTACTAGTGGAGTATTAGTGGAGTATTAGTGGAGTACTAGTGGAGTACTAGTGGAGTGTTAGTGGAGTACTAGTGGAGTACTAGTGGAGTACTAGTGGAGTGTTAGTGGAGTACTAGTGGAGTACTAGTGGAGTGTTAGTGGAGTACTAGTGGAGTACTAGTGGAGTACTAGTGGAGTACTAGTGGAGTACTAGTGGAGTACTAGTGGAGTGTTAGTGGAGTACTAGTGGAGTGTTAGTGGAGTACTAGTGGAGTACTAGTGGAGTATTAGTGGAGTATTAGTGGAGTACTAGTGGAGTGTTAGTGGAGTGTTAGTGGAGTGTTAGTGGAGTGGAGTGTTAGTGGAGTACTAGTGGAGTACTAGTGGAGTACTAGTGGAGTATTAGTGGAGTACTAGTGGAGTGTTAGTGGAGTGTTAGTGGAGTGTTAGTGGAGTACTAGTGTAGTACTAGTGGAGTATTAGTGGAGTGTTAGTGTAGTACTTGTGGAGTACTAGTGGAGTACTAGTGGAGTACTAGTGGAGTACTAGTGGAGTACTAGTGGAGTGTTAGTGGAGTGTTAGTGGAGTACTAGTGGAGTGTTAGTGGAGTGTTAGTGGAGTGTTAGTGGAGTACTAGTGGAGTATTAGTGGAGCATTAGTGGAGCACTAGTGGAGTGTTAGTGGAGTGTTAGTGGAGTGGAGTGTTAGTGGAGTACTAGTGGAGTACTAGTGGAGTACTAGTGGAGTACTAGTGGAGTGTTAGTGGAGTGTTAGTGGAGTGTTAGTGGAGTGTTAGTGGAGTGTTAGTGGAGTACTAGTGGAGTACTAGTGGAGTGTTAGTGGAGTGTTAGTGGAGTACTAGTGGAGTACTAGTGGAGTACTAGTGGAGTACTAGTGGAGTACTAGTGGAGTGTTAGTGGAGTATTAGTGGAGTGTTAGTGGAGTGTTAGTGGAGTGTTAGTGGAGTGTTAGTGGAGTGTTAGTGGAGTGTTAGTGGAGTACTAGTGGAGTACTAGTGGAGTATTAGTGGAGTGGAGTGTAAGTGGAGTACTAGTGGAGTACTAGTGGAGTACTAGTGGAGTATTAGTGGAGTGTTAGTGGAGTGTTAGTGGAGTGTTAGTGGAGTGTTAGTGGAATACTAGTGGAATACTAGTGGAGTATTAGTGGAGTATTAGTAGAGTATTAGTGGAGTACTAGTGGAGTACTAGTGGAGTACTAGTGGAGTATTAGAAGACTGTCTGCTTAATGCCTGCTATCTCTATATTGTTATGTAATACTGATGACCAGGGCCTAAAATTAACATATCAAAATAATGTTTGAAACCGTGTCTAACGCCAGTTGGCCGAAACATTTTTATGAATTCTAACAATGCAACGCTGTGAGAACAAACATGAACGACGCTCGGCACAGTCGACGGGCCAGTGCAAACCCTTGCCAATTTAAATATTCAAGCGCAAGAAGATGCTAAAGGGAACTCGATGCATTTGGAGAAAGCCACGTCACACAGCGTGCGAGTACTAAACTGAACTCTCTCACTTCTTCTTGCGCTTGAACGAGCGAGTTAGATCTGCCTGAAAAACACCGTTTATTTCATTTGTATCTTAGTCCTATTTCATTTATTTTTGCTAGTGCTTGTACTTTGATCGATTACTGACTGTTTACTTGTCTTTATTAATGTTTTAAGTGTAAATAAGTTAGGCTAGTAGGTTTAGCTGTGTTTACAGTAGTTTGTAACTTGTTTGATGGCCGGTAAAGTTTCTTAAGTCAGCGGCCAATGGCAGGTGTGGCAAAAAGTTAGTTTAGGCCCTGCTACTAACTAGCTAACAGAACCCTAACAGTCTACTAATACTCGAGTAACTCGAAGTAAGTGTGATAAAATAACCGTTTCTATTTTCTGTAGTTGTTTGTGTTTTGACGATGCATGTATCTGGTTATGTGCTGTTTCTGTGGTCACTGTTCTCTTATATTGGTTTGTTATGTCAAAGAATAAAACAAATAAGCGTTTAAAGAAGTCATATGATGCTTTTTAATATTTTCCTTTTCCTTTAGTGTGTGATGTGCATGTATATGATCTGCAAAGTTACGAAAAGGGATTTATTCTGACAGAGAACAGATCTGAGTCCAGATATTCCTCCCCTGCATCACTTCATCAAATCCAACACCATTACAGTGTGTTGCTCTCACCAGAACTGCTGGAAGCGGTGGAGTCAGACAGAAGAAGCGAGAGACCAGCCTCGGAG